>NC_136979.1:44698955-44966455 GCF_032717465.1 Coenobita brevimanus | reverse complement strand
ACCACTCAACTCTCCATTTCCTTTCCCTCTCTTCCTCCTCTCTCTCCTTCCCATCACCCTCTCTTCCCTCCACCCTTCCTCCTCTCCTCCACCCTGCCTTCCTTCCTTCCTCTCCGTTCCCTACCCTTCTTCCCTCTACCCTCCCTTTCTCCCCCCTGCTGTCTTCCAGCCTGCTCCTCTTTCCTTCCCCTCTCCTTATTTTCCCTCCTTTCCCCTCACACACACACACACACACACACACACACACACACACACACACACACACACACACACACACACACCTTCATGCCCCCGTTAGCTCACATCAACACTTTTCTCCCCTCGTATTCTTTCCTATATGCTTATCAGTCGTTTCATCAATCACACGCGCATAAGCAAATGGTAAAAGAGTGAGCCTGGAGTTTTTACCTGTGTGTGTGTGTGTGTGTGTGTGTGTGTGTGTGTGTGTTTGCAGGAAGAATTAAAAATATGGATAATTTTGTACTTTTTTTTCTTTGTCTCTCCAATCAAAACAAACAACAGGCATGGCAGTTTTCTCTCTCGTATCCAGGAATTGTTTTTGACGAAGGAGCGCAAGACAGGGAGAGATTCTAATGTTAAGGGAGAGATTCTGGTGTTAAGGGAGAGATTCTAGTGTTAAGGGAGAGATTCTGGTGTTGAGGGAGAGATTCTAATGTTAAGGGAGAGATTCTAGTGTTAAGGGAGAGATTCTAGTGTTAAGGGAGAGATTCTAGTGTTAAGGGAGAGATTCTGGTGTTAAGGGAGAGATTCTAATGTTAAGGGAGAGATTCTAGTGTTAAGGGAGAGATTCTAATGTTAAGGGAGAGATTCTGGTGTTAAGGGAGAGATTCTAATGTTAAGGGAGAGATTCTGGTGTTAAGGAAGAGATTCTAATGGCGTTAATCCCACCACTAATGACCAAGGAGACTGGTACGACTTTGGCGCGGGCTTAATTGGCGCGCGAAATATTGAGTGACGCTGACCTCATTACCGCCTTGTCTCCTTATTAACTCTATTACACTTTGTCTTTAATATTATCCTTTATTTTTTGGCGGATTTTATTTAGTGTGTGAAATATGCCTACCAATGAGTGACGTTAACCTCATGACAGTAGTTTTCCTTTATTGATGTTATGCGTTATCTTTATTTTCGTGTTGCCTTGTGTATTTCTTAGGCCTTTATTCCTGTGGCATGTGTTCGTCCCGTTCATTGATGCTGGCCTTATTAGTCTGGTTTCTTTGTTTTCTGTTTTATCCTTTATCTTTAACCTTTTATTGATCTTTATTTATTCGTGTTATTTACCGTCTGATATATTCCCTGTCTCCGAGTGACCTTATTACAGTGTGGAATCTTTTTTTTTTTCCTGTATTATCCTTTATTTTTCTCTTTACCTCTCACTTTTCCTTCGTATTTCTCTTTCTTGTTTGCTTTATTTGCTGTGGAAAATATTAGTCCTTTTATGTACTTTACTGAACCGCATTTTATTTAGGTTCTTCTTTGTTTTGTTATTTTTTTGGCGCCTTTTCTTGTCACTTTCTCTCCATTCCTATTTCTGTTTAATTTTACGCCTTGTCTTTCTGTCGTACTCTCCTGTCATTACCTCTCCTCTCTCTCGCCCTTCTTTTGTCTCCCTTATTCTCTCCTTTCTCACATGCCCCTTTTCTCTCCCCCTCCTCCCTGCCTTAACCCTCCCTATCCCCTCCCTCCCTCTCTCTTCTCTCCTTTTACATTCTGCGTTTTTATTTCTTACCCCTTTTGCGCTGTTTACTGATCTGTAGCTAAATATATTAACTTAAAATTCCATATTTGTTTTTCTCCTCTCTCTATATCATTGTTATTTTTTTTTTCTATAAATGATATTCCGGATATATAATTTCATCTGCTTGACGTGCAGATAGATAGATGATAGATAGATGGATAGATAGATATAGATAATAGTGAGGAAGGGAAGAATTTGGTGAAGGTGTTTGGAAGGAGGTAAGAAGGGAAAGTCGGAGGTGTGTGGAGGGGAAAGTACTTGGAGGTAAGGAGGGAGGGGAGGGAAGGTGGGAGGTGCTGGGAGGGAAGAAGGGAGGGAGTGTGGGAGGTGAGGAGGACACAGAAAATGTCATGGGCAGGGCGGAATACACCTTTCTCTCTCTCTCTCTCTAGGTTTTTCTGTCTCCCTTCTCCCTAACTTCTCCAGGAATTTCTCCTTGTGACTTCGTTGATATTTTTTTTTTTTTTTTTTTTTTTTTTTTTTTTTAAGGTTAGTGGAGTTTTGGATAATATGAGGAGTTGAAAATTTTGTGTTTAGATTAGGTTATAAAAAAAAATGCTTCTGTCTTCTTCTAGCATCCAATTTCTCTCTCTCTCTCTCTCTCTCTCTCTCTCTCTCTCTGACCAACCAGTTACTCTGCGTTCACGTCATTATCAGTTCTCAATAATTCTGTCTGTCTGTCTGGCTCTCTCTCTCTCTCTCTCTCTCTCTCTCTCTCTCTCTGTTGGTGACATTCTTCAGTTTTATCATTTTCTCTCGCCAGTTTCCCCTCGCTTTCTCGCTCACTCTCACATTTCTCTCACTTACGCTACATTATACATTGCTGACATTTCTCTCTCTCTCTCTCTCTCTCTCTCTCTCTCTCTCTCTCTCTCTCTCCATTTCATGCTTTGATTCTCTCACTCTCTCACCCACTCGCTCACATTCTCACTCTCCCTGGCTCACATCGAGGTGGTATGAGGCTTAAGTGGTATTGTGTCTTAATGGATCTCTCTCTCTCTCTCTCGATGTATTTATAGAGAGAGAGGTATAAATCTATCTCTATCCATTTATCTCTGTCTATCTGTCTATTTATCCTCCATTCTTTCCCCGTTTCTTCTCGTCTTTCCCTCCCCTCCTGTCTTCTTCCTTTCCTTCTTCAGCCCTTCCCTTCCGCTCCTCCTGTTTCTTCCTCCTTCCTTTCTTTTCTCCATCACTTCCTTTCACTCCCCTTCTTATTCCACATTGCCCCTATCCCTCCTCCTCTCTCACTCCCTTCCTGCTTTCCCTCTTCTCCCTGTCTTTACTTTCCTTCCTCATCCCCATTTTCTTTCCTTCCATTCTCTTCTCTTCGTTCTTCCTTTTATCTCTCGCTGTCTTTCTTTTCCTCTGCTCTTCTCCGCCCCTTCTTTCTGCCTCTTTCTCTTCTCCCTAACCTTCTTCTCTTCCATTCTCCCTCCCTCCCGCTCTTCCTTCCCACCTCTTCCCGTCCCTTCCCTCCATCCCTCCAAATCCTACCCTCCCCCACCCCTCCATCTCTCCCCAGCTGTCTTTCCTTCATTTCCCTCCCTTCTCTACCTCCCCTCCCTCCCCCCCCCCCGTTGGCAGCCAGTAATCAAGGGAGATAATTTGTCTTAATTACCCAATATTGAGGATGGTGGTAGTTGTGGTGATTGTGGTAGTTGTGATGGTTGTGGTGGTTGTGGTAGCTGTGTTGGTTTGGTAGTTGTGGTGGTTGGTGGTGATAGTAAGGGATGATGGTGTTTGTAGTAGGAGAGATGGTGGTAGTTGTGGTTGTAGCTCAGGGATGGTGGTAGTGATGGTGGTACGGATGATTGTGATTGTGATGGCTGTGGTGATGGTAGGGGACGGATGATGGTGGTTGTGGTAGTGGTGGTGAGGCGGGGATGATGGTGGGTTGTGGTGATAGGTGTACTGATTTGTGGTGGTAGTAGTTAATGTTGTGGTCATAGTGATAGTGGTTGTAGTGAGTCGTAGTAGTGATAGTGGTTGTAGTGATAGTGGTGGTAGTGATGTGCTTGTAGTGGTGGTAGTGATGGTGGTTGTATTGGTGGTAGTGATGGTGGTTGTATTGGTGGTGGGTGGTAGTGATGGTGGTTGTATTGGTGGTGGTGGTAGTGTTGGTGGTTGTACTGGTGGTGTTAGTAGTGATAGTGATTGTATTGGCAGTGGTGGTAGTAGTGGTGGTGGTTGTAGTGATTATAGTAGCGATAGGGGTGGTGGTTATAGACATGTATGGTAAGGGTAGTGGTGGCGGCAGCTGGATTACCTACCCAGCCTACCGTCCTTGGAACTAATCTTGATCTAATCCTTTTTCGGGCCTGGCAAGATAGCATGTGGGGGGGGGGGTACCTGTGTATTTTTTCCTGTGTACCTGCACACGATTGTACTTAGCTGTGCTGTAAATAGTGCGCTACGGTCATTACAGGTGTTACAATCAGAGCTAAGGCAGTTACTACAATCACTAACACAATCAGGGGTTTGGTGGTATTGATGATGGTGTTGCGTTCCGTCAGCCACAGGGCGCCGTTTGAAGAGTATTGTTGCTGTTGGCGGATGATTTTATTCAGCTTAGAGTGACTTCTAACTTGGTAGGGTGACTTCTAACTGGGGAATTAGTTAGAATATCTTTCTCTGTTAGATAGTATTATTAAGCTGAGTGTTGTAAGGTGTTAGTGACAAGAACTATAGCTATAAAGGGCGCTCTCATAGTGACGGGGTATTTTCATAAAGTTTACGAGAGACGTCTGGGAGTGAAATGGTCCAACGTAGTTTACTGTAATAATGTGCAATGTACAGTTGGCCACGTGTGATCCTGGGACAGCATCAGTGTGCAGCAGAGGTCTAGCTTTCGGTGCACTTGACAGCCATGACATAACCTCGTGTTTGTTGGTGCCACTGACAAGAATGAAGGGAGGTGTCAAATAGCAGTTGAAGTGACAAAAATTCAGGTAACTGTGATCCATGAAGGCGTCCGAATACGTTGTTGGACCCTCATTTCACAGGCACTGTCCCAGGTTCATGTGTGGCCCAACGGTACATTCATCAGTTGCAGTGTTTCTCAACATTACTAGTGATATCCGGTAGTGAATTTTCCCCGTGACATTATTGCCATGAAGGTACGCGGGTTCTGTCAGTTCCTAGCTTGCTGGCCGCCAATCTAGGGTACTGTACAGACCGGCTATGCACATAACTAGTGGAGTGTGAAGCAGTGTTGGGTGTGCCCTGTGAGCCATCCTGCTGCTGGGTGTAGTGCCAAGGCAGGTTTGGACCCCGCGTGGGAAAGACATCACACTGCCTTACCATAGCCTGACTGCACATTTTGAGAGAGAGAGAGAGAGAGAGAGGAAGGTAAATCACTCTTCTTTGCTTAGTGAGTTAACCATTAACGTGTGTAATTTTACCCATATGGTGAAAAATGCTGTCAACCCCTTCCTTACGACTCATATCAGACTCCATCATTACCCCTACACTCATTAATCTCGCTAATTACATCCAGATTGGCTCTAACTACCCAATTACCAGCACTAACGAGCCTCATGGGAGAGGGGAGAATAATCCCCCCCCCCACCCGTCACTTCAAGCATCCGCTTTCACTCCCTGTAATCTCTTCAGGACGATGACGTCTTCTTGAATTGAAGGGACTCTCGTATAGGTGGCTTGTTATCACCTGACGGAACTGATCCACTCAAACATGAATGCTATGTTATGAATCTTCTTGGTTATTAGTGGAATCAACCGTGCAGTCTGACTACACTTGCCCACTAACCGGGGTGAAAAGGGTCAAGGATCATTGCTAAGTTGAATAAATAGGTCCTTATGTCGAAAGTAATATGTATCTATCTGTCTGTCTATCTATCTATCTATCTAGTTATTTTCTTTTATAGTTCTCGTCTCAGTGTTTTTTTTTTTCTCTCCCCTTCCTCCTGTTTTTTCCTTCCTTTCCCTCCTGTCATTTAATTTTCCATAATTTTTCATTCTCCCCTTCCTCCTCCCCCTTCCTCCCTTCTCCTCCCTCTCCCCTATAATCTTTCTTCCCATCCCCATTTTCTCCCTCCCTTCCCTCGCCTTTTTCTTCCCCTACCCTCCTATTATTTAATTTTCCATACTCGCCTTTTTCTCTTCTTTCTTCTTATTTCCTCGTTCATTTTCTCCCTCACCTCTCATTCTCTTCGTCTTTTTTCCCTCCTTCTCTCCCTTCCTCTCTTTTTCCTTTCCTCCCTCCCCTCATCTCTTTTTCCTTTCCTCCCTCCCCTCATCTCTTTTTCCTTCCCTCTCACCCTTCCTCTCTTTTTCCTTTACCCTTTCCTCTAATCAGTTAATTTTGCCTCACTTTCATTCTCTCCTCTCCCTCTCCCCTCCCCTTTGCTCTTCCTGTCTACTTTCCTCCTCTCTCCTCTCCTGTTTGTCCCCCTCCTCCTCCTCCAGCCCACATTTCTTCCTCTCCACTCCTCCTCCTTCATATCTTACCCTTCCCATATTTTTCTTCTTTTTCCCTCCCTCTCTCCGTTCATTCCTTCTTTCCACACAGAAGAGTTGAGAGGGAGAGAGAGAGAGAGAGAGAACTTCGATAAATATAATAAATTAGTTACTTATGAAGGGGGTGGATTTGTTTTTTTGTCGATTATATATTTTTTGAGTTTTATTTCTCTCTGTGCATTCATGGTAGAGTTTTATTTATTTATTTTTTTCCTGGAGGAAGGAAGGTAAGGAGGATAAGGAGGGGAGGGGGTGGGAAGGAAGGAGGGAGGAAGGTGAGAGGGAGGAAACACTGAAGAAAGCAGGAGCTGAAGTATAAAAGGAATGAAATTGGGGAAGGATTATGGTAAGAGAAGGAGGGAAGGAAGGAAGGTGGGAGGGAGGCAGAGAGAGGGAGGAATGGAGGAGGTAGAGGGAGAAGAGAAGGTAAAGAAGGGAGGAATGAGAGTAAATAAGAAGGGGAAGGAGTGATGGTGAGAGAAAGATTATAAACTGGGGTGAGGATTATAAGAAGAAGGGAAGGAGAAGGAAAGATATAATGAAAGGAAGGCTTAAAATAGGTAAGGCAGGAGAGAAGAAGGAAGGTAAGGAGGGAAGGAAGGTGAAAAAACGAGGGATGGAGGAAAGGGATGGAGGGAAAGATGTAGGAAAAAGAAAGGGAGGAAGAAATGATTAACCAAGGAAGGGAGAAAAGGAGGTAAGGAAAGCAAGGAAGGAAAGAAGGACGGGAGGGAGGTAGAACAGAAGGTAAGGAGCGAAGGAGAGTAAGGAAAACATGGAAGGAGGAAAGGGAGGAAGGGAGAAAGGAGGGCAAGGAAAGGGAGAAAGGAACGATTAAGGGAGGGAGGGAAGGAGGCACCGTATTAGGTCACCTGTCTCTACACACCTGTTGCGTCTTACCTGGAGGAAGGGAGAGAGAGAGAGAGGGAGGGAGGGGGAGGGAGAGGACATATGGAAGGAGAGAGAGAACGAGAGAGAGAGAGAGAGGGAGGGAGGGGGAGGGAGAGGACATATGGAAGGAGAGAGAGAACGAGAGAGAAGGGGAGGGTGGAGGGAGAGGACATATGATAGGAGATTTAGAGAGAGAGAGGGAGAGAGAGAGAGAGAGGGAGGGAGTAAGGGAGGGGGAGGGAGAGGACATATGGAAGGAGAGAGAGAACGAGAGAGAAGGGGAGGGTGGAGGGAGAGGACATATGATAGGAGATTTAGAGAGAGAGAGAGAGAGGAGTGGCGTTGAAAGGGAAGACTGACGTGTTCAATAGAGGGAGAGATGAAAGAGAAACGAGAGGGAGAGAGGGAGGGAGGGAGGAAGGAGGAAAGGGAGATGGGAAGGATGGTGGAGCTGGGAGAGAGAGAAGGAAGGAAGGGAGAGAGAGTCGGATATAACAGGAGAGAGAGATAGAGTGAGAGAAGGGGGGAATGGAGGGTGGGGTGGAGGGTGTGGGAGTCGGGCATGTAGGAGGAAGGAAGGGAGGGAGAGAAATGAGAGAGGGAGAGAAAAAGAGAGAAATGGAAGGAGGGAGAGAGGGTGTGGGTGTAGTAAGTGTGGGAGGGAGGAAGGAAAGGAGAGAGAGGGAGAAAAAGAGAGGGAGGAATGAAGGGAGGGAGAATGTGGGAGTAGGGATTGTAGGAGGGAGGGAGGAAGGGGGCAACGAAGCATAGAGGGAAGGAGAGAGGAAAGAAGATGGAGAGAAAGAGGAAGGAAAAATAAAGGAGGAAGGAAGGGAGGGAGAAGGTGTGGAAATGCAGGAAAGAGGGAGGAAAGGAGAGAGAGAGGGAGAGGGGAAGGATAACTACAGTATAGGAAAGGAGGAAAGAATAAGGGGAGAAGAGGAAGAAAGGGAGGTAGGGTATGGGAGTGGGAAGAGGCGGAGAGGAAAAGATAGGGTGTGGATTGGCAAGTGGCCGATGAAGGAGAGAGAGAGGTGGGGGTAGTGTGTTTGATAAAAGCAATTCTAACCACGGCTATTATGCTGACGGAGTGGCAGTCTCTCTCTCTCTCTCTCTCTCTCTCTCTCAACATACACCCCTCTCTGTCTATATGTCTATCTATATACATACCGTATATATATAAACTATGTGATTATATATATATATATATATATATATATATATATATATATATATCCTGGTCTCCCCCTGCATCCCTCCCCCACAGTTTCACCTCGAACATTACTTCTCCCTCTCATTTTTCATGCGCTCCCCAAGCCCTATACTTTCCCTGCCCCTCCCCCCTTCCCCACTCTCTCGTTCCCCCTCCCCTTCCCCTTTCACCCCCTCTTCCTCCCTTCCCTCCTCCCCCTTTCAACTCCCTCCCCACACACATTTGCACCCACTCCTCACCCCATCTCCCCCCCACTTCCTCCTTTTCACCCCCTCCCTCCCCTAATATAGTGTAGGGTGGGCAAATGTAGACAGGAAGATTGCATAGGAGGGAGAGAAGGTGAGGTGTGTAGGGTGTGTGTGTATATGCAAACACCCTCACTGCCCTCCATTGTTGTCTGCAGAGATGGTACACACACACACACACACACACACACACACACACACACACACACACACATATACAATAGATACATAGATATAAATGTGTTATGTCTATATGTATTTATATGTGAATAGGCAGAAAATAGATGGATGGAGAAATAGATGGGTAGATAGATAAATTGACTAATAGACAGACACTAGAGTAAAACAGAAATATATGACACGTATTTAATGTAAATAACTGGAAAACATTTGTGTGTCCAACTCTGATCATATACCACATAGTTGGTTCCCAGAGGCGCGGCTCTCCCCCTCCAATGCCACACCTTCACATGCCACCACTCCAGCACACACAACCCCTGCCCATACCGAATACATGCCAGGGCTGTCTCATTCACTGCATTAGCGTTTATTTCAAGTCATATTTTAAGAACACTGGAATAATCAGACTGACCCCTGGTGCAGGAAGGAATCGAACCCATGATCTTTATTTTCATGACTATCTGGAACCCCTTCCCTAAAATAATAATTATATTGATAATAATAATAATCATAATAATAATAATAATAAAAATGATAATGATGATAATAATAATAATAATAATGATAAATATAATAATAATGATGATGATGATGATGACGGCGGCGACGATGGTGATGATGATGATGACAATAATAATATTTCTAATAATAATAATAACAATACTACTAATTCTAATTGATAATAATAATAATATTAATCATCATCATCATAATCATCATCATCATCATCATCATCATCATAACAATAATAATAATAACTCGAACTAAGACATGTAGCTCCCACCTCCCAACAACAACAACAACAACAACAGCAAAGTTTCCCTCCGCCACATGACACCTCCTCTGTTAACTGGAGAGAGAGAGAGAGAGGTATAAAAAGATATTCGAAGTACCAGAAGGAAGGAAGAGGGAGGATGGAAGGAAGGAATGAAGGAGAGAAGGATGGGATGAAGGGGTAGGAATGAGTGAATGGAAGGAAAGAAGAAGGAAGGAAGGAAGAAGAATGAGGAGAGGAAGGAAGGAATGAGAGGAAAAAGGGAGAGAGGAAGGCACAGAACTGAAGAGAGAGAGAGAGAGAGAGAGAGAAGGGGAGCAGAGGGGGTTTGGAATTTCAGTCGGTAGGGTGAAATTGGTAGTTAGGGTGCAGGACCGACTACCACAACTACCAGCATTTCTACCACTAGTTCTGCCATTACTACTACCACTACCATTACTGCTGCTACCATTACTACCATCGCTATTACCACTACATCCTCTGTCAAGCTGCCACCATCACTGCCACCACCACTGCTATTACCCTGAGCCTGCTAGCACTAGTACCATAGATACTACCACTACTACTATAACAACTAAACCTATCACCGCTACCATCATTACTGTGACAACTACCACTGTCACCACCACCACCACCACTACTGCTACTACTACTACTACTACTACTGCTACTACTACTACTACTACTACTGCTGCTGCTATACTACTGCTACTATTACTTCTACTACTACTACTACTACTACTACTACCACAACTAGGTCTACCAACAGTACCACCACTACCATCACTGTTCATCACCCCACCACCACCACACCAGTCTGCTACCATCATCACTACACGCACCACCACCACATCTGCAACCCGTCCCTCCACCACATCTACCACAACACCCATGATCCGCCACATCACCACATATGTAATAGTGTGTACATGTAATAAGGCAGTCGTACATGTAATCAGTGTCTGGAGCATGATAGTTATGTACAAGGGAATTTTGTTGGTCCTGAATGCTTGTAGATGAAGCGATAGGGGGATGAAGAGGTCTGAGAGAGAGAGAGAGAGAGAGAGAGAGTCTTTGTATTCTGTTGCTGCTCTAGTTAAAGTGTGGTATATCAATCATGTTAACATTATATTTCTAACCAGAGGGAAGTGTGAGGTGTGTTTTTATGGAGATGATGTACCGCCTTCAAGTGTGCTAGGAGTGTACAGGTGTAATGAGATGTACAGGTGTTTAATAAATGTACATGTATGAAAGGGATGTTACCAGGAGATGCGCAGGTGATGTAATTGAAATCTACAGGTGTGATGTACAGATGTTCACGTGACCTCTTTTGTCCTTTTCAGGTGAGTGTGACCAATTAGTCTACTCCGACACCAGACCTCACACCTGCCCCAGTAAGTACAGTATGATATTTTTTTACATTTTTTTAACTCTCACGTGACAGGCATGGAGTTATTTATTTTACTGTGGAAGACGATGGATTATTTTACTCGTTGCTGGAAATTCTTCTTTTTTTTTGTTTTTAGTATGATACCTCTTGTTTTCAGTATGTCCTCGTTTAGCATGATTGTGAGTGAGTGGCTGTTAGGGTTTATGAAGATACGCACAGACCATATACGCACTAGATTCACCCTGTGGCGTAGGTGTGGGTGTTGATGTGGGTGGGCGTGGGAATGTGGATGGGTACCCTTTTATATATGGGTGCTGTGTGTGTGTGTGTGTGTGTGTGTGTGTGTGTGTGTGTGTGTGTGTGTGTGTGTAAGAGGAAAAATGAGGGCAGGTTCAGGTCTGCTTGATTAACCTGATTTGTAGTTACCAGGTACCTATTTCTTTTCTTGAGTCACCTGAAAAGCTGGATAATTAACAGGTGAAAAAAGAAGGAGGAAGGTTAGGGTGAGAGGATGTAGACGTAGACGCAAAAGTAGAGTAAAAGAGGCGCGAGGTAAATGATTCCTAAGTGACAGTCGATATGTCAGAAGTGAAGGAAGTGGAAGATGTGATGCGTAAGTGGAAGAAGGATGTATTTAGAAAGGAAGTGATGTTATGTGTGACAGAATATAAGAAGTGGGAGATGTGTGTGTGTGAGAGAGAGAGAGAGAAAACGATTCCGGTATACATATGCGGAAAAATGTAAGTGCGAGAGTAAAGTAATTCGGGCATGAAGTTTGGTGGGGCAGATGATGGAAGTTTGTTGGTGAGGGAACTTGCCTGACTGGAGACGAATGGTTCAAGACGAAACATCAGCCCAGTGTTGTGCAGGGGGGTGGAGACACACACACACACACACACACACACACACACACACACACACACTAAAGCGGCGCTGACGAGGAGCCTACAGGTGGTGGCGCTGTACACTCAGGGTTTAGTGAAGTGTCTGCGGCGTCCACTCGTGAGCCAAACAAACCTCCTCATTTCCGTACGCCTCGCCGTTTGGAAGGACCCTGGTCCGACCCTGGCGAGGCTCTATCTACTACAAGGCGCACCGGATGCTGATCCTTGCACAGTGTATGTGCAGTACTATGCTGCACCCGTAGGGTGGCCCCACATAAACATTTGCATACTTGTGGTTGACGGGTCTGCTCGGCCAGACAGACCGAGATTAAGCTACAACAGACAAGAGCAACAACACTGTAAGGCACACTTCTCGCCCTGACTACCACATTTCTCGCCACCACACCTGTCTTACGTAACCGCATATTCCTTGGCGTCCATGAAGGTCATATTCTGCATAGGACGTGTTGCTGTTGTTTTAGTTGATTGTTTATGCAAAAATTAATATTAATTCGTTCGGTATCGTGACCGAATTTCCATTTTATTCCTCCTGTTTTCAAATCATTTCATTCAACTGAAGGGCGAATTTTCGAACTGGGTGGGGTGGGGGGTTATATAACATTTTTTTACCCATTTACTCATAGGTTTTTTAACTATACAATTGTGTTTTAGCAAAGAAAAATTATGCCGTCTAGGAAAATAGTTAACAAGATAAAGATAACAGATAAAGATCATTTTAATGTCTGTCACAGTGTAGGTTATGATTAGTGATACTTTCCTGTTCAATATACCTGCACACCGTAACTCAAAAATCGTAGTGGGTTATGTGAAAAATTTATGGGAGGGAAGACTTGGTGGAGGCTTTGAGACGACTTGGTTATGGGGAGGCCGATCAGACTGGACAGGGGAAAAATGAAGGAGGAGCGATGGAGGGAGGGAAAGAAGGAAGGTGTGCGGGCGGAGGGAAGGAAGGAAGATGTGGAAGGAGAGGAGAGGTGGAAGGAGGGAAGGAATGAAGGTGTGGAAGGAAAGGAGAGGAGAGGAGGGGTTGGGGAGGGAGGGATTGGAAGGAAGGAGAGAGAGGTGATGGAGCTAGAGGGGTGTGTGTGGAGGGAGAGGAGGGTATGGAGGGAGCCCAGTGAAAAAGGAAAACCTTCAGAGAATCTGGATATTTGCTTGAGGTGTGTGTGTGTGTGTGTGTGTGTGTGTGTGTGTGTGTGTGTGTGTGTTAGAGGGGGGGATGAGGAACCATCAGCTGAATGACGACCGATGGAGCTTGACAGGGAGTTAATAATAATAATAATAATAATAATAATAATAATAATATCAACAATAACAACCACACTATAAATAATAATGAATAACACCGTGTAACCCCTTCAGTCCGAGGTGGTGGTATGGAAAGTGAGTGGAATTGTGGTGTGTCACTCAGAATTAAATACAGATGATGTCTTGGGTGAGAAAAGGTAGAGAGGCAGGTGTTCAGGTCACTAAAGGTAGATCTCAAGATTGCTCAAGGACGGTGCGATAGACAGAGAGGCAAAGTAGATAGACAGGTAGAGAAGGTAGAAAGAGATAGGAAGAAAAATTAAGGTAGATGGATTAATAAACAGGCAGAGAATTAAGATAGATTGAGATAGACAGGTACATAGAGAAAAAGACATGAAGAGAAATTTGGTATGGATAAATAGCATGCAGATAAGTAAGGTAGACAGATGGCTGGATGGAGATAGACTAAGAGAAACAATGAGATAGATAGACAGAACAGGAAGTTACACAGGTAGACAGACAGACAGAGAACAAGGGTGATAACGAGGCAGTTATGAACAGACATGTAATTATAAGACAGACAGACAGACAGACGGACAGACAGACAGGCAGGCAAGGAAGCAAGGTGATAGTGGGACAGACAGGTAATAATGAGATGGACAAACAGACAGCGAATCTAAGTTCAGACAGACAGGCAGAAGACCCAGGGAAAGTTGAGACAGACAGACAGACAGATAGGCGGGAAAACGGAATCCAACAGAGACAGTGAGACGGGGATGTGATAGTGTTCGGTGGTAGAGGGGGCGTTGGGGGGAGCAGGAACACCCCACCCCACACCCCCACTCCATCAGCCTCCCTCACCCTCACTGCACTTGACAATGCCGAGTCCTTTGTGGCAGAAAAGAGAGTCCAGCGAGAGTCCGGTTCTTATTTAGTATTTTTAATAATTTGGGACTGACCTTCACACCTCAGCTGGAGAGAATCCGTCGAGGGTATCCAATGTAAATGAATGTATTGCAGCGGACGGTTTACCTACGCCTGATGTGGGTAGGGAGCTGAACTGCACATATCAAGCTGTGTTTTATCGATGGTAAAGAGTAGGTGATTCGTAGGGCCAAGAACGTCACAGGTTGTACCGAAGTGACCCGCTCCCAGGGGTGTTTGCACGGGTGTCAGAGGGTTTCGAAGAGAAGGGTGAGAAGTGCGTGCGTGGAAGTGTGATGTGGCGGAGTGGCAGTGTTTGCGAGTGGGGATGGATAGATTGATATATATATATATATATATATATATATATATATATACACACACACACACACACACACACACACACACACACACACGGAGGGGGGGTTAGTTAGTTTACATACGCCATTTGGGGATTCTTAATACGGTGCCAACTCTTCAGAACACGTGTGAAAATATGCTGTCTCCCTCTCTCTCTAGTGCAAACCTGGGTCGTGGAGAGTTGAACAGTGGAAAGGAATTAAGACAACGGAGTGGGGGAAAAAAAAAAAAAAAGGTAAGAACAACCACAAAACTGGAGAGAGAGAGAGAGGGGGGGGGGGAAGCCAGTATCTCCATCTCGACACACTCTTCTCATCACATGCCACCTTCATACAACGATTTACATGACCATTTGAACTGCCGAATGTCGTATAAGCTGCATGAAACCTCCGTCTTAAAGGCCTCGACACCTTCTTACAACGTACATGACGCCACATCACCAGACATATTGAAACTTCTATTATACTTTTCTAACTTTTATCACGAACTTTCCTCGCCAGGGATGTATATTAACGCTAAAAAAATGGCGTCTCGTATTTTCTTATAACCGCTACCAAGACATTTTTATCAGCTCTGGAAGGACGGCAGGTTGTAAGTGGAGGAGGTATTGAAGGAGAAAGGCCACATCTAACCCCTCCTGCTCCAATAATGTCTCTCAGGCTGAATAAACTCACCTGGAGAGGGTGGAGATAATTTAATCGTATGGGAGGCAGATGCAAGGAGAATATTGGAACGCCTTGAGAGTATCAGGTATAAGGATGTGAGGTGATGATGATGATGTTTGTTATTACTATTATTATTATTTATTATTATTATTATTATTATTATTATTATTATAGTTTCTCGATAATCACCAGCAGTGCCACACATACTGATGGCAGAGAAAGGGCAGTTAAGCGGTAATTGTTAAACTTGGAACTGCGTGTGGGAGAATGAGTGAGGGAGCAGACACGACCAGGGACGTAAAAGTGTGAAAGTGAGTTAGCTTGAGAGAGAGAGAGAGAGAGAGAGAGAGAGAGAGAGAAGAGCATTGGAAGAGGAAAAATAAAAGGAAGGGAAGCTGCACTGGAAGGAAGGATGGAGGGAATCAAGAGGGATGAGGGGAAAGATATAGTATGTAGAAGTATGAAGAAAAAAGGGGAATAAAGGAGAGGAACGAGAAGGAAGAAGGAGGCGTAGAGGGAAGGAGAGGAGAGGGAGGACTGGAGAGAAAGGGAAAGGATCTGTTGGAAGGAAAATGTCGGAGGAGGAGGAAGAAGAATGAGGAATGGAGGAGAAAGAAGAAAGGGACGTGGAAGGAAAGAGAGGATTGGAGGGAAAGGGAAAGGAAGAAAAGCCAGGAAAACTTTGGAGGGGAAGTGAAGTGACGGAGAGGAGACAGAAAGAAAGATGAGGAAAATTTAGGAAGGAAAATGTTGATGGAGAAGAGATTGGAGAGATGGAAAGAAAATCCCACGACCACCACCACCGCCACCACCACCATATGTCTTCCCCATCACGGTGGTAGGAAGAGAGGTCATGAGGTCAGCCCCTGAGGTCACCACTCTTTACCACTTCACCAGGCCACGTCTGGAGGTCACTCAAGGGGGGGGAGGGAGGTGCTGTGGAGGTCAGGGATAAATATTTGCTACAGTTCTTTCACTTTAACTTGACCTAAATTTTCGTGCTTTTGTTGCTTATGCGACGCAGCTCTACCCTTTCCACCATAGCACTTCTTCGTGACTAGCATCATATTCTAGTACTAATTCCTTCTTACAGCTCAGTATTTAAGAGAGATGGCAGTTGTAGGCCGTTAGCTTAAATAAAATGTGCTTACGATCAATTCTAAGTCGTAAGTAAGATTTTTAGTGGCAGGAAGAACAGGATATGAGGGAAGATTGTGCCTTCCTTCTCAACCACATTCCATCTGTCTCATGGATTTTTTTTTTCTTTTTGATGACAGGTATTTTCGACATTATTTACCTCGATTTATAAACAGCCTTTGACACAGAGCCCCACAAATAACTCCTTAAAAAAAAAAAATCGTGTCAGTGTGCTAAGGTGGATCGATAACTGAGAGAGAGAGAGAGAGAGAGAGAGAGAGAATACTGGATGGACGTCTCAAGTGTAGTGTTATAAAATTCACGTTTGTCTCTTGTCCTGCTTGTCATTAATATCACTGATGCTGAGGAAGGTTTGTGTCCTTAATTATACGGATTTGGGGGCCACACACAAACAGGTAAGAAGCAGACACACCTGACACACATATATAATTCTGTGAGGGCGTGATGAATGGTGCAGTTTGGCTCTAACATAGCGAATGGAGTTTTAACAGTGATAAATGTAAAGGTCCAGTGTTGGGAGTAAAAATGATATGAGTTTAACTGTGAATAGCATGTAAGTCGAGTGTACACCAAGAATGAAAAATTTACGGTAATGATAATAATAATCATCATCATCAACAACATTATCATTACGGTCGTCGTCATCATCATCATCATCATCATCATCATCATCATCATCATCATCATCATCGTCGTCGTCTTAATAATAATAATAATAATAATAGTAATAATAATAATAATAATAATAATAATAATAGTAATAATAATAGATTTAAAACCAAACCAACAGTGCAGTGAAGAAACCCTGAACATACATACATACATCCAGACAGACAGACAGACAGCCTCCATAAATACCTCATCACCATCGTCGTGCGCGGTAAATATGAAAGACGCCGAGGTAGTAAAAGAGCTTAAGAGATCACACGAAGGTCACTGAATCATTACCCGGGGTCACTCAGGGGTCAAATGATGTGGTTGGGAGGTCAGTGAGGTGGCCAGGGCGGCATGGAAGGTCAGGTCAAGGGTCATATGGTTTGTAATTGTGTTTGACCCCGTATTCACTTAGTATCTCATTGGTGGTTATCGTTCTCTCTCTCTCTCTCTCTCTCTCACCAAGTTCTCACAGGTATCGGGTCTTGCATGGCGAGAGTTTGGCCCTAATGTTGGTAGTTGTGGTTGAATTACGCTATCATGAGGGGCGTCGATGGGCTGGTAGTTGTGATAGCGATGGTGGTAGTTGTTGTGGTTATGGAGCCCCGTCGATACTGGTAGGAATGTTGGTGATGATGGTTGTAGTTCTTGTTTTCATGGATGGTGGTGGGGATGTTGGTGATGGTGGTAGCGATGTTGGTGATGGTGGTAGCGATGTTGGTGATGGTGGTAGCGATGTTGAGATGGTGGTAGGGATGTTGGTGATGGTGGTAGGGATGTTGGTGGTGGTGGTAGGGATGTTGGTGATGGTGGTAGGGATGTTGGTGATGGTGGTAGCGATGTTGGGTTGGTGGTAGGGATGATGGTAATGGTGGTAGGGATGTTGGTGATGGTGGTAGGGATGCTGGTGATGGTGGTAGGGATGTTGGCGATAGTGGTAGGGATGTTGGCGATAGTGGTAGGGGTGTTGGTCATAGTGGTAGCGATAATGTTGATGGTGGTGGTTCTGGTAGTTGTTGATATTATTAGTGGTAGTTGTGGTAGCGGTGCTGGTGGTAGTAATAGTGAACAGTGATGGTAATAGCAGTGGTAATGGCGATGGTAATGTTATGTTCTCTGTTCATTGTGCAGGGAATGTGTTCTTGGCCTCTTTTCCTTGAGTGTGTGTGTGTGTGTGTGTGTGTGTGTGTGTGTGTGTGTGTGTGTGTGTGTCGGTCAGTGTGCCGAAAAACATGTTGTGATTGAATTGCCGCGGAGGAGGAGGTGACAATGGAGAGAGAGAGAGAGAGAGAGAAAAGGAATCAAGAGGAAGGAAGAAGTAATGGAAGACGGACGATTGGCAAGGGAAGAGAGGATGAGTTAAAAGTAGAAGTAGAGAAGAAGGAAGACGGGGAAGGAAGGAAGGAAGAAAGAAGGAGTAAGAGGAGGATGAAAAGAAAGACAGTGAGAGGAAGGAAGAAAAGAGTGAAGGAAAAGGGACAACTGAAGGAAAGAAGGAAGGAGAGGAAAAGAATAAGAATAGGAAAGAAGGAATATAGGCAAGGAAAGGAAGGATGGAAAGAGGAAATGTGAGTAGGAAATGGGCAGTTAGGTAGGGATGTGTGTGTAGCAGAGAGGAAGGTAAAGGTGGAAAGTGAGGTAAGGGAGGAAGGAGAGGTAGGAAGGAAAATAGGGAGACAGCGAGGAAGGCAGACAGACAGACCATTCGGCAGGCAGATGGTCAGTAACGAGGGAGGGAGGAATAAGGGAGGTAAATAGGCAAGTGGGGAGGCAGACAGGGAAGAAGGGAGGTAGGAAGAAAGGAGGAAACGAAAGGAGGACAAGAGGGAGACAGGGAGAAATGGAAGGAAGAAGGGAGGTAGAACTGAAGGCAGATTGTCAAGAAGGAATGGAAGCAAACAGCAAAGATATAGACAGACAGGGAGGTAGGTAGACAGGTAGGTAGGTAGCCAGGAGGGTAGGCAGGTAGGTAGACAGGAAGGTAAGTAGGTATAGGAAGGCGAAAATAAATAGATACAGAGAAGTGAGGTAAAGGTAAATAAAAGAGGCAAGATAAATCCTGACTAATGCCAACAGCTGTGAGGTGTTGGCAGCACTGACACCCTCTCTATCCTCTACTTACCTTCAACACGTCGAGGGCTCTGTGTTTTCCCTCATGCCAACACCCCTACCAACACTAACACTAACATATGCCAACCCTTCATCCTCTTTTACCAGCGCCCATGTTAATTTTTAGTCATTTTTTTTTTTAACACTTCCTCAGATATTAATTTTGGCCAACACATGTGGACACCCTTTCTTCAAACTCTTTTACCATCACCCATGATATTTTTTTTTAGTTATGCTTCCTGCCAACACCTACCAACACCTGCCAACGGTGCTTGTGTCCATCATCCAGTTTTCTGAACACCTTTGAACACACGACTGTTTTCATTTTAAGTATTACTCGTGACCACACCTACCACAGCCATCAGCACTACCACAACACTTAGGCTACCTGAACGGAAATACCATACACTGTCACTACCATTCCTACCACACCTACCACTGCTTGCCACCTCACTACCCTTACCACAACCACTACCGCAGTTACAGCCACATATACCACAGCATCTACCACACACACACACACACACACACACACACACACACACATGTATTCTCGTGGACCTCGTTGTCCCCACCACACCCCAGCATGTTATTTTGCAGACTGTGAGAGATGGGTAGTTAGGTAGGTAGGTGGACAGGTAAGTAGAAAGATAGGTAGGTTAGGTAGGTAGATAGATAAAGTAAATAGATAGGTACGTAGATAGATAGATACATTGATAGATAGACAGATATAGAATCTTTCTTTAAACGACTGTAATTATAACGAAAAAAGTACTACACAAAAGTTGCCCATTTCGGTGAAGGTGAAAAAAAAAAAAATGAAATCAAGAACCATTCATTTCGAGATGCGTGGATGCGATCGGGTGAGAAAACTGGAGGTTGTAGGAGGAGGGAAAAAAAAAGTGAGAAAAGTAACTCTTAAAAAGTGATCTGTAGTGTAGATAATAAAAGGAGAGAACCGCTTAAGTAGGCATCATTATTATTATTATTATTGTTATTGTTAAAAAAGAAAAAGAAAGAAAGAAAAAGAAAGGGTTAAGCCGAGAACAAATGACCAAAAATCCTGGTTCATCTGCGTCACTAAATGAGCCTCTTTGATGTTGGATTCTCTCTCTCTCTCTCTCTCTCTCTCTCTCTCTCTCTCTCTGCACTTCCCTTCGTCCCATCTTCCGCCGCTCTCTTGCCTTACGGGAACCAAGGTAGGAGAGAGAGAGAGAGAGAGAATGGACAGTTGTATACATGTGTGTGTGTGTTTGTGTGGCTACCGTCAGACGATTTTGTTCAGGTGAAGGAAAGACCCTGTAATCTGACTGCCTAAGAACCAGACGATTTTATTTAGCCCAAGAAAATACCCTGCCTTCTAAATACGTACGGGTGATTGTGCGTCTGTCCGTGCTGCATAACCCCCCTTGAATACACTGTTACGGAGAATGCTAAGTGATTCTTGGAAGGCACTCTGAATTAACCCCGTGTGTGCGTCGCTTCTGTCAACTACTCCCTGGCATCTCTCTACCTTCTGCATCTCCACCGCTCTCTCTCTCTCTCTCTCTCTCGTACGGAATTGGTTCGATTTCTGGCGCGCAAAACACCTGCCCGACCACCAACAATGCCACAGTTTTACGTAAGATTCTCGACACATCGCCACTGTGATCTTACAAGGAACCGTCACAGCCCTCCATCACCGCCAACACCTTCCCAGACTCACGGGTTTACTGTGTACTGATACCGTAGTGGAGAGAGAGAGAGAGGGAGATGAGAGGGAATGAAGAGGTAGACGTGGAAGGGAGAAGGGGTGAAAAGACAGGGAAGAAGAGGGCATGGGAGGAAGAGGGGAAGGAGAGGAAGGGGTGGGAGGGAAGGGAGATAAAAGGGAGTGAAATTGAGATGGAATGCGAGGTTGAGGAGTCCGTATTACTAAACTCAGTGTCCGAAGTGTGCATCTCTTAGCTAAAATGTTGCCTCACTTTCCCTTTGTCTTTATCGTAGTATCACACCGCACACGTTGTTCAGATTCTGCGCCTCTTAAATAGAAATATTGCCCAGGTTTTTCCACTTCCTTCGATAATGTAACACTTAACTTACCATACAAACTCTGCATCTCGTAGCTAAAACGTACACTTTCTCCCTTCCTTCGCTTTTATCACACCTGCGTCTCTGTCAGAAATATGCATCTCTTAGGCTAAATGCTCTCACTTTTTCCTTTTCCATGCCATCGTGACAGACTTTCGGCTTACACACTGCGTCGAGTTAGCGTCTCTTCGGTGCCACGTTGCCTCACTTTACTAGAGCATCTCACGCCCTGCCTGGCATCCGGTTCCCCTAGTGGAATGTTGCCTCACTTTCCCACTGTCTTCCTCATGGCATACTGACGAGCGGTGGCCTTCACTTTCCTTACCCTCCGACGGTGTGATGCAGTTGAGTGGGTCATAGGAGCATGGATCGGGATATGCAAACGCACTTACGGTCAATCGCCTCTCGTAACTCAGGTTTTGATATGCAGGAGGGACGAGGAGGCTGTACAGTCTTAAGCAACGACGCGAAAATTACAGCAGGTTGTAACTGTTTTCTGCAGGAAGATCAAGGGAGGGCATGCAAAATCTTCCCTTGCCTAGTTCATCCTTTAAAAAGCATATCTTAAGTATCGACGGCGAAGCGATCGTAAGTACGTTTAAGAATGCCGCCTTTGAGCAGCATAGACTTGGGATGAGTGTGCTTTGAAGGCGTCAGGGGACATTATGTGGAGCCCTTTCTGTCCGAGTGGCATAACATTGGCTGAAGTAAATTAGTGTGGCGACAGCGAGAGTAAGATAAAGACGCCAGGTTATCGAAGGAAGGAAATTGTTGAACTGGAGGAGAGCTGTGTAACTGACAAGGATAACATGTAAACAGAAAAATGATAACAATGAGAGAACTGAAGGACTTTGGAATTTGTGGAACCGGAGGCGTAGTAACCAAATTAACCCCTTCAGCCTGAGGACGTTATGCTTTATTACCTCCATCTCCAGACGATTTTATTCAGCTGAGATATTTTTTTTTTATAAACCGTGGGGCGTTAAAGACAAGCCTTCCTTTGCTCCCTTACTACGTTCTTCCTTTACTAACTTTACCAGAATTGTCAATAAGTGTGGAGAGAGGCAGGATACACACACACACACACACACACACACACACACAGTCAGTTCTTTCTTTTTACAGGTTGAACTACAAAAGGGAAGAACTCTTTTTTTTTTTTTTTTTTTTTTTTTTTTTTTTTCCACTCTCCCAGATCATCCTGCAGGAAAAAGTTATAACCTCCAGTAATTTTCGTGTCGTAACTAAGATCCTTTTTTTGATGTTGGAACAGGACGCAGGAGGAAGATTGTACAGCCTCCTTGTCTTTCCTTCAGAACAAAACCTTTAAGACAGAGGACTGGTCGTAAGTGCGTTTGTGTGTCCCGATCCAGAAATAGAGTAACAGGTCATCGTGGTGAAGAAGCCGAATAAAATAAGTCAGGCATTAGCAGGAAGAAAGGAGAATTAAAACGCCAGCGAAGGATAAAGGAAAGGGAAGATGCCAACGAAGAACAAAGGAAAATCAAGTTTCAAGGAACGTGTTGAACTGCAGACCAAGATGTTGAACCCTGGCGTTATTGCTTTATGGCCTCCCTGCTTTACTGCATACTCCCAGATGCTGGTTTTTGACGTTTTTCTGCTTTTTGTAGTCTATTTTCTAATTTACTTTCTACTTTTTATTTTAGTGTAACTTTGAATTTTTAGATTTCTGTGTACCTGATTTCTTGGAGAAACCTGATATATATTTTTTTTTGTCCTTGAGTGTGTTTTATATATATATATATATATATATATATATATATATATATATATATATATATACAGTATATATATGTGTGTGTGTGTGTGTGTTTTCTGGATTCTGCCTCACCCCCACTTTTTTTTTGGGGGGGGGGAAGTAAGGGCCGAGGTGATGATAATTACGATGGTGGTGATGGTGATGATGATTTTGATGATGCGATGATGATGATGCCGTGATAATGATGATTACGATGATCATGATGGGGTTTTTGCTGTTACTCCTGTTCACTCGTTACTTCAGCTGTTGTATTTTTTTTTAAATAATTTACTTCAAATTTCATATATTTTTCTTTCATGAGAGAGAGAGAGAGAGAGAGAGAGAGAGAGAGAGAGAGATGGGGTAGAGACAGCATTCTTATACTTCATCATATTCATTGTTGTCACCAAAACATACACACATAGTTGACATTACGTGGCTAGCCTCTCTCTCTCTCTCTCTCTCTCTCTCTCTCTCTGCCGTGTATATATAAGTATACTGTACATATGTATATATGTATACGGTATCAATCAATCTATCTGTCTGTCTGTCTATCTATCTATCTATCTATCTATCTATAATATATATATATATATATGTGTGTTTGTGTGTGTGAGAGAGAGAGAGAGCGTATGTATGTATGCATGTATGTATGTGTGCATACAGTATATCTATGTATGTATGTATGTTTTTATGTTTATGTATCTATGCATATATGTATCTGTATGAATGTATGTATGTATGTTTGTGTGTGTGTGTGTGTGTGTGTGTGTGTGTGTGTGTAAATAATTCCATCCATCCATCATCCAATCCTACGTTGTCCCATGAGGAGCGTAGGAGCCCGGGGCTTGGCAAGTTGGTCCTGACATTTACGATGAATGACCAGCCTCACTCATCCCTGAGTGGCATTACGTGAGCAATAACCCCAACCACCCCTTGGATGTAAACCTTCACCGGCTCAATCCAATTGGAGTGCCGTAGTTACCCACTAAACCACCAGGCGTCAAAATTATGTTATATGGTTACCACCCAGTGTAGTAAATGGTTCCTTGGTGTACAGGAAACCATTTGGCTTGTCACTCAGTGTAGAGTCACCCACAGGCAGAAGTAAGAGGAAAGAATGAAGAAAAGAAAGACAGAAGAGGGAGTGTAAAGTCACCCGTAAGCAGAAGGACAAGGAAAGAATGAAGGAAAGAAAGACAGAAGAGGATGGAAGGAAAGAAGGATGGAGGAGAGGAAAGGGCAGACACCCGAGAGCAACACTACATCGAGTGAGTGGATGGCGAGCGCCCCCACCTACCACTATGTGTAAATAAAAATAACCTAAATTGGTGAGTTACAAAAATATAAAGTTGGGGAAATGAAATGTTGTATCGTATCTTACATATTTGCACTGGCGTTCGTTTGATGTGTGTGTGTGTGTGTGTGTGTGTGTGTGTGTGTGTGTGTGTGTGTTACCTGGATGTAATATGTGTTTTTTTTATAATATTGTGGTTGTGTGTATGTTTTTTGTGGTGTGTGTGGGTATGTTAACTGTGTGTGTGTGTGTATGTGTGTGTGTTGTTTTTTTTATGTGTTATTGTGGTTGGTTACGTGTTTTTGTGGTGTTTACTCTCTCTCTCTCTCTCTCTCTCTCTCTCTCTCTCTCACACACACACACACACATTCCCATGCCTCTAAGTTCCCTCCCTTCTTCTCTCTCTCTCATTTCTTCCTCCCTCTTCATGCTTCATCTCTTCTCTCCCTAGTGTCCTGTACTCCCTAACTTTCTTTTTTTTCTTTTGTCACGTCTGTCTTTCTCCCTTCCTCCTCTTCCTCCTTCTGCTCTTCTTCTTCTTTTTCTTCTTCTTTCCTTCGTACTTTTTCCTCCTTTCCTCCCTTTATCTTCCGTTCGTTTGATCTCCCTTCTTCCCTCCTTTGTCATCCCTCCCTTACTTTTCATCCATTCCTCAGTTCTATCTTTCTCTCTCTCCTCTATTTACTTCGTTGGTTCTCTGTTGTGTTCATTCTGTTCCTTATTATTTTCAATCTCTTGTCATTCTCCTTCCTTTGTTCACTATTTCATTTTCTTCTCCTTGTCTTTCACCTCTGTCTTCTCCCTGGTCTTCTCCTCTTCCCCTCCCTCGTTGTCTTTCATGTCTGTCTTTCCCTCCTTCCCCACCTTTCCTTTCCTCCTCCTTGCTCTTCCCTCCCTCCCCGCTCTTCCTTACATCCTCCTTACACTTCCCTCCTCCCTGCCCTTCCCTCCATTCCTTCGTCTCATAAAACAAATACCACAGTCACCGCCTACCCAATAACAAGCAGCCTCGTAGACATTTGCAGAGCTCTTATGTACTTCTCTTTGTACTCCTTTGTACTCTCCCTCTCCCCTGTCGCTGCTCTTAATGGGGTACTAATATTCAAATTGCTGGCAGGCTTGGAGAGAGAGAGAGAAGGTACCAAAGAGAGGGAGAGAAATAAATTTTATATTCATAGAAGGATTGATAGACAGCCAGGCATGTAGAGAGACTCGTGAGAGAGAGAGAGAGAGAGAGGAAAAAGATAGACTGGTCAGAGGAAAATGAAGGAGAGCAAGAGCGTAAAATAGAATGAAGGAGGGGAGGAAGGGAAGGGGAGGAAAGTTTTAAGAGAGAAATTGAGTGAAGAATGTGGGAGGGAGAGACAAAGGAGAGAGAGAGAGAGAGAGAGAGAGGAATTTAAGACAGAGGGATAGGGAGAGGTTAGTGACGAAGGAAGAAAGGGAAAAGGCAGGCGAGGGAGAGAAGAAATGAGAGAGGGAGGAGGAAGGAAGGGGAGAGGAGAGAATGGGAGGAAAGGGAGTGAGGGAGAAGGGAAGAGGAGGGACTGGGAGGGAGAAACGGAACTCAGTGAGGGAGGAAAAGGAAGAAAGTAAGGGAGAGAGTGAGAGAGAGAAGAGGGATTAAGAACGAAGGAAAAGAAGGTAGGAGAGAGGGTGAGGAGACGAAGGAGGAAGGAGGGAAGGGATG
Source organism: Coenobita brevimanus (assembly GCF_032717465.1). Taxonomy (NCBI): domain Eukaryota; kingdom Metazoa; phylum Arthropoda; class Malacostraca; order Decapoda; family Coenobitidae; genus Coenobita; species Coenobita brevimanus. Next base: position 44,940,684 of record NC_136979.1, on the reverse strand, counting down.
GAGGAGGCGAGGGAAAGGAGGAGGGAAGGTGAAGGTAGGAAATGCAGAGTACAAAGTCACAAAAGCAAGACAAGGAAAGCAAGGAGCAAGATGTATAGTGAAGTGACCCGTACACACACACACACACACACACACACACACACACACACACACACACACACACACACACACACACACACACGATCACCACGATAAGTAAAGTCGGCTGTAGGTGCGAAGAAATGAGTAGAAAAAGGGAATCTCGTACTGAAGGGGTTGAGAGAGAGAGAGAGAGAGAGGTATTTAAGGGAGGAATGTAGGGAGGGAGACAATAGAGGGACGGAGGGAGGAATGTTGGGGAGAAAGTCTGAGGGGAAAAAAAGGGAGAGAGAGAGAGAGAGAGAGACTTAGTTGTAATATTGAGAGCGAAGGAAAAAAAAAAGAGAGAGAGAGAGAATGTTGGGGAGAAGTAAAAACGTGAGAGTAAAGAGGGAAGGAAGGAAGTAGAAAAGGAAGGAGGGAAGGAAGGAAGTAGAAAAGAAAAAACGGAAGGAAGCTGAAAAGGAAGGATAGAAGGAAAGAGTGAAAGAAGGAAGTAGAAAAGGAGGGATGGAAGGAAAGTGAATGAAGGAAGAGAAGGAAGAATGGAAGGAAGGAGTGAAGAATAGAGGTACGGATGAAAGAAAAGAAAGAAGATAGGAGATATAGAGAAAAGTAAAGTGGGAGAGAGAAGTAAGGAGGGAGGGCGTGAAAAAGATGATTAAAGAGAGAGAGAGAGAGATGTGAACCCAGATGTTTAACATATCACTCTCTTCACATTTTTTGGTGAGGCCCTGCGCTGAGGTGCTGTGCTGAGAGTGCTGCAGGGAGGCAGGGGCAAGGGATGGTAGGGGGAGGCAGGAAGAGGAAGAGTGCGGCAGAGGAAGGTAGACAGACGTTGGGTGAGGCAGGGAGACAAATAATAAGGCAGGAAGAGGTAGAGTGAGGCAGGGGAAGGCAGATTGAGGCAGGAGGAGGCAGAGTGAGGCAGGGAGAAACAGACAGATGAAGGGTTAGATAGGGAGTGGAAGAGGGAGGCAGGGAGAGGAGAAAGGAGTACAATGGAATACAAAGGAAAGCAGACTCCAACAGACTTATTTGTCCTTTCGAGGCTGTTTGTTACAGGATTATAACTAACGTACCTATTCTCGCTGTCAAAGGCAAGGATAGGAAACCAGGAAGGCTCCCCCCACCCACCAAACCCTCCAGCCGAAGCCAGCAGGAAATACGAGTAGTGAAAAGAAACACCTTGCGGGATAGGAAAGCTGTCAGGAAAATTTCAAAGGAATGAATGAAAGGAATCTGTTTTGTAGTCATTAACCTAAAAGGGAAACACATCTAGTGACCTAAGTGACCTGGTACGCCCTCCATGTTTTGAACTGCAAGACATAGTAAGTCATAAATGTGTTATTCAGAAATGGACATGCTTCGCTGGGGACTAGAAGACAAATACATACGCAGGCGGTTTTTAGATGTTAGTATTGTATCCCAGCTAACCACATGAGAAGCCAACTTGTTCCATATATCCACAACTGTAATGAAGAAGTGCTTACCATCGTGGGTCAGTGAAAGGTAGAAGCTGCCAGGGTTAGGTAGGGGCAGACGGAAGTGGAAAAGGGAGGTGCTGAGGGCAAGATAAAGGGGGCAGGGAGAGGAGGAAGGAGACAGGGGGAAGCAGAGCGAAACAAAAGGAGGCAAGAGAATGGGGAGGGAGGTGGAGGGAGATACGGAGAGAGGTGGAGAGATAGATGGAAGAAGGGTAATGCAATGGAAGGCAGGAAGCGAGGGTGGGAAGCAGAGGATGAGCAAGGAAGGTAGAGAGAGAGAAAGATAAATGAGCCAGCGATGAGTGGGCGAAGGGGATGGGTGGGCAGAGAGCGAGAGACAGGACAGGTGAGGCAGGGTGGAGGGTGGGGTGAGGCAGGGATATGGCAGGTGAGACAAAGAAAGGGAGGCAGGAACGCAGCGAGAAAGAATAGGTGAAACAGGGTGAGGCAGGGTGTAGGTAAAGCAAGGAGAGGGGGCACAGGGTGAGAAAGACAAAGCCAAATAGGAGGACAAAGAAGAAGGGTGAGACCAAGACGTGGCAGAACTGAGACAAAGAAAAGAGAAAGAAAGGGAAGAATAGGTGAGGCAGGGTGAGATGAAGGCGAGACAGGGGAGAGAGAGAGAAAGAAAGGAGAGAGAGAGAGAGAACAGGTGAGGCAGGCAGAGGGTACACAGAAAGGGAGAGTTTTTAACATGTGGAGTAAACACAAGACATGCCAGTACCTCTCTCTCTCTCTCTCTCTCTCTCTAATTATTTCCATAGCAATTCCTCTCTGTGCTCGTTTTTCATCTTATTTCTCCATTGTTCCTTCCCTAATTCATGACTCATTCCTTTCTTTGTTCTGTTTCCTTCCTTCCATCCTTCTTTCTTTCTTTCCTTCCTTCCTTCCTCAAACTCCCCTCTTTCCTTCTTTCTCTCCACCTCTTTCTTAAACGCTTTCTTTGTTTGTTCATTTCTCATGGTCTTTCAGTCTTTATTTTCTTCATTTTTTCTTCTCCTTCGTCTTTCTGTTTCATTTCCTTTGCACTTATTTTTCGTCTTTCCTTCCTACATTTCTGTCATTGTTCGTCTTCTTCATTCTTTCTTTTTCCATCCCTCCCTCCTTCCTTCCTTCCTTTCTTTCTTTCTTCCCTCCCTCCCTCCTTCCTTCCTTCCTTCCTTCCTTCCTTCCCTCCCTCCTTCCTTCCTTTCTTTCTTTCTTTCTTTCTTCCCTCCCTCCCTCCTTCCTTCCTTCCTTCCCTCCCTCCTTCCTTCCTTTCTTTCTTTCTTTCTTTTTTCCTTCCTTCCCTCTCCTTCCTTCCTTTCTTTCTTTCTTTCTTTTTTCCTTCCTTCCCTCCCTCCTTCCTTCCTTCCTTCCCTCCCTCCCTCCCTCCCTCCTTCCTTTCTTTCTTTCTTTCTTTTTTCCTTCCTTCCTTCCTTCCTTCCCTCCTTCCTTCCTTCCTTATCTTTTTTTTCCTTCCTTCCCTCCCTCCTTCCTTTCTTTCTTTCTTTCTTTCTTTTTTCCTTCCTTCCTTCCTTCCTTCCCTCCCTCCCTCCTTCCTTTCTTTCTTTTTTCCTTCCTTCCTTCCTTCCTTTTTTTCTTTCTTCCTTCCTTCCTTCCTTATCTGTTTTCTTCTCCCTCCTCATCATTCTCCATTTCTTATTTTCCTTCTGCCTTCCTTTTCATTGACACTTACTTCCATCCTTCTTTCATTTATCATTCTCCTTCCTTCCTTCCCTTCCCTCCTTCCTTCCTTCCTTCCTAGACTCTCTATTGTTGTCTCTTGCATCTGTTTAGTGGAGAGAGGGAGGGAGGGAGATTGAGGGAAGGGAGAAGGGAGGGAGAGCGAGGGTATAGAGGGAGGAAAAGAATAGTAGGGAGGGAGAGAAAGATCAGAACGGCGTAGGGAGAGAAAGGGGGGAAGTAACAAAGGGAGGGAAATAAAAATACAGAGGGAAAGATTCTAAAGAATGAGAAAAGTAGGAAGGGTGAGAAAGTAAGGGAGAGAAGGAATGAAAAGAAGGGAGAGGAGAGAAAGGGAGGAATGGAGAGAGGGGAGGAAGGGGGAAAGTAAAGAGAGGGAGGGAGAAAGGGAAAGAGAGAAGTGGAATAATACACCAAGGGAGGGAAGGAAGAGAAAAGAAAGGAAGAATGGAAACAGGAGAGAGAGAGAGAGAGGGTGTAATGACAAGCTGCAAAGTTGTAACTATTTTAAGAATGTTTGTCTTTTGAGTTCTTGGTGGTGGTGATTGTGGTAGTTGCGGTAGCGGTGGTAGTTGTAGTAGCGATGGTGGTAGTTGTGGTGGCGGTTGTGGTAGTTGTGATAGCGATGGTGATAGTAGTGGTAGCAGCGATGGTAGTTTGGGAGCAGTGGTGGTAGTTGTGGTAGCGATGGTGGTAGTTGTGGTAGCGGTGGTGTTAGTTTTGGTGGTGATTGTGGTAGTTGTGGTAATGTAGTGTTAGTTGGGGTAATGACGGTTTTAGTTGTGGTATGGATGGTGGTAGTTGTGGTAGATGATTAGCAGCAACACACGCACACACACACGGTCTTAAGTTGGTATGTCAACACGAGAGAGAGAGAGAGAGGTCATTTTTCTTACACTGTCTTACACACACACACACACACACACACATTATACAACTCTCTCTCTCTCTCTCTCTCTCTCTCTCTCAATCCTTTCTACCGGCTCCATACATCACGGGGCTGCTGTCTCTCGGATGACTGTGCTGCCAACCTCACTGCCAACACTTTGTACATACTCACTGCCAGCACCTTTTTATGCACTCACTGCCAACACTTATTTACTCACTCATTGCCAACACTTTGTCTCTCACTGCCAACCCTTACCAACATTTTTTTCTCTCTCTCTCTCTCTGCCAACACTTCTCTCTCACTGCCAACAGTTTTTACACACTTACTGCAAACTCTTTCCACCTCATTGCCATCACTGTCTTACCCACTGACTACCAACACTTATCTCTCACTGCCAACACATTTTACACACTCGCTGCCAACACATTTTACACACTCACTGCCAACACATTTTACACACTCACTGGCATCACTTTCACACTCCCAGTGCTCTATATCTCCTTCCACCAACACCTTTTTACACACAGTGTTGTCTGCCAACACTTATCTTACTGCCAACACAGAGTACCGAAACTCCTTTTTCCTTCAATTTCTTTTGCCCTCATTGCCAACACTGTGTCTCGAGGCATTACCAACACTACCAACATTCATTGACAAGACTTATTGCCAACAGCTGTATTTCTGTCACTGCCAACACTTTCATCAACGACTCTTACTGCCATGACTCAGTGTTTGTGGTGTTACTGCCAACACTTTTGCCTCTCACAACCAACCTTTTAAGAATTTTTATTGCCAACATTTTCAGTCAGGGATCTACTTGCCAACCTTTTCTGACACCACTTTGCCAACACTCATTTCTAACATCCTTTCTGCCACCTCTTTCCATCAAGATTTTTTTTTCTTTTTTTGCCAACACTTACTCCATGTGCCAACACCCAACTGATAAGGCTGTCAGTATCCTCCCTGCCACCACTGACAACCAAAATCACTTCTGACAACGCTAACTATTGTACTTTCACTTTTTTTTTTTTTTCAGATATTCAGATATTTCTCATATTCGTCCTTCTTCAGCCCGTTTCACTTAGCCCAGCGGCACTTCTTCGTGACTAGCATCGTATTTTAGTGTTCAGGTTAAAGGAATATGTATACCAGCGTGTACACTGACAACACTCTGCCAACACTCACTACTCACACCATTATGTCCAGTACTTTTACCAACTTAAATTGCCTACCCCATAATTGCCAACACCTCCTGTACCCATCCAGTATCACGTATTCTACCGCCATATTACCCACCCTGCCAACACCCTGCTTCCCCCCCTGCCACCACTCTGCCACTATCCCCACAACAACTACCGTACCAATACCCTGCCAACCTCTGCATTACCACCACGCTGCCAACAGATTGCCACCACCCTGCCACTCACCCTACCACTCACCCTGACATCCAACCTGCCACTCTTGTCACCACGTTGCCACTTACTCTGCCACCACCCTGCCACCCACTCTCCCACCCACCCTGCCATTCACCCTCCCACCCACACTACTACCTACCCTGCCACCCACTCAGCCTGCCACCCAGCCTACCACCCTGCCACCCACCCGGCCTTCCACCCTGCCTCCTGCCACCCAAGGCGCCATACCACCCACACTTCACCTCTCACTAGTTGTCTGAGATGTAGTTGTTGTTCCCCGGGTCATGCTGCCAACACCCTGCCACCATTTCCAACCACCCTGCCACCATTTCTACCAACATTTCAACCCTTGCCACAACCTTTCCCGTCCCCCTTGAACTCTGCCACCACTCCACCACACAGGCAACCCTGCCACCATCCGATCAATCCCTACCACCGACTTTCCAACCCCCTACCACCACCACATCTACCAGACAGCCACCCCTGCCATAACCCTGCCATCACCTTCCCACATCTACAGCTCCTGCCACGACCCCTGCCAGCCTTCCACCATATCTACCACCACCCACCAATACCCTACCGCCGCCCTACCACATCTGCCACCCCTGCAAGCCCCTACCGCTACCCTGTCAACACCTGCCGGCACCCTGCCAACCACCATTGCTATCAGACTACCATTCCTTACCACAACCCTGCCACAACACCCCTTACGAGTAACGACCACCTTGCCAACCCTACCACACAGCCACCCTTCCACCACCTCGTACCCTGCCAACACCTCTGTTTGGTTTCAGGGGACCGTAAATTTCTTGTGTTTTTCAGTTTGCTGTTTTTTTTTTCTTTTTTTCTTAACTTTTTCCTGTTTTTTGGGTGTCTGTAGGGTGAAATATAGCTCTCTCTCTCTCTCTTTCTCTCTCTCTCTCTCTCTCTCTCTCTCTCTCTCTCTCTCTCTCTCTCTCAAGAAAGACATTTTTCAACATCAGTCTAATCATTGCGACAGTGAATAGAAATGTTTGCGTGGTGGTAGTTGTGGTTGTGATGGTAGTTGTGGTTGAGGTGGTAGTTGTGGTAGTGGTAATGTTTTTTTGTTTGTGGTGATGATTGTGTGGTGGTAGTGGTAGTAGTTGTTGTTGTGGTAGTAGGTGTAGTAAGTGCTGGAAGTTGAAGTTGTAGTGGTAGTTGTGGTTGTAGTGGTAGTTGTGATTGTAGTGGTATTGTGTTGTAGAGGTAGTTGTGGTTCTTGTGGTAGTTGTGGCTATAGCGGTAGTTGTGGTTGTAGTGGTAGTTGTAGTTGTGGTAGTAGTGTTGTAGTGACAGGTGTAGTAAGTGTTGGTAGTTGTGGTTGTGATGGTAGCTGTAGTTGAAGTGGTAGCTGTGGTGGTGGTAGTATTATTTCGTGGTTATGGTGGTAGTTGTGTGATGGTGGTAGTAGTTGTTGTGATGGTGGTAGCTGTAGTAAGAGTTGGTGGTAATTTAGCAACTTACATCACTACCACAATTACAACAGTCATCACCATTATCTACCACAGCCTCCACCATCACCACCACAAATGCCACAACAATCGCCACCACAAGCACCTCTACTGCTACCATTATTACCACAGCCATCACCATTACCACAACTACCACCATTTCTTATCACCACCACAACCTCCACCACTGCCACAGCTACCAAAACTACCACCACTACTACAACTGCCACAACTACCACCATCACTACTATCACTGCCACTAACTGCTGACAACACCTCTCATCCCTCTTTCCCTCCTTCTCTTCCTCCTTCTCCCTCTTCTCCTCCAAGTCTTAATCTCCTTACCTCCTCCCCTCTTCCTGTTTGCCTCCTCTCTCTCTCTCTCTCTCTCTCTCTCTCTCTCTCTCTCTCTCTCTCTCTCTCTCTCTCTCTCTGTTTTCATTTCCTCTTACTTTTTATCCCTCATTCTCCATGTCTTTTTCATTCCCTCCTTCCTCTCCTTATTTCATTCTCTTTAATGTTACATCCTCCTCCTCATTTATTCTTCCTCCCTTCCTTCCGTCTCCCTGCCTCCTCCTTCTACCTCTGCTGTCCTCCCTTTCCCTCCCTCTTTTCCTTCCTTTCTCCCTCTCCATCTTTCTCGTCTCCCAGTTTCCTTGCGTCTCTTTCTTTCTTTTCTTCCTTCCTCCTTTTTTTCTCTCTCCCTGCAGCCGCCCTTTTTCTCTGTTCTTCCTCCCTTCTTTCCATCCCTTCCTCTCCTTTTACAATTTCCTTTCCTCAAATTTTTCGCTTTTCATTGCCATCTCCCCTCCCTCCTTTCATCCCCCTTTTTTCTTTCACACTTCCATTTTTCCTTCCTTCCTTTCTGTCTCCCTCCCATCTTCCTTCCTCCTTCATGCATTCCCTCCTTCCCTCTTCATTCTTTCTTTTCCGTCCATCTTTCCTCTTTTTATTTACCTTCATCGTCTGTTCTTTTTCATTCTTTCTCATTTCTTTCTTTTATTCTTCCCTTTTTTCTTACCACCCCATCCATCCTCCCTTTTTTTTTTTTACCATTCATTCTCCCTTCTCCTATTCTCCCTCTCGTCTTTCTTCCTTCCTTTCTTAGCTTCTCCCTTCCTTCCTACTTTCTTCCTTCTTTCATTCCTAGATTTTCCTCTTACGTTTCTGTCGTCGTCATTCCCATCCTTCTTTTCTTCCTCCTTTCCTTCTTTGTTTTCTCCCCTTCCCTCTCTCTCTCCTTCTCTCCCTCCTTCCTTCCCTTCCTCCCTCTTGGTTAGGTAAGAAGGAAGGGGGGGGGAGAGAGACTGGTTCACTCATAATCCTGGTTATTGTCTCTCAATGTGTCACCCTTATTGCTCTCTCTCTCTCTCTCTCTCTCTCTCTCTCTCTCTCTCTCTCTCTCTCTCTCTCCAGGCCTAGTATATTCCCCCTTTCCCCGTTTTTGTCTTTATATCTCTCTCTCATTTCATATTTCTTCTTTCTCTATTTCTTCTGTGTATCTCTTTCTGTTCATTTTTTATTTCCATCTATCTGTCTTTCACTGTATTCCTCTATCTACCAACCCCCCTGCCCCATCCCCTTCTTCTAACCCTGCTATCTCCCTGCCACCCCTGCCGTCTCCTTCTCAGCCTCCTCCCTTCCTCTACTACCCTGTCTCCCCTTCCTCTTCCCCTTCCCCTTCCTCTTCCCCTTCCCCTTCCCCTTCCCCCATCACATACCATATCACTGCCTCTCCCTGTCACCATCCCTGTCTCCCCCTACCCCACACTGCTTCCACCCTGCCTCTTCTTTGCCTCTTCCTCCCCACCTCCTCCTCCCCATTTCCCTGCCTCTCGTATCTTTCCCTCTTCCTACCTCCTCCTGCCTCTCCCTGCCACTCCCTGCAGCCTCTCTTCCTCTCCCTTCCTCCATTTGTTGCCTCCCTTTCCCTCTCTATCTCCCCCTTCCTACCACCCCTATTTTTTCCCGTCTCCTCCCCTACCTCTCCTTTGTCTCCTCACCACCCCTACCTCTCCCTTGCCTCTCCCTGCCGCCTCTCCCCTGCGTGGTGGTGTCAGGGGCGGGTGTTGGTGACAGGGTTATTAAACTGCCGCCTCTCATGCTAAAAGGTTAATGCTGGTAGTTGTGGTGGTTGTGGTAGCAGTGGTGGTTGTGGTAGCTGTGGTTGTGGTAGAGGTGGGAGGGTGTGGTTGTTGTGGGAAGGAGTGGTAGGTGGTTAGTTTTGGTGGTGGCAGTGGTAGGTGTTGTATGGTAGTTGGGGTGGTGGTGGCTGTGGTAGTAGCAGTGGTGGGTTGGTGTTGATACTGGGTGTGGTGTTAATGGTAGTTGTGGTAGTGATGGTATTTGTAGTGTAACCAGCGAAAATTGACCCTTCCAGATAAAACCACACAAAATAAATCCTGTATCTGTCTGTCTGTCTATCTATCTATCTGTCTATCTATCTATCTATCTGTCTATCTATCTATCTATCTATCGATCTGTCTATCTACAAATCTATCTGTCTATTTTTCCACGCCCTTTATAATTCACTCTTGCTAACACTATGCCATTTTCTTCAGCTAATATTAATCTAACAATCCCGGAGTTAATGGAGGCGGTGGTAGATGTGGTGGTGGTAGTTGTGGTAGTAGTTATGGTAGGTATTGGTTGCCACAGATGAGGTAGCGATGGTAGTTGTGGTAGTTAAGATTCGGATGACGAGATTTGTCACTCATGGTTATGGTAGCAATGACTGGGCGGTGATTGTGGTAGTTGTGATTGGTAGTTGTGGTTGTGGTAGTTCTAGTGATTGTGGTAGTTGTGGTTGTAGTAGTTGTGGTGATTGTGGTAGTTGTGGTTGTGGTAGTTGTGGTGATTGTAGTAGTTCTAGTGATTGTGGTAGTTGTAGTGGTAGTGGGAGGTGTAGTGGTTATTTCCCCTCCTCCTCCTCCTTCTCCTCCTCCCCAGTCAGGGTGAGAGGTCAGGGTCGAGGGGGAGGCAGCTTGAGAGAGAGAGAGAGAGTATAAAAGAGGAAAAGTGAGAGAAGGAGGGAGGAGGGGATGGAACGGAGGCCATAAGTAAAGAATATGAGAGAGAGAGAGAGCAAGGGATATGCGATCTGAGTGTCACAGTTTAATTAATATAACACTTTGATCCTTGCTTCCACTCTCTCTCTCTCTCTCTCTCTCTCTCTCTCTCTCTCTCTCTCTCTCTCTCTCTCTCTCTCTCTCTCTCTCTCATGCACTGTTTCCATTCCATTCCCTCTTCCATTATCTCCTGCACTTTATATTAGTTTCTGTCTATCTATCTATCTATCTATTTATATATCTATCTATCTCCATCTATCTGTATATCTATCATTCCTTTTATACTCTTCCTTTAGCCATTCCTCCTCCACTTACTCAAAACCCTTTCCTTCCTCCATCCCTCCTCTCTTTTCTTTTCCCTCCCTCCCCCTCCCTCCCTCTCCTCCCTCCCTTTCCACACACCATCCTTCTGTTACATTTTGGTGTGGTGGGGGAGGGACTCATGTTACAAGATGGTGGTACTTGTGGTTGTGCGGGTAATTGTGGTAGTTGTGGTAGAGGGGATGGTGGTAGTTGTGGTAGAGGATGGTGGTACTTGTAGTTGTGCGGGTAGTTGTGGTAGGTAGGGTTGTGGTAGTTGTGGTAGAGGGGATGATGGTAGTTGTGGTCGTCCGGGTAATTGTGGTAGGGAGGGGATGTGGTAATTGTGGTAGTTGTGGTAGGGGATGGTGGTACATGTGGTTTTCCGGGTAACTGTGGTAGTTGTTGGAGAGAGGTAATAGTAGTAGTAGTGGTAGGACGGGGATGGTGGTAGCTGTGGTACGTGATGGTGTAGTAGTTGTGGTAAGGGAGGGTTGTTGTGGTAGGGGATGGTGGTACGTATGGTTGTCCGGGTAATTATGGTAGTTGTGGTAGGGGATGGTGGTACGTATGGTTGTCCGGGTAATTGTGGTAGTTGTGCTAGGGAGGATGGTGGTAGTTGTGGTACTTGTGGTTCTCCGGGTAATTGTAGTAGTTGTGGTAGGGGAGGGTTGTGGTTTGGTAGTTGTGGTTGAGAGGATAGGTGTACTGATGGTAGCTGTGGTTAAGGGGATGGCTTCAATCATGGCGTGTGTAGTTGTGGTTGGGGATGGTAGTAATGTGGTTGGTGAGATGGTATAGTTGTTGTGGTTGGAGAGGTGATGGTGGTAGGTGTGGCAGAAAGGGTTGGTTTGGATGCTGATGTGTGTTGTTGTGATGGTGGTGATAGAAGTAGGAGTAGTAGTAATAGTAGTAGTAGTAGTAGTAGTAGTAGTAGTAGTAGCAGTAGTAGTAGTAGCAGTAGTAGTAGTAGTAGTAGCAGTAGTAGTAGTGGCTGTGGTGATTCAGGTTACTTGTCCTGAGGTGGCGTACGGATAACCGGGTTCGATTTAGGGGTGTTTTTGGCAGATCTGTGAACACGAATGATTAATAAAAGGCTAGAGCTAGGGGCGTATTGGCGTTGACCTAGGATAATTCGTAACAGCTTCTCCTTAGCAATTTATTCTGGTTACAACACTTTACAATTATCCTTTATGATACTGATGAGATTGTATCGGTATTAAAGAACTTTTATAACCAACAAGGGGAAATATTAAGGTGAAAATAAATCGCAGCATAGGTGGTGTTGGGAAGCGTCCTGTGCCACCCAGAATCCGAGTGTCCATCCCATAAGACAGTAAACACCAGCGGCTGTGTCTGCACTGTGGCGGTGACGCAGGGAACACTGACGAAGGTGACGCTGGCAGACACCTGAGACGGAGTACTGACAGACCGAGGGAAAGATGAGTGAGGAAGATGGGGATTAGAGGGAAAGATGGAATGAGGAAGATGAGGATTGAAATAGAGGGAAAGACAGTGTGGAAGGTAAGTCACTGAGGAAAAGACTGAGAAAGATGAGTAGGCAAATAGACCGACGATAGATAGATAGATAGATGCGTAGATTGGTAGGTAGATAGGCAGATAGGTAAATATGACAAGTTAAGCCTTTCACAGTAATTACATGTTTTTATATTCTTATTTCTTCCAGTCCGTGTGTGTGTGTGTGTGTGTGTGAGAGAGAGAGAGAGAGAGAGAGTAATAAAGGCTGATGTTGTCTCTCCCTCAGCCATGTCCTTCTCCCAGGCTTTTCCTCCTCCCTCTCTATTTCTCTCTCTTTCATCTCTCTTTTCTCTCTTTTTCTCGCTTTTATTTGGGGTTCCTTCTCCCTCTCTTCTTTTCACTTCCTTTACTTCTTCCTTCTCTCTCTCTCTCTCTCTCTCTCTCTCTCACACACACACACACACACACACACACACACACATCTTCCTCTCCACATTTCCCCTTCCACCCTGTTCATCCATCTTCTTCTCTTCATGTTTAATCCATTTTGTCTTTTCTCCTCTTTTCCTTCCTCTTCTTTGATCTCTTCTCTTTTTTCGTCCCTTTTCTCTTCCACCCTCCCCATTCCTTCTCTCTTTACTCTCAGTTTTTCTCTTCCTCTGCCTTCTCTCTTCCTTCTTCCTCCTATCATCGTTCCTTTTCTTCTCCCATTCTCATATTCCCCATCTTCTCCATTCACTTTTTTTTTGTCCTCTTTCTTTCATCTAATTCTTCCTGCTCCTCTTCCCCTCCTTCAGTCTGTATATTTTCCTCCTCCTCCTCAGACGTAGACGAATTCCTTGGTTAGTTTGGCTTTAATAAAACATTCCATCCTACCTCCATCCTTTTTTCCCCTCCACCTTTTTTTCCTCCTTGTCCTTCCATCCTTCGTTTCTTCCATCCTTCCTCCATTTATACTTCCTCTTCCATCCTTCTTTCCTTTCTTCATTTAATCCTTCCTCCTTCCTTCTATCCTTCTTTCCCTCCTCCTTCATTCTTCCTTCCTTCTTTCTTTGCTTCATTCTTTTATGGATCTTTTCTTCCTGCCTGTCTTTCCTTTTTTCTTTCCTTCTTTTTTCCTCCATCCAATTCGTTCTTGTTTTCCTCCTTCCTTCCCTCCATTTTTCGTCCATTCGTCTCATTCTTCTCTTTCTCCATCTCTCCTTCTTTCCTTCCATCCTTCCTTTTCCTTCCTTCTTCGTTCTACCTCCTCCCATCTTTCTCATTTCCTTTCGTCTTTCCTCCCTCCATCCTTCCTTCTCCCTTTCCTTCCGTGTACCTTCATCCCTTCTTCCTTTCCCTCCTTACTTATTTCTCTCTCTCTCTCTCTCTCTCTCTCTCTCACACACACACACGCACACACACACACACACACACACACACACACACACACACACACACACACCTTCCCTACCCCCTCCTACGGCCGGATATTGAGGGCTGACAGGGTATAGACGGGGAGAGAGAGAAAGAAGGGGGGGGGAAGGCAAGGGAAATAAATTTTGGGCGGTCGTGGTAAATGAAGATGATGATGATGATGATAATGGTAGCGATAAGGATGGTGACGCTGCTGACTGATATTGATAATGGTGATAGGTGGTCGTGGTGATGATGACTGATGCTGGTGATGATAATGGTGGTGATGACTGATGATGGTGATGATGGCTGATAATGATGATGATGGTAACTGATGATGATGATGATGGTAATGGTGTTTCTGATGGTGATGATGAAGGCTGCTAATGGTGATAATGATGGTGATAAGAATGGTGATGGTGGTGATGAAAATGAAAGGCTAATAATATCATGGAATTAAAACTGAATACACGAAGCTGTAGGCAAGACTCCACGTTTTCATTTATTTATTTATTTATTTATTATTTGTACAGTAATTAAGAAGCCTATAATTCGTGCTCAGAAATTACCCCTCATTATCTACACTTTAGTCACCCAGTTTTAACCCATGACTTCCCAGGTTTTCCGCCTTTGGGATTTTGCGTTTGATTTGATTTGATTTGATTTTTTTAGCGTACCGCCCTCTGCCTATCAGCTCGTAGTCGCTAAGCTCATAGGTCCAGACGTTGAGGATCCCCCCTTGATTGACCTTTGAAATCGAGGATGCTGTTTTGAGTATTTTTTGCCCTCTTCTGGCGGTTTTTATTCAGCTTAAGATGCATTTTCGGAATTACTAGGTGTTTAGATGTTGACTTCTCAAAACCCTTTTAATATAACGGGTCTTTCCTCAGGTGTATCAAATCGTCTGACAGCAGCAAGAATATGGTAAAAAAATGACGTCACCCGCATTTCTGAGGTTGAACGGCCTGGGCAAATAGATACACGGCATTTAGGATCATGCACTAAACTCAAACTCTAATTAAAAGTTAAATAGTTCCAAGAAATATAGAAAATAACAGAAAAGAACAATGCTAAAACAATTAAGAGCAAGAACAGAGCCAGTAGACAACCAAAGAAATGGGTGAAACAAAGGGTGCGAGGCGGAGGGAGTGGAGTGGACGAGGCGACGATGTATCACGGCCGCTGATTGGCTCCCCGGCACCACCCCCACACCCGAGACTCCTGATTGGCTCCTCCCGGGAGATTAAATTTAAACTGTATTTTTGTCCGTTCCTGGCGTGAAAATTGAGTCTCTGTTTTTTGGGTAGTCTGTAGGCGACCATTCTTTTTTTATATTTTGATAATTGGATAAATTTAGTGAGGTGGCAAATATTTATAAAAGGAGATTAAAGGAAATTTAAGAGATTAATGTTAAACCCGCTTTTTATCTGTTACTGGCGAGAAAATTGAGTAGAGATTCTTTCCTTTGGCAGATTCCTAATAGTGAATTAGTCTAGTGAGATGGTAAATGTTTATAAAAGGAGAGGAATAGACAGTAAGAGGAAATTAAAGTTAAACTCGCACTTTGTTCTTCGTCGGTTATTTTTTTCCCCCGCGAAAATTTAATTGGCTTAATTTGCTAAAAGTTTGTAATTATTAATTTAACGTAATAAGATTTAAAATGTTTGTAGAAGACAAGATATTCGCTTGAGATTAAAATGAAATTGTTTGTAGCGCAGAAATCGAGTTCATGTAATTTTAAGACTGTGGTGTAAGATTTTATCAGGGAATTGCTTTCGTGAGGTGGTAAAAGATTATAGTCAGTCTTTTTTTTTTTTTTTTTCCCCGAGATTTAAGTCAAGCTCGTTTTTTTTTTTTTTTTTTTTTACCCGTTGGCCTTTTTTTTTTTTTTTTTTTTTTTTTTTTTTTTTTGGCCGCGAAAATACAATTCAGGTAATTTGTGAAGTTGGTACGCGATGATTTTTAATAATGAATTAGTTTAGGGGACGGTTAAGCGGATTTAAAAGATGAAAGTAGATTAAAATTAAGGTCATTATTTGTCTCTTGTGATCCATTGTGACTTTTGGTAATTTTAAAAGTGTATGGAGAATTCTATCACTACGTCAGCTTAGAAATCATTTTTTTTTTTTTATAATAGATGTAAGACTGAGAGTAAATGAAAACTATAATCGAGCTCGTTGTTTTTCCCGCAGGTAATCCGTTTTAGGCGTGAAAATTGAAGCCAGGTAATTTTCAAACCCCCTAAACGAAAATGTTTTTAGTGAAGTAGTTGAGTGACGTAATGTTTATAAAATAGGTCCTATTTAGAGGCTGGATGTAAAAATGAATAAAGTTGATTAAAGTGTTGAATAAGCGATAGTGATTGATGGTGCATAAACAGTGAAGTGAGTAGTGTTTGTATGAGTGACGATTGACTGGGTGTGACTTGGAGTGACGGGAGTGTTTAAGTAAGTAGATTTGTAAGTAGATAAGGTCATAAGTGGATAGAGGAACCAAGGAGTATTTATAATGCAGTGAGTAACGATGAATAAGTTTCGTGTTTGTGAGTGTTGATGGAAGAATGTGGATGTAAAATTGAATAAGGTAGATAAGAGGGGGTAAGAGTGAGGCGAAAACAGTCTTTATCTTGTCGCTGTGAGTAATGGAGGAGAGGCGGGCACGGAGGGACGGAGGGAAGGAGAGAAGAAAGGAGGGAAAGATGAAGGGGAGGGGAACGGAAGGACTGGAGTGAAGAAAGGTGAAAGAGGGTGGGTGAATGGAGGAGGGAGATGGAAAAATGAAGGGAGAGAGAGAGAGAGAGAGAGAGAGAGAGAAGGGAAGACAGAGAAGAAGAGGAAAGAAATATGGGAATAGGAGGAGAGGGAGAGAAGAAAGGAAGCGGGGAAGGGGGGGGGATGAAGTCAAAGAAATACGAGAGGGAGAAAAATAAAGAGCAATTCAGTTACAGAGAAGAAGGAGGAAGGAAGAAAGGAAAGGAAGAGGAAAAATGGAGCACCAAGGAGGGAAAGGAAGGAGAGAGAGGGAGGGAAAAAGATGGATGGATGGAGGGAGAGGGGAGAGAAAAACGGGTGGCGAAGTAGAGGTATTGAAGGGAGGGGAGGAGGAAAAAGGGAATGAAATCTCCGGAGCGATACAAGATTTCTACCTAAAAGTTTTCGAAGATTTTTTTTTAAAGCTTCAATATATCTTTTAAAATATAGATTGTGTGTGTGTGTGTGTGTGTGTGCGTGTGTGATTTTAAAGTATGATATGTTAAATGATGAACGAGATGGTGAAGGATGTGATGGATGTTTAAATCGTTAAATATATGGAATAGTGTGAATGACTCTGGAAGTTGAAAGAGTTATTGATAGAAATTGAAAAATGGGTGTTTTTTTTATGGAAGAAGGAACCAAAGGCCAGGAGCCCGCAAACAGTTCCTTCCAAGAAAAACAATACAAAAGAGAGCCAAATTCAAGATCCGATCATTTCGAGATGCCTGGACACACTGCTTTTGAAAGACTGGAGATCATAGGAAGTAGGAAATACAGACAGAGACAGTTCCAGAGTTGACCTGTTGCATAAATGAAGGACTGGGAGTAACGGTTAACTCTTGCATTAGAGAGTTGGACAGAAAAGGGATGAGAATTTGTTGCTAGACGGGTGCTACGCACCCGTCGTAGAGGTGGAGGGATGCAAGCAGACAGTTCAGAGAAGCAGTGGCCATTGAAGTAGCAATAGAAAAGAGATAAAGATGCAACAGTGCGGTGAAGAGACATTGGGTGAAGGGAGCCAGTAAGAGGAGGAGAGTTAATGAGACAAAATGCCTTTGACTCCACCCTATTGAGAAGAGCTGTATGTGGGGAGCCTCCCCACACATGAGAGTTGTACTCTAAACAGGGGGGAATAAAACCCGCATATAAAGTCAAGAACTGCCCAGGGGTAAAGAAGGTACAGAGTCGGTTTAGCACACCCAATCTCGTGGAAGCAGATTCTACGAGAGATGCAATATTTTCCCAAGATAAGTCCCGAGTGAATGAAACCCCAGGCATATTCAAGGATGATGCAGGATTGAGCTTAATATTATTAAATATTTGTGGGTACTCCTGTGAAAGACTGTGTCAGGTTGATAGGTGTAAAAACTGAGTCTTTGGTGCATTAAAAACAACAAGATTATTTTCACCCCAGTCAGAGATACGAGCCAAGTCAGACATTAGGTGTGCCATAGCCTCATCTCTTGTTTATTGAACTAACTGCTGAAATGGACGTTGCGGGAGCCGAATAGAAAGGTGAAGGGTGGAACCATCAGCGTATGAGTGGATAGGGTTAGATGTACAGCTCAGAAGGTCACTGATGAATAAAAGGAAGAGAGTTGGTGATAGGACGGAGCCCTGAGGAACACCACTGTTGATAGATCTAGGAGAAGAACGATGGCCGTCAACAACAGCAGCTATAGAACGACCAGAAAGGAAGCTGTTGATGAAGGCACAGATAGAAAGATAGAAACCGTAAGAGGGCAGTTTGGAAATTAATGATTTATGCCAGACTCGATCGAAAGCCTTTGAGATGTCAAGTACAATGGCAAAACTTTCGCCAAAGTCCCGAAAGGAGGATGCCCAGGAGTCTGAAAGGTAGGTGAGAAGATCGTCAGTGGAGCGTCCCTGACGGAACCCATACTGACGATCAGAAAGAATGTTGTGATAGGAAAGATGCTTTAAAATTTTTCTATTAAGAATTGACTCGAAAACTTTGAAACACAGGATGTTAAAGCAATTGGGCGATAGTTAAAGGGTTGGGAACGTTCACCGTTCTTTGGGACTGGCTGAATGAGAGCAAACTTCCAGCAAGAAGGAAAGGTACAAGTTGACAGACAAAGGCGAAAAAGTTTACCTAGGCGGGATCTAAGCACAGAAGCACAGTTCTTGAGGACAACAGGAGGGACTCCATCAGGCCCATATGCCTTATTAGTATTGTGGCCAGCAATGGCAGAAAATACATCAGCTGAAGAAATTTTAATGTCAGCCATGAGTAAGTCTGAAGGGGGAAGTGATGGAGGAACAGCACCGGAATCGTCTAAGGTGGAATTGGAGGAGAAAGTCTGAGCGATGAGATCCGCCTCATCAGTAGAAGAAATAGCTACAGAGCCATCAGAATGGAAAAGAGGAGGAAAGGGTGATGAGGTAAAGTTGTTAGAAAGGTTTTTGGCAAGGTGCCAGAAGGAGCGGGAAGAATTCGAGTTGGAGAGTTGAGAGCATTTAGTACGGATGAAATTATTTTTAGCAGAGCGAAGAACAGACTTAGCACGATTCCGGGCAGAAACGTACAAAAGATGTGATTCAGGGGTGGGTTGGCTGTGGTACCATTTATAGGCGCTCTCCTTGCTGCTGACAACATTAGAACAAGCGTGATGGTCTTTTGTGAGTTTGAGAGTTTTGAAATATGCCATAAAAGTGACGAATGTTAGAAGACGTGGAATATATTAAAAGAAATTGGTGTGTGGAAGATGCTGAAAATGATGAAAGGTATGTATTAGGTGATATTTAAGGACCTGAAGAATTACCAAAGATGACAGGCTGGGGAAACTTTAATATAATGAGAAATTGTGAGAGATGAAGTTGTAAAAAAACCTGAGGTGGTCATAATTCTCTCTCTCTCTCTCTCTCTCTCTCTCTCTCTCCCCTGGGTTTGTAAGGGACATAAGGGCGTTTGTCGCAGGACCGTCTATGCAATTTTGGGCCGAGTCGAGAAATAACAGCAACATTAACTTTTATTTGCCAGTGTATTTTTGTCATTATTTTTATTATTATGAGGTTTTATGGTAGTCTCCCCCTGGCGTGTCGGTTTTCTCTTGTTGTTGTTTTACTGAAGACAATGTTTATTTATGTTTAGGGTCGTTGTTTGTTTATTGTTGACTTAGGCTTTGTTGCTTTTATCTAAAGTTGAATTACGACTCTTGTATCATTTATTTTTACATTCTTTCCTCTTTTTCGTTCAACTTGGTGTTTTTTTCTGTTTCCTGTCATTGCTTCTTTATTATTTCTATTTAGTTTCCCTTTTATAACTTTTATTATATTTACTTTCAGTGCTGTTTATTATGCCTTTCTTTTATTCTGTTGTCTGAATTGTTGTTTGCGTTATTTGCAATATTCTCTGCCATTCCACCTTTCACATCGGAGTATCGCGAGTCGTGATGTATAGGATTGATTACGAACGTCATAAATTTTGTGATTGGCAATATTTTGGGGACACGTCACGTCCACTTCATATATAAATCAGTGTGTGTCTGTGTGCATGTATAGATAGATAGATAGATCGATAGATAGATAGATATAGATATGCAAGGAAGAAGAAACCAAAGGCCAGGAGCCCGCAAACCGTTCCTTCAAAAAGGAAAAAAGTACAGAAGAGCCAAATTCAAGATCCGTTCATTTCGGGAGGCCTGGACACACTGCGTTTGAAAGATTGGAGATCATAGGAAGTAGGAAATACAGACAGAGGGAGACAGTTCCAGAGTTGACCTGTTGCATAAATACATACATACAGACACACACACACACACACACACATATATATATATATATATACTGTATATATATATATATATATATATATATATATATATATATATATATATATATATATATATGTGTGTGTGTGTGTGTGGTATAATGACGTGTAAGGTGTGGTATGCCTCATTCTCACCCCCACATGATGTAACCGAGGGGAAGGGGGGGGGTAACTACAAAGAACTCCACACTCTTCTTGTTTACCTCGCCCTCTCATGCCTGATTGATGAGAGATAATGACCCCAGCCTACTTCCATAACTCACTCCACACACCATGACGGCCAGTAAGCAGCCTGGTGTGTCTTACCTCCCTTAGCCTTGTGCATCTACTGTACGTCCCTTAGCTCTGCATCTTGCGTCCCTTAGCTTTGCTCTAGGATCTCAGTCTGGATAATAAGAGTAGCCTACTTACAGACTTCTAAGAAAGAGGGGTTTGGACTGCCAGGGAAGGGCAAGTCCAGCCAGCAGTCCACTGGGTTTCGGATGAACTTATTTCCGGGTATGTGATCCCAACTACCAGGATCCACTTAAATGACCGCCATGTCTGTGGTTCGAACTCAGACCCAAAGGACACGCACATCGGGAGACGAACACGGTGCCACGAAGCCGGCGGGGGCACTGATAGCCGCCAGTTACTCTGTTGTAGACTCGGGATTAATGACATTTACGATCTCCTCCTCCCCTTCCTCCTCTTCCTCCTCCTCCTCCCCTTCCTCCTCTTCCTCCTCTTCCTCCTCCCCTTCCTCCTCTTCCTTCTCCTCCTCCTCCTTCTCCTCCTTCTCCTCCTCCTCCTCCTCCTTGTTACGGGGTGTGGTTGTGGTGGAGTGAGTGGATGTAAAACAGTGTTAAGGAAGTTCAAATAATCAAACTGCTCTACCCACTTGACCGCAGACTCCTTTCCCACATGAGAGCGGCGAGAGGAAGGTTAACTTACAAAAAAAGGAGATGAAAGAAAGATGGAGAGTAGAAAGAAAGATGGAGAGAAGAAAGAAAGATGGAGAGAAGAATGAAAGATGGAGATGAGAAGATAAATGAAGAATTAGTGAGTGAAAAAATAGCAGTTATATATCGTTAAGATTATGAGTTAAAAATACTAATTAGATAATATAGATACGAGGGGAGAGAGAGAGAGAGAGAGAGAGAGAGAGAGAGAAAGAAAATGAAGGCAGCGAAAAAACTAAACACATTACAAAGAAATAAAAAACTTGATTCTTTCGAGGCAGAAGAGGAGATTGATGCCAAAAATGAATATTAAAACAGAAGAAAGCGCATTGGCATAAACACACACACACACACACACACACACACACACACACACACACACACAAAATGCGGGAAGAGGCAGAATATCCAGCCAAATCCTACATGAGTGAGAGCCAAGATTGAAGGAGAAATCTGAAGACATCCCGACAGACGAAGTGAAAGACGAGGAATAGAGGTTGTTAAAAGCATGAGTGGAGTTTTTTTTTTTTCTTTTTTTTTCAGCTTCTCTCCAAACGCCTTTTCCTAAGCGACTTATTTTGCTTCTTACACCTTACTGTCCTTTTGTATGTTGCGTAAATCCTTCCAAATATCGCCACTTCGTGCATAAATAACGTACCAAATATTAACCGGCCCTATCTAAAAATAAATCGCTACGGAAGAGGTGTTAGGGAGCTTCCTGTAGCGACAACAATGTGGGTCTTTATCCTGTCAACTCTTTGCAACCCACGCACATCCCTCAACCCCCTCACGACCTTAATAACTCTAGGAAAATATCATAATTAAGATGATTACATTGAGCTGAGAGAGAGGTGAAAGGGGAGACGAAAATCAAGAAGGAAGAAAAATGCAAATAAGCGCATTGCAAGGAGAGAGAGAGGGAAATCGTTGCAAGCACAAACCTCATCAACATTACCACGACGAGCGGCTTTTATGGAGTTGCATTTCTCCACATCTTTCACCAAGCCTCATGGCTTTTAGTCCGGCCACTCCCTGCATCCACACCTTTCCCTCGGCCCCCCATGGTCAGGCCAGCTCTAGTTTTCCGTATCAACTTATGCCAGACGATTGTAGGCCATAGAAAGTGAGTCATAGGAGCCATAGAGGGATAAATCAGTGAAAGGAAGGCCTAAAATAAGAGACGAATGAAAATAAATGCAAACGAAGGAGGTGCTAGAGGAGGGAGGGGTTGGTGCAAGTGTAATCCACTTAACTATTACTAAGAACAGCCTTCGTAGAGCTTCCTTCTCCAAGTCTTACAGGAATCGGTTAATAGTCCTATTCATTCTGTGCTGCTTCCCCCTCCCCCACCCACACACACATATTCCTCCCCCCTCTCATGATGGAAACAGCTCTGGTATTCATTTGCAAGTATCACCAGACGATGTTATTAAGTTTGGAGTGAAAGTGGAGCCTGATGTGAAGGAGGAGTAAGAGAAAACCAAACACATTGAAGTGTGAGCAGGCGTTTTTTGCAAGCATAAACCACCTCAACACTACTGCAACGAGCCGCTTTCATAGGGCGATAAAACACTTGCAAGTGGAATGCCGCTGTCTCAATCCCGGAGTTTACGACGGACTCAAGTGCTTAACCTCTTTCGAACGGGGAGGGCTGTTTATTTGATTCCTGCTGCTCCCAGACGAACCTTTTAACCATGTTGTGTTTGTTGAGGCCTCACCAACTTTTTCACTGCGATGACGAGTTTTCTGTTGTATTTCGACCTCCTCATTTTTTTAAAGTTATATTTATATTTCTTTTTTTTTTTTTTCAGACCAATAAATAGCCTTTCCATCACAAAATGATTGTTAATACCATTATATTTGTTTCCATACCGTTACTGGGCCCACAGTGACGGATTCTGACCTAGAAGTCGTATAAAAAAAAAAAAAAAACGATTTTCGCGTATTTTCACGCGTCGGTATTTTCGACAATTTCGCGCCGTCACGTCGCGTGCGATCGCCATTTTTTTTTTTTTTTTTTCGTATTTTTCTTACACTCCCTGGACTTCGCACAACATACTTCAAAAAGAATTAAGTCGGTATCTCCAGCTGTTCTCGTGACAGAAAAGAACAAACTCACAGACAGACACACACATACACAGCTTGTCTTTATTATTTAGGTGTATGTATGCCTGTGTGTATGTATAGCCATGCACAGATGACTTTTTTTCCTTGGCAGCCAAGGGCTCATGTGTTCATTTACTTTTTTACGGCCAGCACGATGTGTGTGTTTTGTTATGGACACCCAGTAGTTTTTTTTTTTTTTTCTTTTAGTCAAGGAAGGAGCTGTCTTAGGAGAGAGAGAGAGAGAGAGAGAGAGAGAGAGACAGAGACAGAGACAGAGGCAAACAGACAGACAGAGACAGAGACAAACAGAGAGAGAGAGACGTGGCACACTAGGAAACGAATGGCTAAGTGGTAAGTTATGTAAAAGATAAAAAGATTTTCACTTAGTCACATCCATCACACACACACACACACACACACACACACACATATATATATATATATATATATATATATATATATATATATAGATATAGAGAGAGATAGATATAGATAGATAGATAGATAGATAGATATGTGTGTGTGTGTGTGTGGTAGGTGTTGAATGTACATGCAGTATCTTAAGGAGAGTAATCTCGTTTCATCACATAAGTGAGCTTCACCTATGAAGAGAAACCCAAATTAAGATGGCTCTCTCTCTCTCTCTCTCTCGTGCGACAAGAAGCGGGAGTGAGATGGTTCCATTTCGAGTTTTTACCCTCGCTCACAGGCTATCCCGGGCCTGCAAGCACGGCCTATATTAACTCATGAAGCAAGAATGTGGGAGTAGCTAAAAATATAATAGTGTGTCCTAATTTATGGCCGGGATGTGCTCTCGTTTTCTCATAAGGTTTCTCTCTCTCTCTCTCTCTCTCTCTCTTAATGGGGAAAGTGGCGGAGGTGATCAGGAGGTGAGAGAGAGAAATCTTGAGCAGGGAGTAAAAACTGGAAGGAGACAGACATAAATATCTCAGGAGAAGAAGGAAATATGAGGGAGAGAAAAATGAAGGACTAGAGGATGAATATATGAAAGGATAATAGTAGGAATTGAGAGAGAAAACAAATGAAGGAGAGGAGGGATTGGAGAGAGCAAGGGGGGTAGAGAAGGAGGGAAGGAGGGAGATGGAGGAAGGGAGGGAAGGTAGAGGGAGAGGCTGATGAAGGTTTACTGCCGAAAATGTTTGTCCTCGTGGTGATGGTGGTAGTTGTGGTAAATTGTGGTGGTTGTGGTTGATTGTGGTATTTTTATATCGTAGTGGACGTTGTTGAAGGTAGGTTTGGATGATGATGGTGGTTGAAGGTACTTGTGTTGACTGTGGTTGTGGTAGTTGCTGTTGCTGCTTGTGGTAGAGATTGTGGTATTGGTTGATTGTATGTGTGTTAGTTGTTGTTGCTGATTGTGGTGATTGTGGTTGTGGTTGATTGTGGCTGTGGTATTTTTATTTATTTATTTATTTATTGCCAAAACTGATCATACCTGCGCACTGAGATAGCCCACCAATTCTGTCTTCGTTGTCTTCTTTCTTCTCCTTCATCTTCTTTTGTCTTAGATGTGTGAAGTGAAGACAATTAGATATGTATGGTGCGGGGTGTGTTGTTTTGTATGTGTTTGCTATTAACTATATTGTCGGTGAATTGTGTTTGGATCTGTGCTTGCTTGTGTGGATTGTTTTGTTTTTTTGTGTTTGTCTAATGGTGGAGTGATGATGTTTTTGTTGTCGTGGTAGGTTGTTGAGGTGTTTTTTAAGCGTGTGTGTGTGTGTGTGTGTGTGTGTGTGTGTGTGTGTGTGTGTGTGCATCTCTCGCAACTAAATGGTCCTTGACTCCCCTTACATTTGTGTGTTTGTGTAGGTGTTACAGGGATGGTGTGTGTGTGTGTGTGTGTGTGTGTGCGTGTGTGTGTGCGTGTGTGTGTGTGTGTGTGCGCGCGCGCGCGAAATTTTACTTGCATGCGGGTTAGTGAAGACTCGCAGTTGTTGTTGTTGTTGCCTCAAGCGTATCTCAATGTGGACCCGGTGGACTGCAGGCTGAGTTACTGAATTTATGTCCTTGTCTGTTTGCCGGGTTTGTCCTTTTTTTTTATACAATAGATTTTTTTTTGTTCGAAGTCAGAGCTTGTACGTATTGTCAGTCCCTTTAATAGTGAAGTGTAGATATTGATTTGAATGTGATAAGTGAATGATTTGGCTGTGTATATGTCTGTGGTTCACTCCTCCTCCTCCTCCTCCTCATCATCATCATCATCATCATTACCATCATCATCATCATCATCATCATCCCTGTTCTCCTCCCCCTTCTCCTCCTCTTCCACCACCTCCTCCTTCTCCTTCTCCTCCTTATCATCATCATCATCATCATCATCATCATCATTCTTCTCCTTCTCCTCCTGCTCACTTTAAGAGGCTTTCCACCACCCACTCCTTTGTCGTGTATTTTGCCTGTTTCACCTTAATATTCTTTTTGACGTAACATAAACCCTGCTGACTACAATGGCGTGTTTTTAAATATATACCAGACTGCCAATAGAGTTTTTTCTTAATTTTTGGAAGGATATCTAGCAGTGATAGGGTTAATGAAGGCTGTATCTAACCCCCCATCTTCGAAACGCCCCCTCCCCCCAAAAAAAAATGGTTCCAAAAATAAATAAGACTCTGTTGTATGGAGAACGTTAACGCTGAATTATATGACAAAAAATGACACATAAATGAGTAATAGCGTGACATAAACAGGAATAAATCGGTAAGAAAGAGGTGTTAAGGACTGAAAAAAAAAAAAGTCAGAAAAGAATATTAGCCTGCCATAAGGAGGACCAAATCATAAGGAAGAGGTGCTAAGGGGCCTTTTGTGTCGGCTAGAACACGGCCTTCAAAAGCCTTACTTTGGGTTTATTGTTGTTCATAGTGCTGTTTATGCGGGTCTTGTTGAGTCTACCCTCCTTGTCCTTCTTTATTTCCCATTTTCTTTTTTCTTCTCTGTTTCATGTTTTGTCTTCTTTTCTTTTCTCCTCTGCTGTTCCCTTTCTTTTTGTCCTTTTTAATTTCCTGTTTTCATACATTCATTTCATCGTTTATTTCCATCGCGTCTTGGCCTTTCTCGTTCCTCTTCATTTTCCTCTTTCTCTCCTTCTCTGCCTTCTTCCTATTTCTCCCTTCCTTCTCTCTGACGTACCATTTCTCCATGTCCTTTTTTCTTTTCCCTTTTCCATCATTTCTCACGTTCTCTCCTCTGTCTTCTCCGTCTCCTTAAGTCATCAAAGGCTGCCGACTTGGGTGAGAGTAGAAATTATGGCTGATGTAGGTAGTTGTAATGTTAAGTATTTGGGGACCTGAGACTAACATTAAAAGGTTTATTAGCACATATACAGGGATGAATGAATGTACAGGGACAGGTGTGTAAGGGGACAGTTGGAGTTTATAGACAGTATATAGAAATACAGGTGTTCGTAAGCGTTTGTATAGCCGTCATTGACATTACTTACGTGGCGGGGGACAGGGCGACTTGGAGGCGATTTGTTTGTGGCCACCCCAAACGGGATTGAGGCGTCTGGCAATAGATAGATAGATAGACAGACGTTCCTCGCGTTAAGGACAATCAGTATGGACAATTTGGCGTAGTGTATACGTGTGCGGGTTGCATGATGGGCCTGTGTACATGGCGCATATTACCTGAAGGATTGTGTGTGTGTGTGTGTGAGAGAGAGAGAGAGAGAGAGAGAGATGTGTTATGGGTATTTCAGGTGGTGCAGGGTACAAATTAAATGAAATTGATGGCTTCCCTTATAAACAAAGAAATAAATAAATGAAAATAAGAACAGTCCACTGAAGGCGGCCATGGCTCAGCTCCCAGCACATGGCCAGGGTGCTGAGGATGGCCCTGGCGATTGGCTGACTTGCTGAGGGGGGCGGGAAATGAGCTGGTTCTTCTGATTCTCCCTGACTTGGTGAATCATAACAGTTAGGCTGACTAGAGGAGATCAAGTGCTGAGTTGGTGGCATAGAGGGACTGAATCAAGTGCTGAGTTGGTGGCGTAGAGGACCTGAATCAAGTGCCGAGCTGGTGGCATAGAGGGACTGAATCAAGTGCTGAGTTGGTGGCGTAGAGGGACTGAATCAAGTGCTGAGTTGGTGGCATAGAGGGACTGAATCAAGTGCTGAGTTGGTGGCGTAGAGGACCTGAATCAAGTGCCGAGCTGGTGGCATAGAGGGACTGAATCAAGTGCTGAGTTGGTGGCGTAGAGGGACTGAATCAAGTGCTGAGTTGGTGGCATAGAGGGACTGAATCAAGTGCTGAGCTGGTGGCGTAGTGGGACTGAATCAAGTGCTGAGTTGGTGGCGTAGAGGGACTGAATCAAGTGCTGAGTCTGTCTAAGCTTGTGTCTTACTGTGGTCTTTCCCTGCCTGCTTCTCTTCCGTTGCTGAGTGATGCTGATGAGGAAATAAATGAATTGCTGAAGCGTCTGAGTCGTCGTATCAGCAGCTGACTGAAGGGTATAAGGCTGACCAGGAGGAATTATTATTATTATTATTATTTTTTTTTTTTTTTTTTTTTTTTTTTTTTAATCTGACAAAAATCCATAATCCTTTTCAGCCCAGTTGTTGGCCAGAGGTAGGCAGACTGAGGGATTTATTTGTCTAGTAACCAAGGAGACTCATTCGACTTAGTTTTCAAAATGTTCGACGACCATGTACCCTCAGATGACAACAAGCCGACTCTAACAGCCCAATTGGCGTGGCAGGGCTCGTTACCGTCGACGGGGGAGCAATCGTAGTTAGTTACAACCCCTGGCGCGACGGAATGGGAACCCAGTGGACTACAGGCTTAAATTGTCCCCCGGCAGACCACCATCCTCCTTTTGGGTGGTAGGGAAGGAGTTGAGGGTCGTTTGTATAACCAGGCAGTTGAGTCGGGAGAGAGAGAGGGAGAGAACTACACAATCCCGGAAGCTGCAGGTTGGGTGGGGTCGCGGCCTCGTTGTCGTCTCCATCTTGCGTCGTTAGGGTCGTTTGGCACCATTTGGCAGTTAACAGTGGTAGTTTGAGTAATGGCGGTAATTGTGGTGGATAGTTGTGGTGGTGGTAATTGTGGTAGGTGTGGTAGGGCGTGGCAGTCTTGTGTTTTAGTAATAGAGGATGTTATGACGAGGATTATGACGGAAGAAATGGTGGTAGTTGTGGTGGTAGTAATGGTAATAGTAGTGGTAGTTATTGTGGTAAATTTTGGTTGTTGTTGTTGTAGTAATGTTTTTAGCTGTAACGGTGCTAGGTGTAATGCTTGTAGCTGTGGTAATGTTGGTAGTTGCGGTAATGGTGGCACTTGTGGTAATATTGGTAGCCGTGGTGATAGTTGTAGTAATGGTGGTAGTTGTGGTAGGGCTGGTGATCCTTGAGAATGTGCAATTTTGTGGAGCCTGTATTATATAGGGGGAGGGAGGGGGAGGGGAGGGAGGGGAGGGGAGGGGAGGGAAGCTAAGGGAGTGCGAGGTGGTGGCAGAGGGGTGGAAAGGAGGAAGAGGGGTAGGAGGAGGAGAAAGAAAAGGGGAAGTAGGAGGAAGGGAGAGAGAAATGAAAAGGTGGTGAAAAGGAGAGGAGGAGGAAGAAGAAGAAAAGAAAGTACCGTAGGATAGAATGGGCAGAGAAGAAAATGGGTGGAGGAGGTAAAGAGAGCAAGAGGAGGGAGGAGGGGAGAGAGGGAAGGAAAGGAAGGGAGGGGGGAGTTAGAGAGGATTGGAAGAAGAGAAGGAGGAAGAAGTGGAAAGAAGGAGGGAGGGAGAGGAAGTTTAGAAGGAAGAAAGGAATAAGGGAGGAAAGTGAGGGGACAGGAAGGAAGAATGAGGAAGGAGGGAGAAGGGAGGGAGGAGACAGAGAGAAAGAAGGAAGTGAGAGAGGGGAGAATAGAAAGGATTATAAAGAAAAGTAACAGCGACAGTCCTGATGGTCCCTTCCAAGCTGTTTTTATTGTGTGACAGGATATCTGCGAATCAAAAGCATATATACTGTATATAAATACAGAGAGAGAAAAAAAATATATATGTGGGGGTATACTATATATATGTATACTGGAGAGAGAGAGAGAGAGAGAGAGAGAGAGAGAGAGAGAGAGAGAGAGAGAGAGAGAGAGAGATGTGAGGGGTAGGAGGGAGCGACAAGAATTGGGAAGTGGAAAAAGTAAAATAGCCTATCGCACACTCTTATCCCTTCCCCCCTCCCTCCCTCTCTTTCTCCCTTCTCTCTCCCCCTTCCCTCCTACTGTCTTTCCCCTTCCCTCCTTCTCTCTCTCCCATCTTTCCTCTCCCCTCCCCTCCCGTCTCCCCCCTCTGTCGTTTTTCCTCTCCTCTTCTTCTTGCCTCTCTTTTCCTTCTGTGTTACTCCTTGTTCCAATTTCTTCTTATATTTCGTCTTTCCCTTTCTTCTCTCCCCTCATCTCTCCCCTCTGACTTCTCTGCCCTCTCCCCTCCCTCCCATTTCTCCCCACCTTCATCTCTTCATCTCTTCTCTCCAACTTCTCCCTCTTCTCTTCATCTCTTCCTTCTCCCTCCCTCCGTGTATCCCTCCTTCCCTTCCTTCCCTCCTTCCTCCTTCCATTCTCCCCGTCCTTCCTGGCTTTTTCCCTTTCTCCCCGTACTTCTCTCCCTTCTTCCTTCTTTCTTTCCTACCCTTCTCTCCCACCTTCTCCCTCTCCACCTTCCTCCCACCCTCTCCCTCCGCACCTCATTCCCATCCTCACTTCTTCCCTCCCAATCTTCTTATGTTCCTCTCTTTGCCTCACACTTCCTTCCCTCTCTCCCTCCCTCCCAGACTTCCTCCCTCCTTCCCTCCCTGTCTCCTAGTCTTCCTCCCCGTCTCTTCTTCCCTCCCTCCCTCCATCCCTGTCTCCTAGTGTCCCTCCCTGTGCCTCTCACTTATTCTCTCCCTCCCTTCCTGCCTCCCTCCCTCCCTGCCCCCCGTGGTACAGATGGCGTAAGCTTTAGTATTTGTCAGAGTTAACAGAGTAATTTCAGAGCGGCGGGTCTCTGTCTTCCTCTCCCTCCCTCTCTCCCTCACTTCCTTCCTTCTTTTCTTCCTTACTTCACTACCTTCCATCCCTCCTCTCTTCCTTTTTTTCATTCCCTCCTAGTCTCTTCTTTCTTACATTTCTTTCTTTCTCTCCCCCCTCCTCTTCTCCTCCTCCACTCACTCCTTTCCTGTCTTCATTTCCTTCCTTCCTTCCTTCTCTCTCTCATCTTCTCTTTTTCCTCCTCCCTTCCACGCGTCCTTCTTTCTTTCATAGTTTTCCTTTATTTCTTTCTCCATTTTTCCTTCATTTCTTTCATCTACTTTTATTTCTTCCTTTCATCACTACCTCTCGCTTAACCTACTTCCCTCTTTCTCTTCCCGACTTCCTTCCCTTTTTTTCGCCACCGCTTTCCTTCTTTCCTGTCTCCCTCCCCTCTTTCCTTCCTTCCTTCCGTACATTCTTCCTTTTCCCTCATCCTTCCTTCCTTCCTTCTTTTCCTCCTTTCCTCTACTCTCCTTTTCTCTCCTTTTTTCTCATTTCCACTTTCTTCACTTCCCTACTTTCATTCCTTCTTCTCTCTCCATCATCCTTTCCCTCCTTCCTCATCCTCATACTTCCTCCTTTCGTTTTGCTGTTCAGTTTTTTTTCAGCTTAATTTTATCACGCTATCTCTTCCCTTATTCTCACCGACGAGGAGAGTATGTTTTCACCCCTGTTTGTTTGTTTGTCTGTCTGTCAGCAGGATTACACAAAAACAAAAAAGAGAGATTTGGACCAAATTTGGTGGGTAGACAGCCCATGTCCCAGGGAACAATCGATTAACTTTTGGGACCGATCCGGGTCGTATTACAGATTCTGGATCCGGAGAATTTTTTATTGTGAAAAACCCAACGCATTATGAAGAGTGGTTTGGAAATTACGTTGCTCTTGTCGGAGAGATGCGCTCCAATGAGTACCCTTCTAGTTCTCCCCCCGGCCCCTCTCTCTCTCTCTCTCTCTCTCTCTCTCTCTCTCTCTCTCTGTCACATTCCTTTTCTCGTGTTCTGTTTTAATTATATTTCGTTTTCCTTTGTCCTTGTGTTCGCCCTATTACATCCTGCATTTTCCCTTCCTTCATTCACTCACATTCTGTCTTTAAGGTCTGCCACTCTCATTCTTTTCATTATCTCACTTTCTCGCATCGCCCTCTCTCTCTCTCTCTCTCTCTCTCTCTCTCTCTCTCTCTCTCTCTCTCTCTCTCTCTCTCTCTCTCTCACACACACACACACACACACACACACACACACACACACACACACATTCTCTTCACTCACTTTCTTTCATTCTCTTCACTCACTTTCTTTCATTCTCTTCACTCACTTTCTTTCATTCTCTTCACTCTCACTTTCTTTCATTCTCTTCACTCTCACTTTCTTTCATTCTCTTCACTCTCACTTTCTTTCATTCTCTTCACTCTCACTTTCTTTCATTCTCTTCACTCTCACTTTCTTTCATTCTCTTCACTCTCACTTTCTTTCATTCTCTTCACCCTCACTTTCATTCTCTTCACCCTCACTTTCATTCTCTTCACTCTTACTTTCATTCTCTTCACTCTCGCTTTCTTTCATTCTCTTCACCTTCACTTTCATTCATTCTCTTCACCTTCACTTTCTTTCATTCTCTTCACTCTCACTTTCATTCTCTTCACTCTCACTCTCTCTCATTCTCTCAACATCTCTCCCATTTTTCCTCTGTTAATTTTAGGTATATAATTCATCGTATATAACGTCTCCATGAAATTTTTGAAAACTATATAAATGAAGGAAGGAAAGAGGGAAATGGAGCAAGGAAGGAAGGAAGGAAAGAATAGAAAATGAAGGAAGCCAATGTGGTAGAAGGAAGTAAACGATAAATGATTCTCTCTCTCTCTCTCTCTCTCTCTCTCTCTCTCTCTCTCTCTCTCCCCGGCGTGCAGTTGCAATTAGGCATGTGTGTTTATTATAATGTATTACTTGTCTCCATTTCCTGTGTGTGTGTGTGTGTGTGTGTGTGTGTGTTAACGATTGACCATGCGTGACGTGTGTGTGCGATGTTGTGTGTGTATGTGTGTGAGGATGACTGCGCGTTATTGTGTGCGTGACGGTATGTGCATGTGTGTGTGTGTGTGTGTGTGTGTGTGTATTGGTGTGAATGACTGAGCGTGAGTGTGTGCGCGTGTATGTATGTGTACTTGTGTGCGTGTGTATGACCACTACATCAACTCATTCACTACGTCGCCTCATTCATAAACCATGACGTCACTGCAGTCCTATCCCTCCCTCCCTCCCTCCCTCCCTTTTTACTTCCTTCCTTCTATTATTTTTTTTCCATCTGTTGTACCCCTTCTTCCTTCCTTTCC
This sequence comes from Coenobita brevimanus, assembly GCF_032717465.1. NCBI lineage: Eukaryota > Metazoa > Arthropoda > Malacostraca > Decapoda > Coenobitidae > Coenobita > Coenobita brevimanus. The sequence goes on along the minus strand of NC_136979.1, from coordinate 44,908,473 downwards.
CTTCCATCTTCCTTCCTTTCTTCCCTTCCTTCTTCTTTCCTCTCTTCCCTTCCCTTCCATCTTCCTTCCTTTCTTCCCTTCCCTCTTCTTTCCTGTCTTCCCTTTCTTCCTTCATTCCTTCTTATAATATCTTTCCTCCTCTCTGTCTTCCTCAGTTTCTCTCTTGGTTATTTTCTTCCGTTCGCAAAGGAAGAAGGGAGGAAAGAAGGAAGATTATAGGAAGAACTGAAGGAAGAAAGACAGGAAAGAAATGGGAAGAACAACATGACTGAAAGGAAGAAGAAAACAGAGGAAGAGAGACAAAAATAATGGAGGGGAACCAGAAGGAACGAAGACAGGAAATTAAGAAGACATGAGAGAGAGAGAGAGAGAGAGAGAGACTTAACTGGATAACTGAGATGGACGTTAATGAGTGTGAGTTAAGTGAATGTATGAACGAGAGAGAGAGAGAGTTGCAGTGACGATGAAAACAAGAAAGAATTAAAAGAAGAGAGGTGGAGGACGAGAGGAGAGTATAAAAGATAAATGTGATGGAATAAAGAGAGGGAAAGAGAGAACAGTGAATGATGTGACGGAGGGGGAGGAAAGAGAGAAGAAGAGAGAGAAAAGTGAATGCGTGAAAGACATTGTATGTATGAAGTGAAGGTGAAAGTGCAGAGAATAATGAGCAGTGGCCAGGTAATGTATGTATAATTAGATAGATGTGTCTGTAGAGTCTGTATGTGTGTATATATGATAGTTGGTATGTGTGTATGTAAGTTTGTATGAAGGGGGGAAGAAGCGGGAGAGAAGTGTCAGTGGAAGGGGAAGAGAGAGAGAGAGAGAGTGGTGAATGGGGGCGGGGGTTGGCACACGTCATAACACTTCATTCTATTACCTTGAATGTTAATATTATGTCATTACCAATTTTACGCCTCTCATACCACTTCCCCTTCCTCTCTCTCCTTTCCTTCTCTCTCCCTCACCTTTATTTCCTCCTCTCTCTTCTTTCTCTCTCCCCCTCCCCTTCCTCAGCGTTTTCTACCCCTCCCCTCCCTTCCCCTGTCCTTCTTCCCTCTTTCACTTCCCTTGCACTCCCCACCCTTTCCTTGTCTTACATTCACTCACACTCTCTCCTCCACTCCATTCCCCTTGTGTCTCTGTCTTTTGCTGATACGACCAACAGATCTCTTGTTATTTGTTTTCCTTTGCCTCTAGTATTCTTGCCTTCCCTTTCCTTCCATACCCTTCCCATCCCTTCCCTTCCCTTCCCGTCCCTTCCCATCCTTTCCCTTCCCCGTTCATTCCGTCTCTCACTCCCTCCTCTTCCACCCTTCTCACCGTTTTTCATTCCTCCCCTTTCTCTCTCTCTCCCCCTCACTCTATTTCTACCTCACACAGTCACTTCATCCTGATCCCCTATCCTTATCCTCTTCCTTCTGCCTTCATTCCTCTTCCTCTCTCTCGTTTCTCCTCTCGCCCCCCCCCTCCCTCCCCGTCCTACCAAGTAACCCTAGCCAGAGAAGTTCAAATATACTCAAGTGTGATTATGGAGGAGACGCAGAGGAGCACCGAGAACCCCTCCATTAATCACAAAAACCCTGCACCCACCCAGTAACCCCTTCAGCACGACGACGCAGTTCTAAGCTCCCCTTCTCAAACGTCAGACAATCAACCTGGGCGGCGTCGCGTTGTTTGTTTGTGTTTGTGTCCTTGTAATTGATCTTCCTTGCCTTCTTTCTTCGTGATTCCACCTCCCCTCCTTGCCTTCTTCCTCTGCCCTCCTCGTGTAATGCTCATACATGTAGATATCATAGTCTTCCCTGCAACAAACCGCCTCGAAAGGACTGGTGGGTGTGTTGGTGTTTGCTTTCCTTTGTACTCCTTCCCTGGAACTGTATTGTTTGTGCTGTGTGTATCTGGATATGAAACTCATCTCTCTCTCTCTCTCTCTCTCTCTCTCTCTCTCTTCCATCCCCTCCCTCCTGTCACTTTTCCTGTTCTCGCCTTTCTCCCTTTTCCCTCCCTTTCTCTCTTCCTGCTCTCCCCCGCCTTCCCTCAGCCTTGGATACTTAACTTTATTAAACCTACTAGTTAACGCACTCCTTCCCCCCCCCTCTCCTTCCTCCTACCCTCCCTCCACCCCTCTACACCCCCTGTATGCCATTCATCCTCCTTCCTCATTCTTTCCTCCTCCTCCTTTCTTACTCACCATCCTCTCTCACCGTCTCGTTCTTCCCCCTCCCTTTCCTTCTCCATCCTTCCATCCTTCCCACTCTTCTCTTGTGTCTTCCTTCCTTCCTTCCCTCACTCCTCTTGTCCTTTCCTTCCTTCTCTTTCTCTCCTCTTGTGTCATCCTTCCTTCCCTGTCTCCTCTTGTGTTTTCCTTCCATCTCACTCTCTCCTATTATGCCTTCCCTCCCTCCTTCCTTCCTTCCTTCATTCATTCATTCATTCATTCATTTCGTGCAAGTATGCCAGTCACAAATTAGCCAATATTTAAATAGTGAGAAGGATATTGGAGTCATGAATTGCACAGATCTAAACCCAGGCCATAGTTTACCATATGTACAAAATAAAGCTGACAGGTTCCTCGGCTTTATATCAAGAAGTGTGAGTAATATCTGAAGTAATATTAAGCCTACAACTTTCGTCTTGGTTTAGTGAGGCCGCACTTGCACGATGCAGTCCAGTTTTGGTGGCCGGACAGTTGATCTAACATGAATCTATATACTACTGTGATGTACTTCTTTATTTACTCCACTCTCCAGATAATTTTACACTGCATGAAAGAGATCCCTTGCACTGGAGGACTTAGACGTAGCCGTTAGTAGTCCCATCAATACGAGGGGTCTTTCCTGAGGTGAGTAATGTCGTTAGGAGGTATCAAGAATAATATAAGCGTTTGTTTGGATTACAGCAGCTGATTCCACGGAGAGTGCTGAGAGGAGGATGACAGAAATGATTCACAGTATTAAGAAGCTTCCGTATGAGGGCAGGTGAGACGGGGAAATTTACACCCACGGGAAATGTGGAGAGACGTGGGAGATTTAACCTGAAGTGAGTATGGGTGGATAAGAAGATTAAATACAGGAGCCAAAAGGTGTAAATAGGTAGTATACAGGATAGAAAGCTCGCAGATGCAATTAAACGGAAAAAATGGTGTGGATATAGAGTAGTGGATTGCTGGACGAAGTAACGTAGTGATGTAGTTAGGGTAGAGTATATTTAGAGCGTACTGTATGCATTCCCTTCGCCTCCCTTCCCTCCCTTCCCTTCTCTTCTCTTTTCTTCTCTTCCATTCTTCTTTCCCTTCCTCACTTACCCCGTTCTTTCTCACTAATCTCTCCCATTTATCTCTCCTTCTTCCCTTTCCCCTCCTGCCATCAGCTCCTTTTATTCCTCTCCCTGTTTCCTTGCCCTCTCCTCCTCCCGTCCCTCCCCGCCAGACACACAAACAGCCATAGATTACTTACACAGAAGCAAATATTCCGAGAGTGAAGGAGCATCGAGGAATGAGAGGAGCACAGTTTGTCACATCACCACACACATCTTCATCACACAGGCATAGTTTATCACATCACCACACACACCTTCATCGCACAGGCGCAATTTATCACATCACCACACACATCATCACACAGGCACAGTTTATCGCATCACCACACTCATCTTCATCGCACAGGCGCAGTTTATCACATCACCACACTCATCATCACACAGGCACAGTTTATCGCGTCACCACACACATCTTTATCACGCAGCATCACCACACACATCTTCATCTCACAACATCACCACACACACACATCATCACACATCACCACACACATCACCATCACACATCATCACACAGCACCCACAACCCACCCCCGCACTGAAATGGCCATGCATACACTAACCTCCAGACCAATAAAAACTCCCCCAGCAAGTCACCGCAACAACAACAGCAACAACATTCCACCACCAGCAGACACAAGCACCGCAGCCTCGTAGGGTCTTTGGCCTGTATTCTCGTCCGTTGAGGAAGCTCCCTAACCCCCTTTCCTAAGCGATTTGTGTATTACTCCTTACTGCCCCTTTCCGTGTCATATAAATCCATTCATTATCGCAATACTCTGAACCGATAATGTGGAAAAGGATATTAACCAGCCGTATCCAAAATTGAAACGCCAAGGAAGAGGTGTTAGGGAGCATCGTTACCCGACAAGAATACAAACGTTTCCGTAATTCCTTCTACTACAGACAATTCAGAAACACCACGAAGGCCAAAGACGGTATACTCATTTTACTCTAACTTGGCCCAAAATAGCCATCTCTTCGTCTTGAAAGCAATATTTTAACAGTATATTAATGCCAGAACTTGATGGTGGTCACGAAGAAGTGCAATGGAAAGGATGTTGTTTCTAGCAATGTCTTTTTTCTCTCTCTCTCTGAACTACGTGAAATAAGCAAAAAAAACAAAACAAAAAAAAGTCTGGGCCAAGTTAAGGTAAAGAGACTATCGATCTTGCCTACCTATCCCGGTACCGTCACCCAGCCCTGTAATTACTGTAACCACAAATCTGGAAGCTTATACAAGGCCCACTGCTCGACTGAACTTTTTCTTTGATGGGAGATTGGTAATAAAGACTAACCCTTGCCCATGCTGGTCAGGTACGAATAAGGGGAGCAGTGGATGTGAAAATATAAGTATCAAGCCCATGGAAGGTCACACTGCCAGAACCCATTTAACTGCCCTACTCGCACACCGATACGGACAGGATAGCATAGATAAGCGCAGTGATAAAATAATTCGTCTACTTCGCATCACAGGTACGCTCGTCACGCTCCCCTCTGGCGCACCCTGTCAGAGAGCATCATGTATAGCCACAGAAACACACCAAAGACCGTATTCCAGTCTCTCAAGGAAGCCTTCAAGCACCTCTTCCTTAGTGACTTTTTTTTTTTTTATGGCTGGTTATTATTCCTTTGGTGAGTTATTTCTGCGGAGTATGGCGATATAAGAAGAATTTATTGAACACAAACAAGGACAGTAAAGTGTAATGAGCAAAATAAATCGCTTAGTAAAAGGCTGTAGGGAACTTCCTCAACCGACAACAAAACGGACCCAAGCTGCTCAGCCTAAGAATGTCAGAAGACAGACGAATGTGTTAAGCAGAGGAATGTGTTGAGCAGAGGATTGTGTTAAGCAGAGGAATGTGTTAGGCAGAGAAATGTGTTAGGTAGAGGAATGTGTTAAGCAGAGGAACGTGTTAAGCAGAAGAACGTGTTAAGCAGAGGAATGTGTTAAACAGAGGAATGTGTTAAGCACAGGAATGTGTTAAGCACAGGAATGTGTTAAGCACAGGAATGTGTTAAGCACAGGAATGTGTTAGGCACAGGAATGTGTTAGGCAGAGGAATGTGTTAAGCACAGGAATGTGTTAAGCACAGGAATGTGTTAAGCACAGGAATGTGTTAAGCACAGGAATGTGTTAAGCACAGGAATGTGTTAGGTAGAGGAATGTGTTAAACAGAGGAATGTGTTAAGCAGAGGATTGTGTTAAACAGAGGAATGTGTTAGGCAGAGGGATGTGTTAGGCAAAGGATTGTGTTAGGCATAGGAATGTGTTAGGCAGAGGAATGTGTTAGGCAGACGAACGTGTTAAGCAGAGGAATGTGTCAGGCACAGGAATGTGTTAGGCAGAGAGGTGAGTGGTTAGGCAGGCCCACAGCACACCCACAGCTTATGACAGTGTAGGGTACTTGACACAGGTGACACACAAGCACATGGTGGTGATGGGTGGCTGTGTCTGTGCTGTGGCGCCTAAGCACAGCGTATCGAGAGTAACAACAGAAACAAGTAAACAACAATCGCAATAAACAACAAAAGCAACTATATACTACTACTACTACCACTACTACTACTACTACTACTACTACTACTAATAATAATAACAATAATAATAATAATAAAATTTTCGCGTCTACCATCACAACTACAGCCACCACAGCTTCCACCACCAAACCACCCCAACCACAACTACCACCGCCCCTGCCACAACTACCACAATTCTGGCTGTGATAGTGTGTTAATGCGAGACGGGAATTCCATCGGTAAAATTAGCGAGTGAAAAGAATTGAAATAGTGTGCTGGTGGGGAGAGAGAGAGAGAGAGAGAGAGAGAGAGGACAAGATGGAGGGGGAAGGGAGGAGGGAGGAGTGTGGCAGTGAATGAGAATAAGATTAATGCAAGGAGAGGGAGGAAGGGAGGGAGGGAATGGAGGTTTGAGGGAGAGATGGAGGGAGGATGGGGAAGGAGGGACAGAGAGGGAGGAAGGAAGGCGGGAGGGAGGAATGGAAGGAAAGAAGGAAGAAAGGAGTGAAACAGGAAGAAAGAGAATAAAAAATGAGAGAGAGAGAGGGAGAGGATTAATTATAAAGGATAGAAGAGAGGAAGGGAGAGAGAGGGGGGAAGGGAGGCTGCGTGGCGGTGAATGAGAATGGGATTAGTGAGAGAGAGAGACAGACAGACAGACAGAGGCAGAGACAGACAGACAGAGAGGAAAAAACGAAATATGTATAAAAAAAAAAAAAACAAGAGGAGGAAGGAAAAATAGGAAGGAAGAGGAAAGGCAAGAGAAGAGAGGGAGTGAGAATAGGAGGGAGGGAAATAGAAGGGGAGGATAAACTAATGAAGGAGAGAGGGAAGGAGAGAGAATGAAAGAGACAGGGAAGGAGGGAGGGAAAGAGGAAGGGAAAAATGGAGGGAGGGAGGGAGGGAAGTAGGATGGAAGGACAAACACCTCCTTAATGTGTCAGCAAATACTCCTTCTCTCTCCTTCACTCCGCGCTTTATCCTTCCTTCCTTCCTTCCTTCCTTCCTTCCTACTTCGTCTCTTCATTCATATTCCCCATCTCTCATTTTCTTCTGCACCATATCATTACATTTCCGTACTATTATTATTATTATTATTGTTGTTGTTGTTATTGTTTTCATTTTCATTGTTGTTGTTGTTCTTCTTCTTCTTCCTCATCTTCTCTTTCTTCTTAATAATAATAATAATAATAATAATTATTATTATTATTAATATTATTATTGCTTAATTGTAGGCCTCCCTACTTTTTCCTGCCGTCTTTGACTTGAAGGATTGGTGGGTAGGGCAGCCTTCTTGCTTTGCTATCCTTGTCTTAGTCTCACAGAGCGTATACCTTCGTCATAACCCTCGCATAAATTTCCTTGAGGTTAATGGAAAGCGTTGTCTCAGCAATCGGGGGTGGGTTACAGAAAACGGTTTAGGGCTGACTATGGTATTATTATTTCTTTCCATTCGTTTTAATCTCTTCCTCGCTCTCTTTCGTTTCTCTCTCTCTCTCTCACTTTTCTCTGCCGCCCCTAATATTGACATTCCAACACCCAGGTCGCCCACATTAGCGTCGATTCCGCCCACAGGAGAGAGAGAGAGAGAGAGAGAGAGAGACGTAATTTGGTAGATAGAAAAATATACAGATAGACAGATAGACAGACACAGGCAGACAGATAGACAGATGAATAGACACAGACAGATAGACATAAATAGATAGATAGATAAACAGAGAGAGCCAGCCTGCCATTATTCCATCCCTCCTCAGTAACGACCCCTGACACTCACAAATACTTAACCCGGTCGCAGTGAAAGCCATTCTGAAAACAAAGTGTTGTTTCTTGTACGGGGGAGGGGGAGTGGTGGGGTGGGGGAGGGGGCAGTTTTTCCTCTCCCTCCTCCTCCCTCCCCTCTCCCCTCCACCTCTCCCCATCCTCTCGTCCCTCCTCTTCTCTCTTCTGTCCTTCTTTTTCTTGCTGTCAGTCTTTCTTGTCTTCCTCTTCCTCCTCCCCCTCCAGTTTCCCTTCTTTCTCTCCTTGATAATTCCTTCCTTCATTCTCTTTCCTTCCTCCTCCCCTTCTCATCTCCCCTCCTCTCCACACAGGCGACTAGGAAGTTGGGGATAGGGCAAAGGGGAGGGGGAAATGGGATGGACGAAAGTGAGCAAGAAGAAGGAGGAGGAAGAAGAAGAGGTAAGAATGAGGGGAAGGAGGAGGTGATTTAGGCGATGAAGGAATGGAAGGTGGGATGGGGAGGGGAAGAAGGAAGGGAGGAGGAGGATAGAGAGGGAAAGGAGGGGAGGAGAAGGTAGGAGACGAAGGAAAGGTGAGGGAGAAGGTGAAAGAGGAGAAGAGAGGGAGGGATCGTTTTAGGCAAGGAAGAGAAAGGTAATAAATTCAACTTCGATGTTTCTTCTCCCCTCTCCCCCTCCTTCTGCCCCTTCACAACGAGAACGCTTGCTGCATCTACCCTCGCTACCACTAGACGATTTTACTCAGCGTAGGAAATGGACAATGCTGTAGGGAAAGGGGTTTGGTATGATATATATAATGTATGTATGTATACACTGGTTTTACTCTAGCGACCTAAAATCGGCATCTTCTCACCTTGAATGCTGAGTTGTAGCAGTATACAGTATTAATACCTGAAATGTTGATGTTAATTACGAAGAAGTGCAGTGGGAAACTGATATATAGCCACGGGATTATATTTCTTGTAATTATTATTATTATTATTAATATTATTATTATTATTAAGTGGTAGGTGGGGGCGCTCACCATCCACTCACTCGATGTAGTGCTGCTGTCGGGTATCTGCCCTTTCCTCTCCTTCATCCTTCTTTCCTCTTCTGTCTTTCCTTCATTCTTTCATTGTCCTTCTGCCCGCGGGTGACTTTACACTCCTTCTTCTGTCTTTCTTTCCTTCATTCTTTCCTCTTCCTTCTGCCTGTGGGTGACTCAGCCCTGAGTGACAAGCCAAATGGTTTCCTGAACATCAGGGAACAATTTACTACGCTGGGTGGTAACCATATAACCAAATTTTGGCGCCTGGTGGTTAGTGGGTAGTTATTGCTGTCCAGTCGGATTGAGCCGGTGAAGGTTTATATCCAAGGGATGGTTGGGGATGATTGCTCATGTAATGCCACTCAGAGATGAGTGAGGCTGATCACTCTCATCTTTAATGTCGGGACCAACTGCCTAGCACCGGGTTCCTACGCTCCTCATGGGGCAATGTAGGATTGGATGATGGATGGATGGATGGATTATTATTATTATTATCATTATTTTTATTATTATTATCATCATTATTATTATTATTATTATTATTATTATTATTATTATTGTGCCATTAAGCTACGTGAAATAACCTACAGAACACGAAAATATGGACCAAATTAATGTAAAAAGAAATATAAGTATGAGATGGCAGTGACCATAAAATTACAGAAAATCTCCAGGTAAACTTAGGCCTGTATTCTCGTCAGGTAAGGAAGCTCCCTGACACCTTTTCCTAAGCGATTTATTTTGCTCATACACCTTACTGTCCTCTTTCATTACGTAAATCCTTCTAATGTGGCCATACTTTGCATAAACAGCGTTCAGAAGGATATTAACCAGCCACATCCAAAATAAATCGATAAGGAATAGGTGATAGGGAGGCTCCTCAACACGGGCCTTAATTTGTGCCTGGAAATGAGAAGAATTTTAAGTAAAGCCTGCAAGGAATTAGGATGTGGTATTATAATGGCTGGAAAAATGTGGCGTTAATCCCTGTGTCTGAGTCGGAATGGCTGTCTATCTGTCTGTCTGTTTATCTCTCAGTCTGTCTATCCATCTCTTTATCTCTCTCTAGTCGTACGCCTTAATCTCGAAAGGGGTGGCCACAAACGAATCGCCCATGTCACCCAGTCCTCCGTCAACAGGCTGCCCTCCCTCTAACCCCCCTATATCTCTCCACCCCATCCCTGCATCGCACCCCCGTCTCTTATAAATACGTCAGGCGTTTGCTAGTAAGCTTGGGGACCTCCTGAGCTGACCAAGTACGCACCCAGCATTGAACCATATTTTCATTGGTGTAAGAGAATTCGTAACATAACTTCTTTAGCGAATTATCCTGGCTGTCAGAGTTTAATATCCTCCTATACAGCTCTAATTTACTCAGTTGATGAGATAAAGATAAAAATTACTTACAGAAGAATATTATGGTGTCGTACGCATAGATCACCTTATAGGGATGATAAATGAGTGAGGAAGATGAGTGAGATAAGCTTAATGAGTCCAGCACATGAGTCTGTTTTATCGATTTGTGTTCGTAGCTCCTTTCCCGTGGTGATTTATGTCGTCTGTTTCACCACATTATTCTCCTGTACGCTATTTATGCTATTTTATATATCATTTTTCTATGGATATCTTTGGCATAGATAACATGGTGGAGATAACTGAAGCGGCCTATGCATAAACACACTGGTAAGGAAGACATGCCAGACGGCTTACTAATCTTAAGACTACGGGTAAAACACTCAAGCACAAGGTCAGGATAGTGGGACGCGGTGTTCTTGACCCCAGCCCGTCTCACTAGCGGGTCACCGAGGAGCCTAACTGTCTCTCGTATTCTCGTCGGTTAAAGAAGCTCCCTAACACCTTTTCCTTAGCGATTTGTTTTTGGATATAGGTGGTTAATATCCTTTTGTGCGTTATATATTATGCAGAGTATGGCAATATTGGAGAGATTTATGTAGCACAGAATAGGACAGTAAGGTGTAATAAACAAAATAAATCACTTAGGAAAAAGTTTTACTGAGCATACGTACCCTACAAGAATGCTAATACTGACTTTAAAATTTTCACTATCCTGACTCATTATTTTATTTATGCTTCCACTAGACTTTTTCTTTTCTGTCTTTTCTCCTTAAATTACCTGCAAAGTGATTGAGGTATAAATCGTCGTCCGTGAAGGTGGGAACGTGGGAGTCGGCGCTGCTGGCCAAATACTACGCAGGAACAACCTCACTCCTTGGCATTCCCTGGTGATGTGATCGTGTGGACTCTGCTGCCTACTTGAAAATATTTGGAACGATAGGTTAACTGTTTATCATTTATTTGTTAAGCAACTTTATTTTTTTGGAGGGAACAAGTCTGCCTTTGGTTCTTTCTTCGTCACATTAAAAACTCAAAGCTCTTTTTAAAAAATACACTTGAATTATTTACCATATTATATTGTAATAGACATGGAAACTTGGGCTATATGCTTTTTACCCTAACTTGGCCTAAAATTGCCATCTCTCCGTCGTGCATACTGAGATGCAAGATAGGTTAACCGAGGTACACGAATCTGATCGAGAAGTGCAGTTGGAAGGATGTATTGCCACGGTAACGTTTTATCCTGCCAGTCAGCGACATGATACAAGCTACGTAAGGACGAAAATCTGGGCCAGGTTAGAGTGGAAAGAGTGTAGATGATGGCGTCCACCGAATCGCATAGGTAAGGTCCGTCAGTATTTAAGGTGGACAGAAAAAAACGAAAGAGAATGGATGGATTTGAAAAGGTTAGACGTGACTTTGGGTATGTTTTGTGTTTACCTCTTCATTGCGATATCTTTTTCATCACGTTTCAACTCCTTCCCGCTTATTTCATTCCGCTCAGAGGCACTTAAGACGGTGGTTTAGTTTCAAGCTTCTTTAACTCCACTAAAAAGGCCGGGGAATATGGAGAGTGAGAGACTGACCAGAAGAGTGTATGTGACTGATATGGCGAGAGGGAGACCGAGGCTGAGGAGTGAATAACTGGAGATAGGGCAGACTGATGGCGACGAAGTGTTAAGAGGGTTGTTTGTTTGTGGCCGTCCCTTCCGAGATTAAGGCGTCTGGCTGTAGATAAATAGATAGATATAGATAACTCTGCTCTCCTAATGTAAATAAAATCGTATGCACACATCGTTAGGTAAAAATGCTGTTCTCAGGCTGAAGAAATGTTAAGCTGCTAAAAATAATAATAATAATAATGATAAAAATAATAATAATAATAGTAAATAAATAACATCGCTGCCTCTTGCACAGTCTGCCAACTCCCACCTGTTCGTTAGTCGCTGTAACGGCCGACAAGCACCGTTTCCGCCGCCTGAAAGCACAGTTCCCAGATGAAACTGCTCCTCTCGCTCGTAATTACCTTGTTACTTGGTACAGAAGGAGCCAGAATATGAGGACGCAAGATTTTTTTCAAACGCGACGTTTTCTGTTTTATTTTTCCTCTATTCTGCACTGCTGGTGGCGTCGCCGCTTCATCCGTCCCTTCCGCTAGACAACTATTTCTTACTTTCTTAAAGTTTCTCTACTGACAGAAACAGTCGAGACAAGGAGCGGGCGGAGAGTGCAACACCCGGGCCAGCCAGTTGGTCTGAAGGCCGAACATTTGACTTTGCCTTCTCACCTTGGCCTTCAGCTGATTGCTCTCAAAATCAAGCTACTTCATCCTTGCCTGACCCTCAACACTTCCACGAAGTTTGGTCTGAATTGGATGAAAAATTAAGTTAACCATGGCATGGCACCTTTATTTTTAACCTGTTGATTTCTAAAGCAATAGTTCGGCCTCTTGGGTGTCCCTCTACCCTTCCACCAAACTTTGTTCAGATAAGATAAAAGAGGTTACTTGGTTCACACTCAGACACAGGGGTCGAATTTTATCCTTTCCTTGTGACCTTCATTTCTGATCTCTCGGAAGCGAAAGCCATCAGTCTCTCCCTATCCTCAAACCTTCCCCCGCGTTTGGTCTAAAATTAAGTTGACCTTGCCATGTCACACTGACCTAGCCGTGACCCTGACCTTTGACATTGTTTAAAAAAAAAAAATCGGCTGGTCCTTAACCCCAACACCAAAATTTGATTTATTCTCTCTCTCTCTCTCTCTCTCTCTCTCCCTCCCCTCGCGAACGCGGTCTTAATGCATTTTCTTTACCCGTTGCCTTGCTGTCTCAAGTGTGATTATGATGTTGCCAGGCACGGAATTAGTGAGAATATGAGGTCACGAGATTCAGGAAAAAAAAACAAATTCTTTTTCAGTCCAGGGTCGCATCACCGCCGCAACCAGCCAGCCATCCTTCCTCGTTGCAAACTAGTTCTCCAGACTTTCGACAAAAACACGAGAAAAAAAAATATATATGCATTTTATTTACCCGTTTGCCTTGCCGTCTGGTCTATAGTGTGGTTATGATGTTGCCCGGCACGGAATTTACGACTTTGAGGTCACGGATTTTGAAAACAGTCTGTTCAGAGGAGCACAGATGAAATTCGAACTGCCACCTGAGCGACTATAATTTGCTTATTACAACTTAACATTCTCTTTTGTGTTATTAGTATCTTTTAAATATCGATATAGTTTGCATTAGTAACATACAAGAGGATATTGAAGTGTAATATGCAGCACAATCGCCAGTGGTGTTGGGAAATAATCAAAACCACTCCATTTTTTTTTTCCCCCCTCCCAAGGTCGCATCACCGCAGCAGCCAGCCCGCCATCCTTCCGCCTCTCAAACTAGTTCCCTCCACTTTTCCCTCCCAGGGTAAAAACACTAGGAATAACTCCGTTTTGTTTATCCGTCTGCTTTGCGTTTTCTGTCTGCCCGGCTTTCCATTTTCTCGTGTTTGTTTAGGGAGGCGGGAGGAGGAGGTTGGGTGTAGGTCCGGGGGGAGTTTTGAAAGTAAATATTTTGAGGTTAGTTACGTGCATGCGAGGGGCGCGGAGTTCTTTTTTTTATGCTTTTTCCTTCGACACCGCTGTTTATGTTCCTTATCTCCCTACTTACTTTCTCTCCTCCCCCGCCACCTCCTCATCCTCCTCCTTGGCAATCTCCTTTTCATCCCGGCTTTTGTTTTTCCACATCTTTCATCCCTAGTTCATTATTTACTTTTATCTTCCGCGGTTATATTGGTTCTTACTCTTGCTCTTTCATGTACTGTACGTGTATCCTGACCTTCATTTCTTTTTCCTTGTGACTCATTTTTCTCCTTACGTTCATACTTCTGTTTTCCTTACCTCTTTCCTTTTCTCTTGCTTTTCATATCCATGTATCCCGACTTAGTTTCTTTTTCCCCATGCCAGTCATTCTCTCTCTCTCTCTCTCTCTCTCTCTCACTGAATTATTTCCCTTCGCGTTTTCCTCCCGTCCTTCGTGTCTTTCCTCTCCTTTTTATTCTTCTGTCTTCCTCTCATATCTCCCTCTCCGCCCCTTCGCTTCTTACTTCCCACTCTTCCTCCCTTTAATTTCTCCCTTTTTTCCTTCGCTCCTCCTTTCATCCTTGCCCCTTCACTTGTACGTCAGTTCCTTTCTTCCTTCGTCCCTCCTTCCTTCCATTCTCCATCCTTCCCTTCCATCGTCCCTCCTTCCCTTTCTCCCTCTTCCTTATCTGTTGTGTCCTCCCTCCCTCCCTTGCCCTCCCACCCTTGCTTCCCTTATCTCTCACCGTCGTCCCACCTCTCCCCCTGCCTGTCATGTTGGCCTCAGCATATCACTACCGCCTCTGTATTATATTGGAGAGGACCCGGGTTCGCTTCTGGGGCCGACCACGAAAACTTTATGTGGGGTTCTTCTCTACTTAATTTTCACTAAAAACTAAAAAATGGGGACCTGAATGTGCAAATTAATGGTTGGGTGTTGTAGTTTGGGGGAATATTTAGGTGCTAGCCCTGTCTTTTACGCCATTCTGAGCGTGGATGGTCAGTTATATCCTCTTGAAATCCACTTCCTCATCCCCTAAGTCTTCCTCCGTTCCCCTCCTTCCTTCCATCTTTGCATCAAGCCCCGTAGTTCATGCTTCCTTATTATTTATTATTGTTTATTTCTTGTTATTGTTCTTTTTTTTTTATCCCTTGCAGATCACACCTCAATCACCCAGTCGCCCTCCACTCAGGCGAGATGTATACCTGTTAATTACTAAAGGTTTACTGCTCACGAACCCTCCAAGTCTGCCCTAGTTTTAGCATATATGTCATTGCTGGAGAGAGAGAGAGAGAGAGAGAGAGAGAGAGAGAGAGAGAGAGAGAGAGAGATGGGAACACACACACACACACACACACACACACACACACACACACACACAACATTTTTTGGTTTCTTTTTCCATGTCAGTCACGCGACTCGTGCTTTGCTGCTCTTCAGGCAAACATTTTTTTTTAGTTTCCTCTCTTACTCATAAATATATTTTTGGTGGCTGCATTATTTTTTGAAAATTGTTAAATGTTTAGAGGATTCAGAGTAGGTCTTTTTCATCATCATGGTCGCCGTCGTCGTTATTATTATTATTATTATTATTGGTAGTAGTAGTAGTATCCATCATCATCACGTCATCATTATTTTTATCATCGTCACCACCACCACCACCAGCACCCCATCCTGATTCCCTGCATAGTAAACTTAGGGAGGCAGCAATCCAGAAGCAGAAACAAAAAGCCTAAAAACAGGAGAATTACAATGTAGTGATGAATTTGTCGGGTTTGTGGTGTGTTGAAAATATATGAGAATTATCCGTAGAATTTTATAAACCGTAGACTGACCCCTAAACTTTGCCGCATTTGTTTACCTTGTGTTTCTGTAGTGTCGTGTTTCCTTCCTGTGGTTGTAACTGCACTCCGTATGATCATTTATTTTTTTGCCCCATATATGTGCCACTGTATCCCTTCCTGCTTGTATCATCCTCATGTATCTTTCCTCCTTGTCCTTTATTGACAGCATCCCCCTGAGTGTTGGGGCTTGTACGGAATGGTAAATAATAATTCGAGAAAAAAAATAAACGGGTCTTTTTATATTTCATGTAATTATATCGTCTTATGATATAGTAGGGCCAAAGCTGGTAGCAGTCGGACTGCCTATCTAGCTGGGTCAAAGCTAGTAATGGTTCATCTAGCTGTGTAGCTATGTATCTATCAATCTTTTTCTCTTTATGTATTGCCAGAGACCTTAATCTTGTATTGGGTGGCCACAAACCAATCGACTCCATGTCGCTCTGTCCTCTGCCATTGAGCTACCCTCCCTCCAAGACACACACACTTTCCTCATATACCATCATCAGTAGATACGCTTCATAAATCTAGTATTATACTAGTATTATACTACTTTCCTGGCAGGTGAAGCTCAAGAACTACAGCTAAAATTCCGGTCCCCCCCATATCAAAATCCTGCCTGTGCCCTGGGATGTTAAGCCGTGTTTTTGTCATCCAAGCTGACGGATCGGATTCGAAGCCATCTTCGGTGAAACCAAGCTGCCCCGTTTTTGTCGGCCAAAGTGATACGAAGCCGACCCAAGCGTTTGTCATCGAAACCAAAACCGTCTTCGCATCTCACCCAAGCGTGGTCGGGAGCAGTCTTGGTGTAGCTTGGGGAGAGTAAGATTGGCCAGCAAGGAGACATAAATGATAAATATCATGGAATTAGCATTATGTACATAAAATTAGGGTGCAGGTGGATAATATTAACGACATATAGAGCCAGTTCAGCACAAATAACGGCTACGTGTAAGTTGCATATTCGTCAGATCTTCTTAGGGAAACCCCTCTGTTTACATTGCGATTGGCACGTAATTTTTCGGTTCTACGTATCCTGGACTGTTTTTGCGGACAGAAACCAAGCGCCCCAAGACGCGCTTCGAATCCCAAGCTCCAACTTGGACGACGAAAACACGGCTTTAATGTAGGTTGGAGCAAATGCCCTAGAGTGACCTTGGTGGTAGGAAGAAAAAAAATATATGGGGTGCTATGTAGCGTGGTCCATTTATAGCGCTCCTCTTCCGCTATGCTGGGTGATTTATCGTGTGTTGCGGGGACTTCTTGTGTTGCGGAGGCGGCTCACCCAGCATTTTCAAACTGTTCATCGTCTGTACATTTTCTCCTCCCACTGCCACACTCACGCCCACACCAGCATACTCAGCCGTTCCCGCAACACACCGCTTGATGAGTTCCAGGTGTAGCGCTATTTATAAACCATCCTGTAGAAGAAAATGAATTGGGCTTGGTGCTACTGACGTCATTAAGTCACCGGAAGACAGGAATTAAGTACACAGCTGGTTACTAATGAGGGTCAGATGGTCATTATTGATCTAACTGGGTTAATAATCTCGTTAACACAGGGTGGTTGATTAGGAACAGCTGGTCATATCATCATCATCATCATCATCATCACACTCCTCCTCCTCCTCCTCCTCCTCCTCATCATCATCATCATCATCATCATCATCATCACACTCCTCCTCCTCCTCCTCATCATCATCATCATCATCATCATCATCATCATCATCGTCATCATCCTCTTGGTAATTACTGATCTGTGTGTGTTAGTAAGCTCATTAAGCAGCGTGGTGTGGCTAATGAGGCGGGCAATTAACGTGATGTAATTATAAAAAGCTGTGATTTATGGATTTATTACTGCGACTCTGGTGGTGTTAGTAATGAGGTCATGATTCGGTGTAGTTATTAATATTGCTTGTGTCTATCCGTCTATCTATCTGTTCGTCTGTCTCTCTGTCTGCGTATCCGTTTATCTTTATCTGTTTATCTGTTGTAATTTTCTCTGTCTGTGTGTCTGCCTGCCTTGGTCTGCTTCCTGATGTATCTTCGTCTGTTTGTCCCCGCGCCTGCTCGTCCGTCTGCCTTACTTTCAGTCAGTCTGCCTAGCCGTCTACAGTATTTCTATATCTGTCTTTGTCAGCCAGTATGTTAGTCTGTCTGTCTTTGTGTCTGCCTGTCTCTGCCTCACGACTGTCTGTCTCTCTGTCTCCCTGGAAAGTAAAGAGAGACGTGAAAACAGGGTGGAGGAAGTGAGGGAGAGAAAGGAAGAAAGTAAAGTGCCCTAAGAGGAACTGAAGGAGAGAGAGAGAGAGAGAGAGAGAGAGAGGCAGAGCTGGTGTGAGGGATGCTTTGAGTCCTGAGGGGTGGGGGGGGATGGGGGTGGGGGTAAGGATGTGGGTGGGGGGGTTGATATTGCCTTATTACATTATACAGGATCCAGGGGGCAGATCCAGCGTGGGGGGGGAGGGAGGAGGGGAAATAGAGTGTATCCTCTCTCTCTCTCTTACTCATATACTTTCTTTGCTTCGCTTTCTCTTATTCCATTTCTCCTCACCCACACACCCCTTCATCTCACCCCCTGTCGTTTACTCTCACTCTTTCTTCATTTCTCACTTCCTTTCCCTGTCTTCCTTTCTCTCACTCCCCTTTCTCTAACTCACTTTCTTTCTCTTTCACTTACTTCTTTTCCTCACTTTTTCTCGCTCCCACTTTCCTTCTTCCTTTCTCTGCTTTTCTCTCACTCTCTTTCTCCCTTCCAGTCCCCTCCCCCCTCTTTTCTCACCTCCCCCCTCCCTCCCTCACTACACATTCCTCACATTCCTTTTATTTAATCTAGGAGAGCAGGCCCCCCCCACCCCCACCCACATCACAGACACCCACACTCACACACACCCGCCCACTTATAACACTAATCTCTCTCTCTCTCTCTCTCTCTCTCTCTCTCTGACACACTCACACACACGCACACACACACACATCCCTTCTACCTCCCCAGTACATTTCCTTATACTTGAAACACCACTCCCTCCTCTCCCCTCCCCTCCCTTCACGCCATGAATAATGCATAATGTAGCTGGAATCACTGCAGAATGTGTTGGCGGGAGGGAGGGGAGGGAGGGGAGAGCATGGGAGGAGGGATAATATAGGAACAGAGAGGAGAGGGGGAATAGATAGACAGACAGACAGATAGATAGATGAGGAAGATAGAGAGTGCAAAATAATGGTTGGCTGTAGAGGATTTATACCAACCTCATGAAGAGCCCCTTTCTTCTCTGGTCTGTAGATGGCCAGATGTAGTCGACTTTATTAGTAACCAAGGAGACTCATCCCTACCCCATAAGTGACACTGAAGTTGCTGCAGATGCGACTGGGTATTTAAGTTGTGAGGAAGGTCCAGTTCCGTGTGTTAAAAAGATAAATAATTGAGTGTAGGGTGGATTTAACCCACACACACACACACACACACACACACACACACACACACACACACACACACACACACACACACACACACACACACACACACACACACACACACTGTATAATTGTGGAGGTGTAGCAGGGGGTGTGGTCAGTGGGTGAAGGAAGGGGTCAGATGGCAGGGGTGGGTGGAAGGGAGCGGCAGGGTGGTGGTGGTGTTGGTGAGGTGAGAGTGATGGCAGCTTGAGACAGGGATGATGGCGTGGGTGATGCCAGGGTGATGATAGTGATGATGACCCACATAATGGCACAGTGATGGCAGAGGACAGTGCTCTTCTTTGTAGTAAAAAAGGGAGGTGTTATTATTATTATTATTATTATTATTATTACTACAGCTACTACTGCTACTACTACTACTACTACTACTACCACCACCACTACTACTACTGCTACTTCTGTTACTTCTACTTCAGCTACTAATATTATTATCATCATCATCACAAGTTGCCTCAGCTCAGAGCCCTTTTCAGTAAACTATAACTACTGGTCTTCTCACTCCCTTGCCACTCTAATTCAAACAGTTTCTATACTGAATCCTTCCTTTAGAAAAATTACACCGTTATTATGATTGTTCAACAACTTTGAAACACAGAGGAGGCCATTTTGCCTTAAGCAAGATATCGTGCAAGACATGGACTCTATATTTTAAGATACTTATTAGAAGAATAGTATATGTGTATACGTGTCCATAAACACAATTTCATGCTTCAGAAAACTTTGCATCTGAAATAAGAATGAAATATATTTTTTTCAAATTAAAGTGTGCATCAGTATTCGTCGTATATATATATGAGACAAAAACACACAGGTATATACATTTGAAAAAGTCTCCGTCAGTTTTTAGGACAGCAAGCATCAGGGATAATAAAAATGATTCAGGGGGACATTTATGGATGCAGAATGTAACCGAAAAATATATATGGACCCTGCAGCCTAGAAGCACATCCCTGCAGTACCCACCCAGTTGACAGTCAGGTGGGACATACAAGGAGATGTGAGACTGACGTAGGTGTGAAAGGAAAGTAATTAACCTGGAGTGGTATACTCAGATATACGATCGCTTCCCCGTCGTAGCTCAGGTATGTTATTGCAGGAAGAACTAAACAAGGGAGGATTCAGCCCCCTCTCGCTTGATCTCCCTGCAGAAAACAGTTCTAACCTGCTGTAATTTTCGTGTCGTAGCCAAAGATTTATTGATGAAGTTAGAACAGGACCAAGAGGAAGATTATCTCCTTGTCCCTCCTGCATATCAAAGCCTGAGTTACGACAGGGATTGGACTGTGTCTTTGTGTATCCCTTCAGTGCGATTTTGTCCTGTTTAATTCTCGCTCCTTCCAGACGGTTTTATTCAGCAAAGGAGAGACTTATAGAACTGGAGGGGTTAGATGCAGCCTTCTTGAACGTCCTATATTTCGAAAGATGACACGGAAGAATATGGGAATAGAGGATGAGTGCTGATAGATGATGATGATGATGATAGGAGGGGAGTAGGAGGGTACTATAGCAAGCTTCTCCCTCCCTCCCTCCCTCCCTCCATCGCTCCTTCCCTTCCCCTTCCATCCATCTTTTCCCTCCCATTGCCCCACTTCCATCAATACTCTCCATTATCTTCACACACCATCACCCTTAACCCATCCTTCCTTCATTCCTTCACCTTCCTTCTTTCTTCCTTCATTCCGTACTCATTCATTCATTCTTTTCATCAGTACTATCGTAGCACATAGTCACGCCCCTCCTTCGTTATCCTTCGTTCCTTCCTTCCTGCCTTCCTTCTTTTTTCCTTGCTTCCTTCCTCCTTTTTTTTCCTTGCTTCCATCACTTTCACTCTCTCCTTCCTTTACATTCTCTCCCCTCTTCTGTTTCTTCTCTTCCTTCTTTCATTCCTCCTTCCTTCCTTCCTTCCTTTCCTCTGTCCTGCCCTCCTTCCTTGCTCCACTCCATCAAGACTCCATTATCTTCACACACCATCACCCACACCACCTCCTTCACTCCTTCCTTCCTTCCTTCCTTCCGTTTCTTCAGTCTTCTCCATGCCTCCTTCCTACTTTCTTTTCTTCATTCGTTCCTTATTTTTTTTCTTTTTCCCTTCATTTATTCATCCATTCCTTCCTTCCTTCATTTTTTCCCTTCTTCATTTATGTCACTTTTATCGTCCTTCCTTCTTTCCCTTCTCCCTTCCTTCCTTCCTGTCTTCCTCCCTCCCTCCGGTACAGTACAACACACCCTCCCTTCCTCCACGTCTCCCTGCCTCATGTACTCTCCCATTACGTAACCCGTATCGTTTATGCATATTTACCTTAATTACAGGTTTCGCGGCGGTACATTATTTATAACAAGGCACAGTGATGAGCAAAAGTTCGCTGACAAATTATTCTCTGCCTTCCATATTTCTCCTGCCTCCCCAAACGACAGGGAGTATCAAATCTTCTTATCCTTTTTTCTTGTGTTCTTCATATTGCTATCATAAAAAATTAAGTTCTTGAGCCGGTAGAAAAGTGTCAGCGAACTTTTTGCACATCGCTGTAGTTCAACCTTTCAGTGAGGATTTTTTTTTTTTTTCTGTCGCTTTTATTTATTTATTTATTTATTTATTTATTTATTTTTAGCTTGACGGTGACTTAGTATTGTCCCCTTCAAAACGATGACGGCTTTTGTAGTTATTTTTGCCAGTTATTCTTGCCACCTACATACGATTTTATTCAACCTGGAAATTATACCTTGGCGTTCTATTCTCCTCTGATTCATGTTCCGGCACAGATCAAAGAACCTTACCTCGGAGCTCCACACTCCGTATGAGCACAGGGATAATTGGGTTTGGAGGAGAGATAGATAGACAGGTAGACAGATAGATAACTAAATAGATAGATACATACGTACAGACAGACAGGCATACAGTACATACATACATACATACATGCATGCATGCAAACATACAGCTGAAACTCGGACCCTTTTTGCTGTTCCTGGGGTAGGCAGGGTTGACGATTTTGCGGTGTTTAGGGGATACATACATACATACATACATACGTAGGTAGGTACAGGGCAATAGACAAACTGTAGATTTTTATGTAGATGATGGTGGTGCTGGCAGTCGTGGTGGTGGTGGTGATGATGATGATGATGATGATGTTCCCACCACAACTACCAAATCATTCCCTCCTTCCCAGCGACACGAAAATGAAAATATACGAGAGAGTAAGCACAAAATTGTAATATATTAGAGTACATAATGTAATTAGGGCAGTACAGTACATCACAATTACCGCGGCTTGAATATTTAATCACCCACTAATTACATTTCCCTCTGGTGTTACATTTTTAGCACAATTACATTACCCTGGGAATTACATTTTTAATACAGGTTTTCGTGGTTGTAGTGAAGGCGGTAATTATCATACTTATCATTATTAGTGGTAGAGAGACGCCCACCATCCACTCACTCGATGTTGTGCTACCTTCACATGGTTTCCTGTAACCCTGGAAACCATTTGCTGTGTTTTTTTGGTAACGAGGCCTGGTGGTGTAGTGGGTTAAGATGCTCCAAGCGGATGGGGTAAGATTTAACATCCCTAGACGTGGCTGGGAAAATACATCATCATCATCATCATTACAACCTCCACCACCACCACCATCACCACCACCATTATCATCATCATCATCTTAACCACCACCACCAGCACGACCACCACCACCACCACCACCACCACCGTCATCATCATCATCATCATCATCACCATCACTTCCACCACTACCACACCATCAATCACCACCATTCAGACTAGGGCAGGTCTCCGTGGTGAAGGGGTTAATAGTTATGATTTTAATTACGCCTACATATACTTATTATCCCTTCTATATTCTTTCTTTTTCCTCCTCCTTCTCTCCATTTCTCCTTTCCGCTCTTTCTCCCTCCTTACCTACGTCTCTATTTCCTTCTCCTTTTCCTCCCTTTCTTCCTTGGACCCATCCTTTTCCCCTTTCTCTCTCTCTCTCTCTCTCTCTCTCGGTAAAACTCCAACACAAAATGGCGACGAACTCATTAACATGATAAAAATAGGAAAGGCGATAATTATTCATTTAGCACATCACGGTCTAGGCCCACACTATTGCATCTTTATTATTATTATTATTATTATTGTTGTTGTTATTATTATTATTAGTAGTAGTAGTAGTATTGTTGTTGTTGTTGTTTATTGTTGGGTATTATTTATTGCCGTTAGTATTACTGTTAGGAAATCAAAAGAAAATTTCAGAGATCTTCATTGATTGATTGATTGATTGATTGCTAAGAAAACAGAGAGAGAGAGAGAGAGAAACACACACACACACACACACACACACACACACACACACACACACACACAGGCAATATCCGTGCTTCATCACTCTTGCAACATGAAGGGGTGAAAGAGAGTGAGTGTATGAGGAAGGGTGACGATGAATGGTGGTGTGTGTACAGAACCATCACACACACACACACACACACACACACACACACACAATAAGGGTGTGTGTTTGTGTGTGTGTGTGTGTATTATTCTCTCTCTCTCTCTCTCTCTCTCTCTCTCTCTCTCTCACATTTAATAAACTAATCTTATAATATTAATCTAGACCACCCCTTTGGACTTGTAAGGTCTGTGTGGTCTGTGTAACTGTGTGCGTCCCTAATTGGTTCTCTCTCTCTCTCTCTCTCCAGGTAAGGCCAGGTGACCAATCAGAAGCCTTCATCACTCATCCTTGACGCCTATTGGTTCGAGGTTAGTAGAGGAGGAGAGGAGAAGAGAGAAGAGGAGAGAAGGGGACGGGAAGGGAGGGAAGGGAAGGGGAGGAGACGAGGAGCGGAGAGGAGGGTAGAGAGTGAAGGATAAGGAAGAGGAGAGAGTGAAAAATGGAGAAATAGGAGGAGGAGGAGGGGAGATGATGATAATAGTGATAGGAAGAACAAAAAAGGAAGATAATATTAAGAATGGTAGAAACTGGGGTGGGTGAGAGAAAGAGAAAGTAGATGAAGGAAGAGAAAAAAGGCAGCTAAATATCAGGATCTCCCTATCTTGGCCCAGATTTTCGTCCTTACGCATTTCGTTTCATGTAGCTCAGTGCAGGAGATAACGCTACGGCTCTACCTTCTTCACGTAGCACTTCTTCGTGACTAGCATCGTATTCTTGAGTTAGTGGATTTGGGAGGACTCGGTATTCAAGATGGAGAGGTGGTAATTCTAGGCCAAGTTGGAGTGAGAGAAGTATAGCGGAGGAAGATTTGAATGGTACTGGAGGAAATTAGTTGAGGTTGATCGTGAACTTTGACTCTCGTTTGTTTGTTTATTTTTTGAGTGGAATAAAATCTCGTCTATGCGGAAGGAATAATATTTAGACACCTAATTGTCCTAAAAAATTAATGTAAGAAAATTAAGTGTTGTTTGGGGATACCTGGGAGCATTGTTGTTTGTATTGTTTATTTCTCTCTCTCTCTCTCTCTCTCTCTCTCTCTCTCTCTCTCTCTCTCTCTCTCTCTCTCTCATGATGGTAGGCTGGCTGGTCAGATGAGGCCTAAATGAAGTAGTTAGGCCTCATTCTCTCTCTCCCTCCTCTTCTCATCTCACCCTCCCTTTCCTCCATCTCTCCCTTACCCTTCCTTCCATCCTCCCTTTAGCTGTTTTCTCCTTTCCTCCCTCCTTCCCTCCCTTCATTTATCAGTTCTTTCATTTATGCGACCCATTTATTTCCTCCCTCCCTCCCTGTCTTCTAACCTTTCCTCCCTTCCTTCCTTCCTTCCCTCCTTCCGCTCCCCTTCCATTCTCTCCTCTCCTTCATCTCCCTTTCGTGTTGTACCTCCATCTCTCCCATCCTTCCCTCCCGTTCCTTTCTTCCACCCACCCTCCACCCAACCCTTCTCTCTCTCTCTCTCTCTCTCTGCCCACCTAACCCCCTCGTGCCATCACCTAACCCTTTTCCGTCATTGCTTACCTATCCTTTCACCTAACCTTTGCTTCCCTCCCTTCCTCCCTTCCCTCACATCTCCTTCCTCGTATCATCGTCGTATCGTTTATAAAGACCCCAACATGCTTATTTGCCACGGACTTGGTCAGCTAATGGCGGCTCTCCACGCTGCTCGATCTCTGGCAGCGTCTCGATTCAGCCTCTTTTCCCCGAAGTCACACTCCATGACCTCGTCCCAAGTCTTATTCGGTCTGCCTCACTCAACCTTACCCTTGACGTTCACACTTCTCACTTTCCGCACCCAGTTGTCATCCCAACCTTTCAACATGCCCAGACCATCTCAGTCAACCCCTCATCATCACAACACCAATACATTCAAGTCCCATCCTTCCTCTCAACTCTTCAATCGTAATCCTACCCTCCCTCCCCCGCCAAGGCCTCGCATTCAGGGGCGCACTACACATCCATCTAATGGTTGTCATTTTTGTTCTGAATCTTATTATACCTCCCTTGCCTGACCCTTTTTTCCTTCTCCCCTTTTTCCATCCCTTCTACCCTTCCTTCCTTCCTTCGCCCTCCCGTTTCCCGCTCCATCTAACACTTTCCTCCCCATCTCCCCTTTCTCCCTCGGTGTAACTCAACCATCCCTTCCACCCCCTCCTCTTTGTACCTTTTTCTCTCCTCTCCAACCCCCTCCCCTTTCATCTACCCTCCATCTAACCCTTCCTTCCTTCCCTCACCCCTCCCCTCCCCCTCCCCCTCCCTTCTCTCCAGATAAGGCGTGGGACCTCCATAAAGCGACACGGAATTAAGACCAGTTTACCACTCACGCTGCCTCCCCCACCCTTGTCCATCTACCTCCCTTCCCCTCCACCACTCCCTCTCCCTCACAATCCCTCCTCTCCTCTCCTCGTATCTCTCTCCTCCCCCATAATTTTCCTCTCTTCCCTTCCCCTATTCACCCCTCTCTTCTTATTCATCTTCCCTCTTCTTACTCTCTCCATCCTCTCTCCCTTCTCTTTATTCCTTTCCTCCCCCACCCTCTTCCTGCTCTCTTTCCCCACCCCTCATTTTCTGAACCCCTCTCCCCCTCCCCCTCTCCTCTCGTACTCTCTTCCCCTCTTGTATGCCTGTCTCTCCCCTCCTCCTCCTCCCTTTCCCCTCCCCTCGTCGTATCCTCACTCCTCCCTCTGTTTGCCTTCCTCTGTATTCTCTTCTCCTTCCCCCCCTTCCCTCTCTCTAACCCTTTCTTTCCCCTCCCCCCTTCCCCTGTCCTCACCCATCTCCCTCCCTCTTTATTTGCCTATCGCTCGTATCCTCTTCCTCCTCCTCCTCCTCCTCCTCCTCCTCCTCCTCTTCCTCTCTCCTTCTTTCCCTCCTCTCCATCCCTCCTCTCATCGTCCATTCATCTCTCATCCTCGTCTTTCATCTTTCTCCTTGTTTTCCTTTTTACTTTCTTTCGTATCCTTCATTCTGCTTCTTTTGATCTCTCCCTTCCTTCCTTCCTTCCTTTCTTCCTTCCTTCCTTCCTCCTCGCCCTCCCTTCCTCCCTCCCTCCCTCGGTCCAGTTTTTGCGGCGTGTCTTGGGGCGATAGATAGAGGGATAGATAGGCCGCTTTGGTGGTACAGGCAGGCCGACGAGAGAAAGAGAGAGAGAGAGAGAGAGAGAGGAGGAGGGAGGGAGGGAGGGAGATTGATGATATAGATGATGAAAGAAAAAAAAGGAAGGCTACGAAAGAGGAAGAAAGGAAAAATAAGGAAGAAAGGGAGGAAGGAAGGAAGGAAGAGACAAAGTAAACGAAGAAGCAGATGCAGTCAAAAATAAATAGGTACAAAGAAAACGTGAGACAAAAAATGGGAAGAGGGCTGGATGGAGGGTAGGCTCTTCTAAACACCATGTCATCTCGAGTGAAGGAGCACACCCTTGTAATTAGTTGACCCTCCCTACTTCCCTCCCCTCACTTCTCTCCCTTCCTCTCTCTCCCTCCTTTTCTTCTCTCCCTTCCCCCTTTTCCCACCTTCTCTTCTGTCTCTTCCCCTCTCTCTCTCCCTCCTCTTCTCTCCCTTCCCCTCTCTCCCTCCGTCTCTTCTCTCCCTTCCCCTCTCTCCCTCCGTCTCTTCTCTCCCTTCCCCTCTCTCCCTCTGTTACACCTCTCCCTTCCCTTCTCTCCCTCCTTCTCTTCTCTTCCTTTCCCTTTCTCTCTCTCTCTCTCTCGCTCCTCCTCTTCTATCCTTTCCCCTCGCTCCCTCCTTCTCTCCCTTCCGCCCTTTCCCTCCTGTTCTCTCCCTCCCGTCCTTTTCCTCCTCCTCTTAATTACGCCTTCCCTCCTACCTCCTCTCCTCCCATATTCCTTCCCTTCCTTGCTTCATTAACCCTCCTCTTCCCTTCTTATGCCTTCGTTTCTTCTTTTGATTCTGTCTTTATCATTTCCCTTCCGCCCTTCCTCGTTCACTATTTCCTGTCTTCCTTTCCTTTTCTCCGTCTCTGCACACTTCCTTCCTCCCAGCCATCCGTCATCTCTCTTTCCTCCCTCCCACCTTATCCCCTGTTCTCTGTTGATACTGGAAGAGGCAGAGTAAAATAATTAAATGAATAAATAAACTCGAGTCACAGCACAAATATATGAATACACAATGCAACCCCACCTCATTTTCTTCCTCTCTTTCTTTATATTGATACCAAACTTATTTTTATTAGGAACAAAGATGATGATGAATATGAAAATACCAAAAATCACTTCAGCTATGATAAGAGAGACAGTGATGGTGATGATGATGATGGTGTGCCTCAGATCCTGGTGAAAAGTAAAGATGGATAACTCTTTTACACACACACACACACACACACACACACACACACACACACACACACACACACACACACACACACACACACACAAACACCCTGACTGCGGAGTAAGAGTGTTTGAGATGGGGTCAGTGTGTAATGGGAGCGTATGGAAAAATCACCCACACAAACAAACCCGGTGCAACACAAACCATTTATATAAAACAGTACCCTTTGCCCAGCCCCTCCATTACCCCATTGCCCAGGGAAAATTGCCCAACTGCCCACGTGAGAGCAATTACCCCTTGTTAGAGAAGCATTGGGCAGCGTTATAATCTACTGCCCTATAATACTCTATAACACAGTGCTCTATGTTGGTCTGTAATATACGGGAAGGATTAGTTTGTTGCGTGGTGTGTGGTTTTCCTTGGTACACACGCACGCACGCACGTACACACACACACACACACACACACACACACACACACTGTCTCTCTCTCTCTCTCTCTCTCTCTCTCTCTCTCATCAAGGTTGGTGAGAGAGGGAAAATAATGAGAGGGAGGATGAGGGGAAGAAAAAAAATATTATAATCAAAGTAGCTACTGGGAGGAAACAAAAAAAAGAGAGAGAGAGAGAGAGAGGGGAGCTACCTGTCAGTGGCTAATGACGGGGTATTGACGCGTGGTTAATTACTGGGGCAGTAAGAGTATTTCAATATCGGAGCGGGAGGGAAATATACCTTACCTGATTAGCCGCCACCACTACTGATACACTCCCTGCTGCCTCTCTCTTTTCTCTCCTGGTCTTATATCTTATCTATCTATTTCTGTATCTATCTCTATATATATCTATCTGTTTATCTATCAATATATATATATGTACAATATATGCGTACATTGTGTGTGTGTGTGTGTGTGTGTGTGTAATCTCTCCCTCTTGCTGAAATCATTGATCAGAGATTATCTTACATAGAGAGAGAGAGAGAGAAACAGGCAGACTGACAGCAGACAGAAACAGAGACAAAGTAATAAAGGCAACGCTCATCACAAACAGCATAGTGAAATAAAAGGATCTGTTAGGCAGGTATCAATCATTACACAAGAGCACCTACCTTGACGTGAGCTGTTTACCTGTCAGTATAAGGTATCCAGGTAGACCAAGGTCCCTAGAGTTATTCCAAGCCTTGTGGTGGGATGGAAGCGACCTGACCTGTTATCTGAGAGGTGTGGGTTCAGTTCCCGGCAGATGTAACTAAGATAAACGCAGGTAAAATGATAAACGCCTGTAATGCAACTAGGCTATACCTGGAAAAGAATAAACACGTGTAATATAACTAAGATACACGTGTAAAAAAAATAGGCACCTGTAATATAGGTAACATAAACACCTGTAACATAACTAAGATAAACACCTATAATATAACAATGCCAAACACCTGTAATATAACTAAGGTAAACACATGTAAGAAAACTAAAACAAGCACCTGTAAGCTAAGATAAACACCTGTAATTTTAACTGATGATATTTCTTTGTCCCTCCTGTTATCTGCACTCCCTGATGCGGGCTGTTAACGATAGATAAAGACCTGCAGATAGATATAGCCCTTTGCGTATATAAATGCTGAAATACAATGTGAAAAAAAAAAAAAAAAATCCCCCCTCTTTCCACCCTCCAAAATCCCCCCCCCCTCTTTCCACCCCCCCAAAAAAAGTCCCCCTCCTCTTTCTACCCCCCCAGACCCCCTCCTTTCCTGCCCTAACATTCCTAAAAGCTGGCCATAGAGACGTGAATTCTTGCTACCTCACCGAAATGATCCCTAAATGCATGACAACGCCTGGCATAATCTACTGCCGCCTACTCTCTGCTGGGGTAGACGTGAGGGGCGTCATCGTACTGAAGGGACTCACTCAGCCACCCATGAGGAACCTATATATGAATAAAATCGTCCGGGGTTACTTAGAAGGGAACAGAGAGAGAGAGAGATCAGATGCTAATGGCGGATATTGAGTCATGGTTAATGACGAGAAGGTTAATGGGTGACCGTATTAACAGCCAATATCCTTTGACTCAGATGAATAAAATCGTCTGGCGTTAAACAGAAATGAAAACTAGACATTTCCTTCACCCGACCCCCTCATCTCCCCCCTCCCCTTCCCCTTCTCCCCTCCCCGTCTCCCCCTTCCCCCTACCCTCCTTTCAATGTCCACCACAGTAAAGATAGATAATTTGACTAGCCGAAAACTCCCCTGTAGACATATCTTGGATCCGGCCATGTCCCTACTCAGTGACGATCCCTCTTCTTTCTCCCTCCCCCCCTCATTTGTTCCTCCACCTCCTCCCCAGTCCACCTCTCCTCTTTCTCCCAGCCACCTCGCCATCATCCACTATCCTAATCCGTCTGTCAGTCTCAATTCGCTGCATATGACCAAATCAGCTTAAGATACTAACTTCTCTTAATATTTACCATACCATCAGCCTCTCTCTTCCTTCACATCGTTTCTCTCTCTCTCCTCCTCCTCCTCCTCCTCCTCCTCTATTTTCTTTGCTTCTCAACCCTCAGTGGAATGTTTTAAGAGTTGATGCTGATAGAAGTAACACTCTCAGTTGGGGGGTCGGCTGGGAGGAGGAGGAGGGGGGAGGAGAGGGGAAGAGGAGGAGGAAAGGGGGGGCTGGGGGATGGAGGAGGAGGAAGGGGAGGGAGAGGGGGAGTTGATGGCTTAGTCTGGTTCTTCACCCCCTTTATTTTTCTTCTGAATTTGCTCCGTTTTTCTTCTTGGTTTATTTTTGGCTTTATTTTTTATTTTATTATTATTTATTTATTTTTATTATTTACATTGTCCTCTCTTTTTACTCTCTTCATTTTCCAGTTATTTTCGTCTTTTTTTTCCCGTGATCGTATTTGTTCCTGTCTTTTTATTTTTTTTTCCTTCGTTTTTTGGATCGTTCTCTGTTTTGCCTCTTCCTTTTCCTTCTATTTCTGTCTATTTTTTCTTTTTTTTTCTTTTTCTTCACCCTAGTACTGGGAGCACATCCTGGTTTTTATATAGGTCTCTTTTATCACGGTCCGGGGTCAAGGTTGGGTCAGGGTTGGTGTGTGTAGAGGCGTGTTGTTGTAAGCGTTTTTGTCCGCTGCTGAAGAGACTGGTAGGCAAGAGGCTGTGTGTGTGCAGGGGTGGGGGGTGGTAATTGTCTGTGAGGGTAATAATGATAATAATAATACTCAGTAATAATAATAATAATAATAATAATAATGATAATAATAATAATAATAATAATAATAATAATAATTCATTTTCATTCATTCATCATCTAATCCAGTGTTGCCCCATGAGGAGCGTAGGAGCCCGGGGCTAGGCAAGTTGGTCCTGACATTTAAGAGGAGAGTGACCAGCCTCACTCATCCCTGAGTGGTATTACGTGAGCAGTAAACCCCAACCACCCCTTGGATATAAACCTACACAGGCTCAATCCGACTGGAGCACCTTAATTACCCACTAAACCACCAGGCGCCATAATTTGGTTATATAGTTACCACCC
The DNA here is from genome assembly GCF_032717465.1 of Coenobita brevimanus. Classification (NCBI taxonomy): domain Eukaryota; kingdom Metazoa; phylum Arthropoda; class Malacostraca; order Decapoda; family Coenobitidae; genus Coenobita; species Coenobita brevimanus. The sequence goes on along the minus strand of NC_136979.1, from coordinate 44,877,356 downwards.
AGCGTAGTAAATGGTTTCCTGGTGTACAGGAAACCATTTGGCTTGTCACGCAGTGTAGAGTCACCCGTAGACAGAAGAGGAAAGAATGGAAAGAAAGACAGTAAAGGAAGGATGGAAAGAAGGATGGAAGAGAGGAAAGAGCAGGCACTCGAGAGCAGCACTACATTGAGTGAATGGATGGTGATCGCCCCCACAACCACATAATAGTAATAATGATACGGTAATAATAATAATAATAATAATAATAATAATACCCGTAATAACTTTCCTCCATTCTTTCCTCGTCTCTGCCTGCAGGTGACTTTACACTCCCTCGTCTGTCTTTCCTTCATTCTTTCCTCATCCTTCTGCCTATGGGTGACTCTACACTGAGTGACAAGCCAAATGGTTTCCTGTACACCAGGAAACCATTCACTACGCTGGGTGGTAATATATAACCAAATTAGGCGCCTGGTTGTTTAGTGAGTACTTACGGTGCTCCAGTCTGATTGAGCCTGTGTAGGTTTATATCCAAGGGGTGGTTGGGGTTGGTGCTCTCGTAATGCCATTCAGGGATGAGTGAGGTTGGTCACTCTCATCTTAAATGTCAGGACCAATTTGCCTAGCCCTGGGCTTCTACGCTTCTCACGAGGCGGCATAGAATTGGATGATGGATGGATGGATAATAATAATAATAATAATAATGAAAAAATAATTAATAATAATAATAATGAAAAAATTAATAATAATAGTAATAATAATAATAATAATAATAAAAATGAAAAAATAAATAATAATAATAATAACAATCAGTTAATAGTTGTGTGTGTGTGTGAGAGAGAGAGAGAGAGTTGGTATGACAACAGTCTCCAAATGACGTTTAAATCTTTGCTTTTTCTCTGTGTATGTTCTTTACAATGAGAAACCAACTGACGATAGAGGGAGGAGAGGAAGACCGAGAAAGAGGTGGAAGAGTACATGGGGGAGGGCGTCTTACAGTGACAGTTGGTGCGTTTTGTACATGGCTTTTCAACTAAAATTATAGAATGTTCTGTTTTCGCCTCTCTCTCTCTCTCTCTCTCTCTCTCTCTCTCTCTCTCTCTTCAGGATTTCGTAAAAGTTTTGGGAAGATAATGATTTGAGAGATTGTGGCCACCCCTTTCGAGATGAGGTCTTCTGACAATAGATAGATAGATAGAGGGATAGATAGATAGACTTTCATAGACTTGTTCATTTTGTCGGTCTGTGAAATATGGTAGCGATGTTCCGTAGAGTTTTTTGTGTGTGGAGTCAACATGAAACACTCAAGGTCGATATTCTGATAAATTATTAAGTGTTTTTATAATTATTTGTTGGTATCACGGCAGGAAAGAGGCTGGGAAACAAGGCGATTTAATGCCGTAGATTTTACTGATTAGGGCGCCGTGATAATTAGGTATGTTAATTACGGTATACACACGGCGAAGGATGGGGTGTGTTTGTGATGATGATGGTGGTGATGATGATGATGATGTGGAGGAGGATGGTGGTGGTGTTGATGGTGATGGCTGTTGTTGTTGTTCTTGCTGGATGAAAAGTTAGATGTGGAGCGGTGTGTGAGGATGAGAGATGTGAGTGTGGATGAAGGTGAGGGAGTGGCTGGAGATGGCACTGGTGTGGGTGTGGTGTAAGGATAAGGTTGACAGTGTGTAGGTGAAGGTGTGGACAGCAGGTGTGGATGATGATGATGATGATGATGACGATGATGATGGTGATGATGATGATAGTGTTGACGATGATGATGATGACAGTGATGACGATGATGATGATGATAGGCTTGTATGACTAAGAATATGGATGAGAATGGAAAGCTTGGGTGTGGATAGGTGTGGATAAGGGTAATAGTGGTGATGGGATAATGGTATGAATGAGTGTGGGTAAGGGTGTGGGTGTGAGGGTGTGGGTGGCCTGCTTCCCAGAACTTGTGCTGCCATAACTCAGGCCTCGCCTTATATGTTACTTCACCCTGCCCCCACCCCCCACTCCCCACTCCCCTCCCCCCTCCCCTTTTACCCCTAGCACCCCCCCTTTCTTCACCTCCCTCCCCCCTTTCTCTACCCTTCTTTATCTCTCCTTGTCCCCTTCCCTTCTCCCTCCAACCTCTCCTCTCACTCCCCATTCATCTCCTCTGCCCTTCTCTTTTCCTTCCCTCTACCCATTCCTCCTCACTTTCCTTCCTTCTTTCCTTCTTCCGCCTCTTACGTATTTCTTCCTGACCTCCTCCATTACTCCTAGAACCATCCCTTCCTCCCTCCCTCCCCTCTCTTCCTTCGTTCTTCTTCTCCCCCTCCCTCCCACCCTGCCCTTCCCCTCTCTTCATCCACCTCCCCCGCTCACCCCCTTCCCTTTCTTCCTTCCTCCTCCCCCTCCCTCCCACCCTGCCCTTCCTCTCTCTTCACCCACCTCCCCCACCCACTCCTCCCTCGCCCCTCATTTCCTTCCAAGCCTCTCTCTCACATTGCAATTCTCACATTTTACTTTAGCGAAAAAGATAAGTTTGCCTGTTAATATTTTCGCGACACCACCTTTTTGGGATTGCAAGGTCTGTGTGGTCTGTGTATCTGTAAGTATGTAGCTTTTGCACCATTTGTATTTTTTGTATTCTCACTGCGTTAATTCTCTCTCTCTCTCCCATCCACTACATCTAAAAAGACGTCATTTTTCTGAGTGAGATCTAACTCTTCTGTAGCCCTGTTCACAGCTTTTTTTTTGGTTGCCTTCCTGTCTTCTGTGCTTTCATTCATTTTTCCCTCCTCCTCTATTTCCTCTCCCCCTCTCCTCTCATTCTCCCTATCCCTCCTCTTCTTCCTCTCACTTTTCTTCTTAATATGTTCGCTCTACTTCCTCGCCTCTCCAGTTCTTCCCTCCCTCTCCTCTCCTCTCTCCTATTCTTCCCTCCCACTCCTCTCCTCTCCCATTCTTCCCTCCCTCTTCTCTCCTGTCTCCTGTTCTTCCCTCCCTCTCCTCTCCACTTTCCTATTCTTCCCCCCCCCCTTCCTCTCCCCTCTCCTATGCCTCCCTCCCTCTCCCATCCCTCCCACCATCTCTCTCTTTCCTCAAATGGACCGACACAGCCTATTCTGGCCCACAAGGTCACACACCCTCCGCGCCTCCATGTCCCTGCCTCACCTTTGCCTACCTGCCGCCTCCCCCTCTGATATGTGGCAAGTTTTTTTTTTTTTTTTTTTTTTAATCTCACCCCATTTTGGATAAGCCATCTAGGGTGTCGGGGGTTTCCTGAAGGTGAAATATAATCCTCTTGCCCTTTGTTACTTCTAAACTTACCTTAACGTACTGACCTTTACCTTTTCTTACGTTACCTTACCTTTCCTTTCCTTTTTGCTTCCTTTCCTAACCTTACCTTTCCTCTCCTCTCCTTTCCTTTCCCTTTTTTTTCTTTCCTTTCGTTTCCTTGCCTTACCTTACCTTATATTTTTTTTCTTTCCTTTCCTTTCCTGTGACGTCCTACCTTATCCTATGTTATCCTATCCTGTTCAAACCTAACCTAACCTAACCTGCCTTAGCCTAACCACTTCTGTCCTCTCCTCTCCTCTCCTCTCTTGTCCTGTCGTACCCTATTCTTCGTATCCTAACCTAACCAGTCCTAATCTTATCCAGCCTGACCTAACCAATCCTAATCCTATCCAGTCTAACCCAGCCTGATCTAACCTAACACATCCTAACCTCACCAGTGCCAGCCTAACCTCACCTGCCTTCACCCACCCTAACCACTGTGAGTGTCGCTGTGTTTCTTCAGGTGAATTGTAATCGCCTCACCTTAGCGTTACTCTTAACTTAGACTCCTATTCTTGTTGCGGAAGGAAGCCCCCGAACACCACTTCTTTAGCGATTTATTTTGGATATGGATGTTAATATACTTTTGTACTTTATTTATACAGAGTATGGCGATATCGGAAGGGCTTATGTAACACAGAAGAGGACAGTAAAGTGAAATGAACAGAATAAATCGCTTAGGAGAAGGCGTTATGGATTTCTTTTCCTTCTTAGCTGAGAATACGGGCCTCAGTGGTTTGCTAGAGCTATATAAATGAGTTTGTCGTTTTTGTGCTGCTAGCGGCCGTGTTAGAGTGCCTTAAGAGGCTGCGTAACACTTCTTCCTTAGCGATTTATTCTCCGTATTACTCATGAACATTGTATTGTATGTCATTTTTATCATATTAATTGGTACATAATTTGCGTCACTAACATACAAGACGATATTGTAGTATAATGTTAAGAATAAATAGCTTAGGAGGAGGTGCTGCGAAATGTTCAAAGCCATTAGTAATATATATAATTATTTTTAGGTGAGTAAAATCGTCTGACCTCTTTGGACCCTCGAATTAAAATAACCGTCTATTTTCACTGATCATTTGGGATTTTCCTGACCTGAATAAAATCTTGCCTTAACACATTTCGCTGTGGCACTTAACTTGGGGTGTTTTCCTGATATAATTGATGTGACCTGTATTGACCCATATCACTGCAGAATTAGATCTTTTTATATTAGTATTGTTGTTGTTCATTTTGCTGTCTTCACCTCATCCTTACCTGGGAAAAGAGATATGGGCGATAATGATGATGCTATTTATTATTATTATTATTATTACTTAGGCGTTGACCACAGACTATTTTTAGGTTATTCTGACGTGTTCTCTGACTGCAGACTTCAAGGTTATTTCCAACTGAGCAAACTCGTCTCGACCAGGAAAAATACTAATATAACAGTTTAAGAGTTGTGTAAGGTTATACCGGCTCGGTGCATGTGATAGCAGTTTAAATATTCACTTCCTTCCTTGTTTCCTTCAGCCTTCCCTCCATCCTTTTCTTCCTTCCTTTCCTTTGTTTCCTTCAGCCTTCCCTCCATCCTTCTTCCTTCCTTTCCTTTGTTTCCTTCAGCCTTCCCTCCATCCTTCTGCCTTCTTTGTTTCCTTCAGCCTTCCTTCCATCCTTTTCCCTTCCTTGTTTCCTTCAGCCTTCCTTCCATCCTTTTCGTCTTCCTTCCTTCCTTTGTTTTCATCAGCCTTCCTCCTTCCCTCCGTTCTTTTCTCCCTTCTTCTGTTTCTCTTTCCTTCCCTTCTTGTCTTCCTTCTTCCATTCCTCCTTCCTTTTCCCCTCTCTCCCTTGTTCTCCCCCCTCCCCTTTTCCTCCTGTCTCTGTTTTCGTCCCCTTTCCCTCCCTGCCTCCCTTATCCTCTCTTTCTCCAGAGCTCTCCTTTCTTTCCCCGTTATTCTCTCTCCCGTTGTCCCTCCCTCCTCTCTCCCTCACTCTCTAATTCTGTCTCTCCTCCCCTCATTATCTCTCTCTCTCTCTCTCTCTCTCTCTCTCTCTCTCTCTCTCTCTCTCACACACACACACTCACACACACACACACACACACACACACACACACACACACACACACACACACACACACACCTAACACGTCCATATCTTCCCTATCCACCCCTTAACCCCTCTCCCTCCTTTCTCCACTCCGGAATAACATGGGTTTGGTGGGTCCGGATACGCCCCCTGAGAGACGGACGAGGGGGGGGGGTGATGGAGGGAGGTGGGAAGAGGGGGGAGGGAGAGAGGATGAGTAGGGAAGGGAAGGGAGAAGAAAGGGTAATAAAGAGAGGATGAGGGAGTGGAGGGAGGGAGGGGGGGGATGGAGAGACCGGAAGAAGAAGGGGGGAAAGAGGTAGGGAAGAGGAGGGTGGTGGGTGGGGGAGAGATCAGGGAGGGGAAAGGAAAGGGGTCGGGGGAAAGAGGGGGATTGGGTGAGGAGGGAAGGAGAGAGGGGAAGCGGTTGTGGAGAGACGGAGGAGGGAGGGTGAGAGAGAGAGAAAAGGGGGAGGAGGAGAGAAGAGAATGAATGAACGGAAGTGGAGGTAATTGAAGAAATAAACAAGAGAGTAAAGGAAGGTTGTTTATGCTGTTGTTGTTGTTATTGTTGTTGCTTTGTTATTGTTGCAGTAAATGTTGTCTTTTGCTGTTGTTATTATTGTTGTGTGTATGTACCTGTAAATCTAATGGACTGCTGAATACAGGCCACTTCAACAGGGCGCACCCAGAGATGATTATGTTTGAGAAGTGTATTGCGAAGAATGGGACAAGGCAGTGTGTTGAGGTGTGAGAGGCTAAGTATCAGTGAGAGCAGAGTGTGTTGTGAGAGCGGGGTGCGTGAGTTGAGTGTGTTAATAGTGTGAAAGATGGCAGTACAGTGAGGGAAGAGTGTGTTGTGAAAGTGAGGTGTTTGAGATGAGTGTGTTTTACTAGTGTGAAGGATGACATGACAGTGAGGGCAGAGTGTGTTGTGAGAGTGAGGCTGAAGAGATGAGTCTGTGTTTGTAGGGTGAAGGATAGCATTACAATGAGGGCAGAGTGTGTTGTGAGAGTGAGGTGCGTGAGATGAGTGTGTGTTACTAGTGCGAAGGATGACATTAGTGTGACGGTAGAGTATGTGTGAGAGTGAGGTTGAAGAGATGAGTGTGTTATGAGTGGGCTACTTACCTGTTTGTAGTTGTTGTATTTTGTGTTTGTAGTTGTTATATTTTGTGTTTGTTTGTAGTTGTTATATTTTGTGTTGTTCCCCCAGTAGTAGGCCACATGTTAGTCTGACTAGGTGTACTCGTGTCTTTTCAGGGAAGGGCATTGTGTGTGGGGTGAATTATTGGAGGAGGATCATGCAGGGTAACGTTGGAAGGTTTTAGATAGCTGTTGTGGCCATGTGTTTGTGTTTGTGCTTGTGCCTGTTTGTGTTTGTGTAATGTGGTGGTGAGTGGTGATGGTGAAATGTTATCAAGGCATTCTGTGTAGTGCACAGAATTGTTTTATTTTTATTATTATTATTATTATTATTATTATTATATTACTGTTGTTATTATTTCTGTGTAATGCAAAGAATCGTTCATTATTGTTCTTGTTCGCTTTGTTTGCTTTGCTTCGTTTTTTTAAGGCTTCTGCATACTTGCATGCAACGGCCTTGGTCACTTTATGGCGGCTTTCCACTGAGCTCGATCTCTAGCAGCCTTTTTATTCAGTTCCTTAACTCTGAGGTCATACTCTGTGACCTCGTCCAAAGTCTTTTACGGCCTACATCTCACAGTTCTGCCCTCAGCGTTCACGCCTCTCACCTTCCGTACCCAGCTGTCATCCTCCACCCTCTCAGCATGCCCAAACCATCTCGTTCCACCCCTTTTCACCACAACACCAATACATTCAAATCCCTTCCTTTCTCTCAGCTCTTCATTCCCAAAACTACCTCCCCCCTCTCCAGGCCTCACATACAGGAACGCACTACACATCTATCTAACCGTTCTCATCCCACAACGTTTGAGACTACGAACATTCTCCTCCTTTGCTGCTCAAATCTCTCTCTCTCTCTCTCTCTCTCTCTCTCTCTCTCTCTCTCTCTCTCTCTCTCCCTCTCATCATTATTATTATTATGTAAGTGGCACTGGAGAGTTTGTAACACCCCTTCCATAGCGATTTATTTTGCTCATTACACCACGCTATCCTCCTGAATATTATTGATGCAAACTCTGTCGATATGAAAACGATATAAATTGAATGCAAGAGAGTGATAAGGTGTAACTTGTAGAATAAATCGTTAAGGAAGAGGTGCTGCGAAGCCACCTATATGCCACTCAGAAAACGGGACTGATCTTGCAAGGACTGGATTGATCTTGAGAGAGAGAGAAAGAGAGAGAGAGACAGACAGATGATGATGAATTGTGGGTCCCTATACTCTTGATGTTGTTCTTGATTCGGAGTATTTTTGTTGCCTTGTGAGTGTGACTTGCAGTTGTGGTTTTTTGTGCTTTCTGTTGTGTTTTGTTTTAGGTGTACTGTGTTTTATTTTTAGCTGATGTCCAGAGGCGAGGTAGTGTGGGATATAAGTTTGCCTAATACTTCACGTCTCCTGCCTCGCCCTTTCCTCTGGTGGCTAATATTCCTGAGATGGAGCAGGATTGCTTTATCTGCCCATACATGATTTTCTGTAATACACCTGGGAGGGAATTGCCGGTCCTGCCCTCCAAAAGCAGTAGAATAGTAAGTGCAGTATCTCCCTCGCTGTACAACACCTCATTTCCCCGTAGCACAGAGGTGGTATTGACAAAACTATTTACTCTGTCCTACTGGCTCTTCATAATGATTATCCGAGAGTCAGTGATGGATTTACGTAATTTTTGCTTGATATGTAGCACATGCCTACCTCAATGCTGTTGTCTCCGTTATACCTGTCACACTGAACCCGAGCATCATCCCTCACGCATGTCCGACTGTACTGTGAATCAAGCGCTTTCCCGATCGCTGATGAAAACCTTTGTGGTATTGTAAGTATCTACGTATTAGTGGCAGGTCAGAATCCTAAAACTTGTGTAGCTGTAAATTCAGCTTGAAAGAATTACAAGATATTTTCACCCTTGATCTCGCTTGTGTCTCAATCGGTAGAGGTGGCCTGCAGTCCTACCGGACTCAGGTTCAAATCTCCGCTGGGGCAGGGAACAGTTTAAGGATTTGAATCTCACAAAAACAGACTTTACTGATCTACCAGAAGACCCGCCGACATGTCGTAAAAATACCCCGCTAATACCAATACACCAGTCCTGTATGAGTCAGCCCTAGCATGTATTCAATATGGACGGTGGGTGCTAGTGCCGAAGTGGTGACATGCAGAGGTGTATAGTATGCAGGAGGACTACTGGACCTTGAGAGCAGGCTGTGAAGCCTATGCCCAGAGTCGGACACCTAATATATATATATATATATATATATATATGCTGTTAGTTACAACATAATATAGAATCCATGCTGGGGTGGGAAGGAGCAAAAACAGATGCAGGTCCAGTGAGGTATAGGTGAGGAATCTGAAGCACGGTGTTATGCGATGGTGAGTTGATTGGTGTTGCATGATGTAGTGTTGTGCCGGGAAGGTGCATGCAAAGTGTTCTCAGGGAGTCTTACTCTTGGCCGAAAGTGATGTCGGTGTCTTCATTGCATTAGATTTACGGATGGTTAAATGCTTCTGTTATTATTATTATTATTACTATTATTATTTATTATTATTATTATATTTATTATTATTATTATTATTATATTATTATTATTATTATTATTATTATTATTATTATTGGTGTTTTTGTTGCCGCTGTTATAATAATTATTTATACTTGCGTTAGGCTTTTCACTTAAATTTGCGTGCAGCCTTACACTTAAACTACAACACACTTTATACTAATACTTTTGCGTGTGTGTGGCCTTTGCAGTGTTGTTGTTTGTGTGGTGCGGAAAGGTTAGGTGTGTAGCTTATGTGTGTGTAGAAGAATGTGTGAGATGAGTGGGTGTAGGGGAATGGTGTGTGTGTGTGTGTGTGAGAGAGAGAGAGAGAGAGAGAGAGGGGCAGGCAAACAGGAGAGTGTGGGAGGCAAGAAGAGAGAAAGAGCAGTAAGAAATAAGCGTCTCCATCAGTAAGGAATGTCATGTGTGTGTGTGTGTGAGAGAGAGAGAGAGAGAGGGAGAGAGAGCAGTAAGAAATGTCGTGGAAGGAGTAGTAAAGAAAATAATTCAGAGGGAGTGAGAAAGGGAGACACGAAATGAAGATAGCTCTGAGAAGACAGAGAAAGAGAGAGAGAGAGAGAGAGAGAGAGACGGAATGAAGAAGAAAGGAAGAATGAAAAAGAGGAAAGAAAAGGCAGTGGAAAAAGTTATCTGTCAGTCTATCTGCCTATCTCTCTGTCTGTCTATCTATCTATCTATCTATCTATCGAGAGAGAGTAGGATGGATGGAAGTGAGAAAGACAAACGGGCACGTATGAAGCTGTGATAAATAAAGAAGATGAAGAAAGAAGGAAAGACAGTAGGTGTGAGGCGAGGGAAGAAAAGGCAGAGAGAGAGAGAGGGGGGGGGGAGGCGGAGGTAAAGAGAGTGAGAGTGCCATGGGTCATTCTCTTCCTCACCCGGTATTGACACGTAGTATCTCTCTCTCTCTCTCTCTCTCTCTCTCTCTCTCTCTCTCTCTCTCTCTCTCTCTCTCATACTTTTACTGTCTCTTTCTTTCATCTCTTTCTTTTTCTTTAGTCGTTCTCTCTTCGTCTTTCCCTCCATCGCTCCATTTCTTTTTCTTTCACTTTTCCTTTCTCTCCCTTTCCTCTTTGCGTCTTCCTTCACGCATTTTTTATCTTCCTTGGTCAAATCTCTCCCTATCTCCCTTATTTTTCTCTCCTCCACATTGTCTTCTTCTCTTTCCCTCTCCCTGTTTGTTACTTCTCTCTCCCTTTCTCGCGGTATTTTTGGGAATCACTCTTTTGTCTCCCTTTTGCCTGTTTTCCTCCCCGTCTTTTCTCCCCATTATCTTTTTCCTATTTTTTCCTCTTTCCTTTTTCTTCCCTCTTTCTCCTTACCTCCTTCTTTCTTGTTGTTTTCCCTCTTTCTTTTCTGTCACGCTCTCTTTTAACCCATTTATTCTTTCTCAGTTCTCTCTCCCATCTTTCCTTTTTTTCCTTCCCTCTCTCCTCCCCTCCGTATCCTCCCCCCCTCCCCCTCCTCTCTCTCTCTCTCTCTCTCTCTCTCTCTCTCTGTTCCTGCCTCTTTTCTCACTCCCTCTCTCCCTACCTCTTATATCTCTCGCTCTCCCTTCCCTTCCTGTCTCTATCTTCTCCATTGATCTCGCCCCAACTAATTGTAATACTTCACTTTATAGCTCTCTCTCTCTCTCTCTCTCTCTCTCTCTCTCTCTCTCTCTCTCTCCCCCCCCCCCGACCTTTGCAGGATGTAGTCAGACCTTAATACCGATAAAAAGACTAGTTTGATTATTCAGACGAGAGAGGGAGAGAGAGAGAGAGAGAGATCCAGCTTTCCTTTGTTTCCTTTTCTTCTTCCTTCCCCCGACCTCTTTCCTTCTCCCTCCCTCCCTCCTCGGTCGAGACTCCGAGAAGAGGGTGATCCTTCTAATGGTGTAGGGGAGGAGGAGGAGGAGAAGGAGGAGGAGTGAGGGTAGAAAGAAAAGTAGGAGGGGCATGAAAGATTGTGATGATGATGATGATAATGATGACTAAAGTAGGCTGGGGCTGAGTTGTGTAATAATGTAACAATAAGGTCGTGACTGAAACAAAAAAGAGAAAGAGAAGGGGAGGAAAGAGGAAGATGGAGAAAGGGAAGGTGGAGAGAAATGAGGGATGAAGAGGCATACGGAGTGAAAGAGGAAGGGGAGGAGGAGGAAGAGGAAATACAGAAGAAGAAGAAGAAAAGAAGAAGAAATTGATGATGATGAAGAATGGATTGATGAAAAGAGGGTGACAGAGAGAAATTGTGGTGATAAAAGGACGAAGGAATAGTTCGGGACGCGGAAAGGAGCAAATGAATAAGGACCGGATTGAGTCGACTTAAACCCCCCTTTCAATCCTCTGACGTGATCTGTAGTCTATTCTCGCCAGGAACAGACGGTTTTTTTTAGCTGTACCGGAGACCATTTTGTATTTAACCCCGTTCAGTATCAAAGGTAATAAAAATAATCTTCCTTGTTGAGTAAGTCGCCTACCAAATTAAAGAAATCGTCTTGGAAGTGAAATGAATCAGCTGAAGAAAATCGTCTGGGGATCTTGAAAATGTGATGGAAAATGCATAAGCGTACTGAAGGTGTGTGTGTGTGTGTGTGTGTGTGTGTGTGTGTGTGTGTGTGTGTGTGTGTGTGTGTGTGATGAAGACGGAACAAGTTAGAGGCCTTCAACTTCTCACACACTTTTCTCTGGTGTCAGAATCATGGACACTACTGTATGTTGCTGAAATATTCTCTTTACTGCACACCCGTTCAGTACATGTATTTAACTGCCTCCTGAATATGGACCAGTTGACACCAAAATTGACACAGACGACACTTTTGCTGGTGAGTTTTGCATTCTGGTGGTGCATATCCATTCGCACAGGCACTGATTAATTTGAAGAAGCAAGTTGATGAGTAAGGATGGAACTTTGGGGGATGAAGTACGTGAAAGGGTACAGCAGGGAAGGAAGGTTGTTGGCACACTGAAAGCAGTGATGAGAAATAGGGAGGTGAGTATGGAAGTTAAGAAGTCACTGCATGATGGTATTGTGATCCCTACCCTGACGTATGGAAGCGAGGCGTGGACCTTGCAAGAGGGGAACAAGTCAAGAGTGAGAGCAGTGGAAATGAGTTACTTGAGAGTAGCATGTGGAGTGACATGGAGGGACAGGTTGACGAATGAAGAAGTGAAGGAACGTTGTGGGGTAGATGTGGATGTGGTTGAAAAGATTAGGAGAAATACACTGAGGTGGTTTGGACATGTGGAGAGGATGGAGAATGAAAGACTGACTAAGAGGGTGTATGTAGGTGAGGTGGAGGGAGGGAGAGGGAGGGGTAGACCGAGGATGAGGTGGAGGGATGGAGTTGAGAGGTATATGAGGGAGAGGGGGGTGAGTTGGGGGGAGGGTAGTCAAATGGTGGGTGACAGAGTGACTTGGAGGCGTTTTGTCTGCGGCCACCCTTTGCGGGATTAGGGCGTCGGGCTATAGATAGAAGTTGATGTATTGCGCCAGCGTAGGTAGGGGAGCCTTCCTGCTTTTTATCCTTGTCTTTATCTCGTAGAATTAGATACCATAGATGCCATAGATTTAGTCACAAGTACCCTCAAAAAAAAACATTGCGTCTGTCGGTGTCTGCTTTCCCTTTTACTCCTTTTTATCAACGTTGTCGGAAGGATGGTGGTTTGTGTGGTAAGTAAGAGTTTCGTGTTTTTTTTTTCTTCATACATATTCTTATCTACAGGATATGATCGATCACTTATGCCTGGGGTGGGATACAGGAACATATTTATGATCGATTCTCTCTCATAACTTGGATTTATTCTTGCAGGAGAGACGGGGAAAGGACAGGGCCAAGTCTTCCCGGGTCTCGTGTTCCTCCTACAAAAAACAAATATCAGTTACGAGTGAAAAATTATCTTAGGTTATGTGTGTATTGTGCAGGAAGCATAAGGAAGGGAGAGTACATAATATCCCCAAATATCTAGTTCCTCCTGCATAAACAAAGCTAAGTTACGAGAGGGATTCGATGGTAAATATGTTCTAGTATCCCACCCCAGGGACGTACAGGAAATAACTAACCCACGCCGAGACAGGTATAATATTTCTAGTATAAAATAAGTTAGAAGTGGCAGGAGGGCTTTTGGCAGTGGAGTTATTTGGTGAGGAAAGCGAGGGACGAAAAATGGTGTGAGGGATGGAAGAGGCTAGATGAAGGAGATGGATGGATGGATGGCGAGGTGAATAGAGTGTGTGAAGAGGCCCTAACAACGATCTCCCCTGCCGACACCCCCACCCCATAACCCCCTGTTCCGTGGCACGTGGCCAAAACGGCACTTAGGGTGATTGTGACGAGTTGTGCTCCTGCCTTACCCTACCTCACTCTAGCTCACTGTACCACTCACTGCCTCACCCTGCCTCACTCTAGCTCACTGTACCACTCACTGCCTCACCCTGCCTCACACATTCACTTTAACTCTCACTGCCTCACCCTGCCTCACACATTCACTTTAACTCTCACTGTCGCACCCTACCTCACTCTCTCATCCTGACATTCACCGTTTCACCCTACCCAACTTTCCTTTTCAGCTCTCACCACTGTCTCACCCTGTCACTCTAACTCTCACTGTCTTCCCCTGCCTAACCATTTCACTCTAACTCTCACTGCCTCACATTTAACTCTCACTGCCTCGCTCTACCACACATTTAACTCTCACTGCCTCGCTCTACCACACTCTTTCACTCTCGACTCTCACTGTCACACTCTACCTCACTCTGATTCATATTCCCAGCCGTCCCCAGCACACTCACCCTGTCTCTCGGGCCCACGCTCTCAGTCACCCTGATTCCATGTCAGTCAGACTCACCCTAAATCGAACCATCTTTCCCTCTAAAACGTATTCCCACAACGTGCCTAACTCTACCCCACTCTGTTTCATCCTGCCTCACCCTGCTTCATCCTTCCTCACCCTGCTTCATCCTGTCTCACCCTGCTTCATCCTGCCTCACCCCGCATTATCCTACCTCACCCTGCCCCACCACTGCCTCACCCTGCCTCATCACTGCCTCACCCTGCATTATCCTGCCGCACCACTGCCTCACCCTGTCTCATCATTGCCTCGTCCTGCCTCATCACTGCCTCGCCCTGCATCATCCTGCCTCACCACTGCCTCACCATGCTTCACTCTGCTCCACCTTGTCATACCCTGCCACGCCCTGCCTCACCCTACCTCACCCTTCCTTACTCTGTTTCACCCTGCCTCACCCTTCGTTACCCTGCCGTAACCTTCCTCGTCCTGCATGACTTCCTCACCCTGCCCCACCTTAGGAGAGAGAGAGAGAGAGAGAGAGGGAAGGGGGAGAAGAGGGGGGAAGGAGGGTCCACTGATAAAGACATTATTAGAGATAGAGAGAGGGGAGGAAAAGAAGAGCGAGAGAGAGGGGGAGAATACGGCGTAGGAAGAGGGATGGGATGGGAGGAAGAGGAGGGGGAGTAAGGAAGGAGAGAGATAGGAAACAAGGAAGAAGGTGCGATGGGGAGGAGAGGAGGGGAGAGGAGAGAAAAGAGAAGACTGGAGAAATAAAGGAAAGAAGGGAGAGGAGAGGCAGAGAGGTGAAGGGAAAAGAGGATGGAGAGAAGCAGAGAGGTGAAGGGAGGGAGGGAGGGAGGAAGGAAGGAAAGAAGGGAATTGAGAGAAAGAAGGAAGGAGAGAGAGGCAGAAAGGGGAGAGAAGGAAGGAGATAGGCGGGGAAAATAATGAAATAAGGGAGAGGGAGAAACGTAAAATAAGAGAGAGAGAGAGAGAGACGGGGGGAGGGGGAGGTGTAACTAAGACAGATTGCTGGCGTCTGGCTGGTAACACACACACACACACACACACACACACACACACACACACACACACACACACACACACACACACACACACACAGCCAATTTCCTTCTGGTCGTTTGATGGAAGAGTACATGAAGGAGGGCGGCATGGAGGAAGGAAGGAAGGATGGAAGGAGAGGAGGTAGGAAGGGAGGGAGTGAAGGAGCATATGAAGGAGGAACAAAGGAAGGGAGGGGGAAGTGGAGGGATACTTGTGGAATAGATGAAGGAAGGAAGGAAAGGGGAAGGAGGGAGGGAGAAAGGAAGGGAGGAGAGAGTGAAGGGATGCATGTGAAATGAGTGAATGAATGAATGAATGAAGGATGGATGGAAGGGAAGGAGGGAGGGAGAGAGTGGAAGGGTACATGAGGGAGGGAGAAAGGAAAGGAACGGGGAGTGGAAGGGTACACGAGGGAGGAAGGAAGGAAGGAAAGAAAGGAGTGATGGGGAAGAGAGTCTGTGATGGAGTTGCTTTGATCACTGTCACCCTGGATGGAGTCTGGGATTATGCTTTTGTTGACTGATACACAGATAGACTGAGAGGTAACGTAGGTAGGTAGGTAGACAGACAGGTAAGTAGGTAGGGAGGTAAGTACAGGCTTGGCCAGGTAGAGTAGGTAGATAGACAGTTGGGTAGGTGAGTTGGTAGGTCGATAGATAGGTTGACAGATTACCGATATAAACAGAGAAGTAGGTGAGTAGGTAAGTACGTTGGTAGATGCGATGGTAGGTAGCTTGGTAGGCTGTAGTGTTGGTAGGTAGGTACGCAGGGAAGAAGGTAGTTGGGTAGATGGACGAATACTAGATAGATGGATAGATAGATAAAAAAAAATGCTTGATAAATTAGGAGATATAAGATTATACAGATACTTATTTTTGAGTCTGGGAGAACAAACATTATAAATATTGTCTGAGTCAAAATATAAATAGCCTTAATACGTATTTATTTTTCTTATTTTTCCTTGACCTTGACCCCAAAATTTAAATATTCTCTCTCTCTCTCTCTCTCTCTCTCTCTCTCTCTCTCTCTCTCTCTCTCTCCCTTTGTCTTTCTGATTTGTTACAGTGTTTCTTTCTTTCTTTCTCACTTTTTCTGTCTCCTGTTGTCTGATATTATTTTTTATGGAGAGAGAGAGAGAGAGAGAAAGAGTTTCCTCCCAACAGATATTGGAGGTCAGAGACGCAATCGAGTGTGTGAGAGTTTGTTAGTGGGGTAAGTGAAGGTGGCGGGGAGAGAGAGAGAGAGAGAGAGTTACATTGTTAAACAGCTACATGGACTACACAGAATTCACGGTCCTCTTAGATATGTCCAATTTTTAATGTTAAGAAAATATCTTCTCTGTGTAGAAGTTAGAAAGCTGGGTAGCAAGGCAGAAATCCAGGCAAGTAACTCCAGACCAACACCTTCCAGGCCTGACATGCTTAAGGAAAACCAGTATGGATTAGTAGGAAGTACGGTACGGTGTGTTGGTAATGAAACTGAAATCTGAAGTTTGTAAAAGAAATGGTAGTTGTTTATTGTTTTAGTGTGTGTGTGTGTGTTGGTTATAAATCTTAAAAATAGCATTGTAATGTCTATATGTAATCAGGGCAGAGGATTAGACTCAAAAGTGGTTCCATTAATCATAATCCTGTATAGTTCCTCAGTAGAAATATATGGATCATTACATGTACACAAGAGTCCTAATTGTCCCAAGCTCATTTTCACTGCTATAAATCTCTAGGATCTCCTTGGTAATGATATTCGTAGTCTGTGTCTTACATTCGCTGCTGGGATGGTAATGATATCTCAGGTGCTAACACGTAGTCATTTAGGTCCGTATTTTCGTCAGGTAAGGAGGCTCTATAACACCTCATCCTTGACGATTTACCTTTGGATATGGCTGATTAATATACTTACGTGCTTTATTTATGCAGAGTATGGCGATGTGTGAAAGATTCGTATAACTCAGAATGGGACGGTAAGGTGTACTAAGAAAAATAAACTGCGTAGGAAGAGGTGTGGGGGAGCTTCCTTAACCAGCGAGAAAACGTGCCTTAGTCTGCTTTTGAAGATGCTTGTGGTTCAGCTCCCTCTCTTCTGATTAAAAGCCCGCTCCTGTCACCAGTCACGTCGTTGGTGGGGATATACGTGTGACATTAGACTAACCCCGTGACCTGGAACTATTCTCGCGTCTACACAGGGCCGTCACAAAGGTAAACTAAGCAGGTAGTATCCAAAATTTTAATGCACTCTACGATTCTGGAACATTCATCGATTTACCCTCTGAGCCAAACCTGTGACGGAGAGAAATGGTTCAGTGATTGTTGGTGTTCAGCTTAGAGTTTCTTGCGAAGGGAATTTAGTTACAGTATGTCCTTGCGTAGCTGAGGAGGCCAACTGAACTTTGCATTCCATATACACTTTCACAGGGAGAGTGTAGAGTAGGATAATGATGCTTGTGGTTTTATTTTTATTCTTATTTTATTTATATATTTACTTTTGCTTTCTAGACAACATCATTACATTTCTCAGACAACTTGAACTTCTTTTGAAATTCATTCCAGTATATATTTTACATTTTTTGCGACTTCAGTTTGCGTCCTGTCATGCCATACTATTTTTTTTTTTTTACACTTCCAAATTCCATTACTGGTACTTAGCGTTGCAATTTTTTTATACTTGTCTCTTTTGTATTTAATGTTTCCCTGTTGTCTATCTCTTGTTCCAAAATGAGAGAGAGAGAGACTCCATTATCCTTTGTTTCCTTCCCCTTCTCCCTCCCTCTTTCCCTCCATCGCTCTTCCTTTTTCTCCTCCCCTTTCTCGTAGTGTCTAACAAGAGGGTCAGTCTTTAGTAGAGAGAGAGAGAGAGAGAGACCATTATAGATGCAAGCAGATCGTTAATTCAGTGATGCGGACGAGAAGGTACCAACAACATCAACAACAACAACAACATGACTTTCAGAGACCCTCACTTCCTCCCGCCACCACTGTATCAAGTTTCCTTACCGGTGCATGCAGGCGGGTGGGGCCTTGGTGAGAGAGAGAGAGACAGACAGAGACAGACAGACAGAGGAAGGTGCGAACTTGTGGACATTGTAAGGTAGACGCCATTAATGTATAATAATGGTGTGTGTGTGTGTGTGTGTATTATGGACACACACACACACACACACACACACACAGTGATGGGGCGATCAGATTCCTGTGGTGGTGCCAAGGATGTCAAGTAGTATAATGAGATGGTGTGGTGGTTGATGCAAGGCCACACCATGCACGACCTTGCATACCACACCACACCACACCATACCATACCATACAACGCCACGCCACACCACACCACACCACAATAAAATATAAAACATCAGAGTGAATGGTTAAGTAATATTCACGTTACTTCTGGACGATTTTTTCCCGCTTATCAGAGATGCTCGTACTGAAGGGGTTGATGGAGAGTCGACACCCACTCATGTCTGGAAAATTTCGTCTTGAGTGATAAGCATTTTTTTTGGAGAAAGGAAGAGTAAAACGAAAAGTGCGTCATTGTGGAAACATAGACGTCCATTTTATTGATTTTGAACAATATGAGCAATGGGGGGGGGGGGATTCTCATCAGTCTCCCCCTTAAATTATAGTTCCTTTTCTGAATCTGCTGTCACCTCTTGAAATCCCTCATCCCCCATTTAATCTCCATCGTCTTTTAAATCCCTTTCCCCTTTAAATCCCGATTACCCTTTATCTCCACCTTCTTTATATCTCAATCCTCCATCAAATCCACAGTCCCCCTTTAAATCGCCATTTCCTTTAAATCCCCATCCCCTTTAAATCCTCATTCTCTTTAAATCCACCGTCCTTATTAATTTCACCATCCCCGTTTAAATCTATAATCCCCCTTTAAATCCCCACCCTCCTTTAAATTATCCCTTTAAATCCACCATCCTGTTAAGTCCACCATATCCTTTTAAATCCACTGTCCCCTTATAAATTCCAGACCCATTTAAATCTCCATCCGCCTTTAAATTCCCATCCTCCTTTTAAATCCCCCATCCCTCCGTTAAATCTCCATCCTCCTTTTAAATCCTCCATTCCCCATTTACACCCGCCTTCCCCCGACACCTTCTGGGGAGCGACGTGTAACAGAGGATATACAGCACCGTCACCGTCACATCGCTTCTCGTAACACCGTAACAACACCGGCCAGGGAAGCGGTGTCATGTGGAAGTGTCGAGGGTGGCAGCTGATGTGGAAGGTCGTGATGCTGAGAGTGGAAATGTGAAGTGAGTGGATGGAAGTGGGTTTGTGTGGAAGTGTGTGTGTGTGTGTGTGTGTGTGTGTGTGTGTGTGTATTGATGGATATTGTAGGACCGAACTTCTGTAACTGTTAGAGTCACATTTCATCATCTTCCTCCCTCTCCCTCTCCTCTCACCTTCTCTCTCCATTCTCCCTCTCCTTCCCTTACCTCCTCGCCCTGGCCTCTCACCCTTCTCTCCTTCCCTTTTCTTTGTCACTTCTGTTCCCTTCACTTTTCTCACTCTTTCCCTTGACCCTACCTTATCTCTCCTCAGCTCATCCAGTCTCATCCTATCTTACCTTGCGTCTCCCTAAATTCTTGCCTCTCCCCTCACTACCTCTTCTTCCCTGATCTTACCTCCCCAAGTCTCATCCATCCTACGTTCCTCACCCTGCCTGTCCAATCCTCTCACCTGCCTCATCGTACATAGAACTTCTCACCCTACCTCCGACCCCTCATCCCCTGTCTCTCCCTGCACACCCCACCACACCTAGGCTAACTTAATCCTAACTACCCATTCTCATCCTGCCATACCCTCCCCTGCCGCTCCCTGCCAACCCTTCCTCCCCCTTCACCTCCCCTGCCTCACCCTGCCTCCTCTGGGTGTCCCTGCCTTCCCACCAGCGAGGGAGTCAGCCGGTATTAACTCTAACGACTTCATTACTATCACTCTCAGAGCCCTTATTCAGGCGGGAAGAGAGAGAGAGAGAGAGAAAGAGAGAGAGAGAGAGAGAATAATCACTTTAGTACTGTATAGTTTTTTTATTCGTGTTATATTCAGACTTTTATTCAATTCACGGAAGAGTTGATAGATAGGAGAGGACGTGGTAGATAGAAATAGTAGGAGCAACAATCCCAGGCTCAACTGAATGTGAACCCGGTGGACTGCTGGCTTAAGTTCCACAGCCTCGATTATCTCTATGCTAGTTTTTTTTCCCGCTGCCAAATTTAAAGTTGAAAAAAGCGTCTATACTCCTTTCACCTTTACTTGGCCCAGATTTTCGTTCTCTGGCAGCCTATTTCCCGTCGCTCATTGGCAGGAAGAGACAATACTGCGGCCGCACATCCTCTCCGTAGCGCTTCTTCGTGACTAGCACCATATTCCAGTGTTAGTCCGTCGTTACAAATACAAATCAGCATTAAGGATGGAGACGACAATTTTAGGCCTAATTGGATTAAAAATAGTAGGATGAAAAATAAAGACGAACACAGAAAGAGAGAGAGAGAGAGAGAGAGAGAGAGAGAGAGAGAGAGAGAGAGAGAGAGAGGCAGGGGGGGGGGGAAATATATATCTTGGACGAGCTGTTAACTGGATGGTGGAGAGGAAGGAGGGTGAGTTGGGGAGAGAGGGAGAGATGAGGGTAGAGACAGAACAAAGGGAGAGTAGGAGGAGAGGAAAGAGGGAAGGGAGGGAAGGAAGGAGAGAAGGAGAGCGATGAAAGGTGAGTCTGGAAAGGAGGGAAAGAGAATGGGAGGGAGGGACAGAAACGGAGGGAGAGAAGAGAATTGGGAGAGAGAAACAATGGGAGCAAGGACAAAGGAAGGGAAAGATGTAAGGGAAGGAGAAAGAGAGTGATGAAAGATGAGAGGGAAGGAAGGAGAGAAAGAGAGGGAGGGAGAGTAGATACTGAGGAAACCGGAACAAAGAGAGAGAGAGAGAGAGGTCGACAGATTGGATCTATCAGAGGTTTGGTTAATCTCCTCCCGGATAATCCAATCATGGTAGCCGACAGTACCCCTCTCTCTCTCTCTCTCACTCTCTCTCTCCCTCTCTCTCTCTCTCTCTCTCTCTCTCTCTCTCTCTCTCTCTCTCTCTCTCTCTCTCTCTCTCTCTCAACTTTAATTTAGCCTCTGCTTTCATACCACAACTCTCAGTATTGATGTTTCCTTTTTTTTTATTAACTAACTGTAGAGTTAGTTTGTGTGTGTGTGTGTGTGTGTGTGTGTGTGTGTGACCTATAAGAGAGAGAGAGAGAGAGACTGTCACTAACAAACACAGACACACTCGATTGCTTCTCAGACCTCCAATATCTGCCTCGAGAAAAGGAGTGCTCTCTCTCTCTCTCTCTCTCTCTCTCTCTCTCTCTCTCTCTCTCTCTCTCTCTCTCTCTCTGTGGTGTGTGTGTGTGTGTGTGTGTGTTGATCTAACTATTTATATCTTTCTGCCCGTCTGTCAGTCTGTATTTCTGTATTCTTGCCCCCCCCCTCTCTCTCTCTCTCTCTCTCTCTCTCTCTCTCCACAACCCGTATCTCTACACGTTGTCATTTTTATCACAGTCTCTCTTATCGGTGTCCGTGGCCGATATAGAAAACGGGAGATATTATGGAACGGAGTGAGAGCAGGGGGGGAGGGGGGAGAAATAGATTGTGTGTGTGTGTGTGTGTCCGCTCTGACATTCTCCCAAGATAGGCACTTGTACAAACGTGAACAGAACACAGAACATGTCGAACCGCATCTACAAGTGGTCTCTGAGGAGCCGTATAAAATCACCCCAAAATAGCAGGAATTAAAGGTATGTTAGCTCTCTCTCTCTCTCTCTCTCTCTCTCTCTCTCTCTCTCTCTCAACACATTTCAATGACTCACCCAGTTAATTGAAGGCATCTGCCTGTTACTTAGAACGAATACAATACTCTGTTCACTTTACCTTGGCCAAAAATTACCATCTCTCCATCTTGCAAGCTGAGTTGTAACAGTTCATTAACATTAGAACATGATGCCAGTCACGAAGAAGTGCTAGACAGTAAGTAGAGCCATAGTATTGTTTTCTGCCACTGAGCTACGTGAAATATGCTGCAAAAAAATGAAAATTTGGGCCAAGTTTAAGTGAGTGAACTATAGAGTTGTCCCAGTCGTGACACGGTTGATAAAAAGGCATATTCTCCTCGGTTAAGGAAGCACCCTAGCACCTCTTTCTTAGCGATTTATTTTTGGATAAGGCCGGTTCATATCAGGTTGTATGTTATTCATGCTGAAGATTGTGATATTTGGATTATTTAAATGGAGGAGAAGACAAAACTAAGGAATAATAAACAAAATAAATCGCTTAGGAGGACGTGTTAGGGAGCTACCTTAACCGACGAGAATACGGCCCATGATTAAATGTGGGGCGTCAACTAGAATAAAACAAGTAGTAAAGTTATCCCGACCATGAAAGGGTTAATGTTCTTTATTTACCCTTCCCCTGTACCCTTCTTTGATCTCTGCTATTTTCTTCGCGTAGTTAATTCTCTTTATTTCTTTTTCTTTTGCAGGACCGAAGGGAGAGGCCGGACCGAGAGGGCGGCGGGGGAAGAAGGGCAAGGATGGGGAGCCCGGCCCGGTGGTAAGTGTGGGCTGGAAGGCAAGGCGTCGATGCGGGCTTTACAAAACAAATTCATGTGGAAAGAGAATATGCAGGATTTGTTTTTAGAATATACAGGATTTGTTTATTTTTTTTTATATACAGACACAAGTTATGCAGATTTGGAGAGCTGCCTTTTACAATTTTGCCTGATCATGTTCAAATAGATATATATATAACTGATGCATCATTGAAAAGAATATGTGGGAAATAGTAGTTGTCTCCGAAAATGTTACCATATTCGTAACTGAAGGAATGCGTAGGAAGATGTTGTTACTGAAAAACTTTGGAGCAGGTTCATTTTGTTTTCGGCTAAATTGGTGTTAAGTTCCGCAAAAAAATAAATAAATAAATAAATAAATAAATAACACATAAACCGAAATTAGTTACAAGTACCACGGCGATATGGGCCAGAGAATTACTAAAACAAGAAGTGATATATACATATATGTTTGAGATTTATGCGATCAATATTCTTTCAAATTATTGTGATGGGTCGCGTCGAGATTAGTCCAAAGAATTCCTAAGATGAGAAATTAGCGGTAAATTGTGGTCATAAATATAACTTGGGAGGCCCCTTTTTTCGAAATTTGCGTGGTGATGGTGCAGGGTAACCCAGCCTGTAGTTAATGGCGGGAATAATTTAGTTACTAGAGGATAATGTTACGCAGGTCTAAGTCTACGTTTGTAAAATCCTAACGCATTTGTGTGTAGGTTGATGCTTCCAAGATCCATGCCTCACATACGGCTTGTGATGAAAGCTACTTGAGCAGTTTGGGGATTGCCTGTGGAGCGACGGTAGAAGTATAGCAAAATAAGGAAGACGGGAATGATTATCGTAATGTGTTACATATAATAATACCGGCATATATATTTGTTCCAGAATTCATGCAGTATAGTCTTATTATTATTATTATTTTATTATTATTTTTTATTATTATTAGTATTATTATTGTTTATTATTATTATTATTAGTATTATTATTACACACACACACACACACACACACACACACACACACACACACACACACACACACATACATCACCGTTTCGGACATGACCTTACTCCATCATCAGGCAATCCCCCAGGAGGTAACAGGAGTGTTCAGTGGTAGTGTGATGTAAGGCGTGATGAGAAGCCACTCAGTCGAAGTGCAGATTGAGCGAGAGACAAATAGGGAACTAAGACTGGACGAAAAGTTACGACAAACAGAAGTGGTACGTTATGGGAAGCGATCACTGCGTCAAAGCAACAGTGGGCTGGCTATTATTAGATCTGAAGTGGTCGTTTGTAGGCCACTTGAGTGTTGGTGCTGGTTAATTGACGAGTCGTTACAGGAATAATGTTACATGATGCTACACTCGCTATCACTGCTTCCTTTAAGTATATTTTAATGGTAGAAGTAATCAAATAGATAAATAGGTAGGTAAATACATAAAAGACAGATAAATGGATATATATGTATGTATATGATTCTCAGTATGTTGATGATCGCAACAGTGAAGTTAAACCATAAATCTTGTCAACTTTTTTTTTTGCCTGTGGCCCTTCTAGAATTACCCAGTCTGCTCATCATTTTAAGTCAAGCGTTTTGCCTCATTATTATATATGCACTATAACTGTTACGTCTGACAAGAATGGCAGTTTAATGTGGGCGTTTTACTCAGTTTAAATACAGACTAAAACCGCTGCTGTATTTTGAATGGCAGTAACCGTCTCTCCACACACAGGGACCCAGCGGACCGCCAGGCAAAAATGGATTCCCGGTACTTTCAAATTTTCGCCTCATTGTTCTTGTTTTTGGTGTTATTTTTGCCTCCGTGTTCTTGCTGTTGACGTTATTGATGTCTCCTGTTGCATGCCGTAGCCCCCACGTGCATGGTGTAGCCGTTTGTTGCGTCTGTGTAGCACCCTTGTTAGTTATGATTATGCAATGCGGAGGGAGTGTGTAATGTCTGGAGCTTAGTGACGTTATTTGCTAGACGTGTAGCGGTTATTATAATCATTATTATTATTATTATTGTTATTATTATTATTATTATTATTATTATTATTATTATTATAGAACTAGAGCCGTGACTTTGTATGTATTCTTTACATTAATAATCATCTGTTCCGACTTTTCATGTGGATTGCTTTGATTCTGTTCATTTTGTTATTCTTACCGTTTTGATTTTGTGTCTATATTTCTTTAATATATCAACTACTACCTCTTCCATTGCAGGTAATTCTGCCTAAGGAATGTTGATATTGTTAACATTAAAGACATAAATTACATACACGGTGTAATTTGAAGATGTTGATGATAAAGTTACTAGTAAGCCCCTTAAGCCCACGAGGATATGACCTAAGGTTTATGTTTACTTGGACTGTTAAGTTTGTGTTGTTAAGTGAATTTGTTTTTCTTGTGACTTTTCCTTTTAGTCTCATTACTATTTTTTTAATTTGTAGCGTAAGCATTCTTCAGACTTTCTTAACTCAGTACTTGTATTTAGTTTTCTTCAATAATTTTACGATGGTTTTGTTTTTGTTAGGCTTATTTGTCTTTTTTTTTCTCTCTCTCTAATTCTTATCTTACTAGAGGCAAATCCTCAGCTTTACTGTAACCGCTTGGCAGTAGCAAGATTAAAATGTATCAGGGTTTCATTGGTCAGCTGGTTATTCCCTTGTGTTTGTGTATTCTGGCGGTGGGGTAGCCGCGTAACTTGAGTCGGTCTGTTTTCTCGTGACACAACTCTTACATTTTTTAGTTCAGTTGATGGCCAGGTGTATTGAGTGGAGGGTTGATGTGACTGGTAACCAAGGAGATTCGTTCCTGCTTCACAACTAAGGCTCATGGAATTTCATGCAACCACGACTTAGTATACATGCTGTGGGAATGGTCTAGTTCCGTCTGGTGAAACAAGCCGGCTAGAGAGAGAGGGAAAGAATAAAGTATGTTATTCTGATCGGCAAATGAGTGTGTTCGGCACGATGATTTCGGTCGGGTGATGTGTTTTTGAGATTTACAGATATTATGGATTATGTCTGGCCTTTTAAAAGATATTTCGAAACATGTGGATGCTTGTGGTTTTTGGATATCGTGACACTACATGTTTTTGGGGGAAGGGGGTTATTTTGTGACAGTTTTGCAACTACTGCTGTTGACTCGGTTGAAGTTGGAGGATAATTATGGTCTCTGCATATTGCATGTTCTTGACATGCTGGGACTTTTGACATTTTTCGGTATATTTGTACCTTATAAGATGTTTTGTTACTTCTTTGCGAATTATCTAGCTCCTTGTTACTGTCTGGATTCCTGTGAGCATTTTATTGAAATTAACAACAGATCATTGTGTTCAGGTGAGGTGCGTTTAACTGCTATATTTGTGGTTTCGGCTTTTGGTAGTGCGTCGGGTTGGTTATGTCTGTTTGGTTCACGTGGTAATATCAGTATTGGCAGTATAGCAGTTCAGCTCAGAAAGTAGTCGGGCGATAGACAGAATAGAATAGTAGAGTTGTAGAGTAGATGAGAGGGTTAACGCCGTGTCTCTGTTGCAGGGGCCACAAGGGCGGAGAGGCTACCCAGGGTTCCCGGTCGGTGGCAGGCTCTCTTGTGCTACACTAACACCGCATTCTCTCACTCTTAACCCAGCACTCTCTCACATCACGCACTGTTTTTCACCATTAACCCACCTCTTAACTCTCCCTTCAGTACGAGGTCTTTTGTAGTGTATTCTTGCTGTTACTTGGCGATTATACTCAGTTTAGGACAGCCACCCGGAAGTGAAAGGGTTAATGGGGATAGATATTAACCCTCCCATTTTGAAAAGTCTCTCCTATGCTGAATAAGATCTTGTAGCAGCAAAATGAAATGCAAAGGATGTCAGGTTGGAAGGGTTAACGTAGTCATAACATTAGCTAAAAAATTTGTCGTAGACCTAACAGTAATGTAACTCAGTTCTAACATTTATATAGCTTATTTACATTTTCGTAACATATAACATTCGTAGATCCGACACCTTTCAAGCGAGCCTCTTCCCATTCCTTTATCAGATGCCTCTAACTTTAAGCGAAAAAATCACTGCCTGATTGTGCAAGGTTTTGGTTCCTAATGAATAAAACTGAGTCTCTAACTGACGTGGCAAAAGTTTGGCAACGCTCCGTGAACTGTGTTTGTGGCAGTAAAGTCGCGGGGGCTGATAAACATTTTCAAACTTTGCTCGGCCGTCATGCATTTTTAATCTATCAGCGTGGCTCCCGGGCTGCCGCTGTTATAATGCTGCTTTTGGTGCAACTTTACCCACTGATCAGTTGTAAACTTGGCTGCTTAGGCGACGCATTTACGCTTAACACAGATTTTGGGATATTCTGTATTGACGCTCTGTGGTTTACGTATCTTGTCGCGCGGACTCAAATGCATTATTGACAATTCTGGCTTTCAGCCATGTTTGATATCAACACGTATATTAGGGGGTCGTATTTCTCGTATTCTTAGGCTGCATACTTACGCCTAATGCATATCTTTTAGATGTTTTACTGTCCTAGCATCGTCTTTTTATGTCAACGCACGGACATTATAGCATCATGAGTAGCCAGGTTGGATATTTCGACGCATAAATTTTCGAGTTATAATTTTCATTCCCATTCTTCCCCACATATGCATACAGTGTCCCCATTCACGCTTCGTGTTCCCTGCACCCTCCTCGCCTCTCACTCGTATTCTGTACAAGTTCCCGGAAGTCCATTAGGAAAAATCAATGTTTATTTGCCATTCCGTGTCGTCACCAGTGCTACGACATAGTTTCCGATTCACAACTTTGTGTTCGATGAGAGTTCCTTTCACTTTCTTCTCGCACATGTCCTTCCTTCTTCCCTGTTTTGTATTTATTAGATCGTATTTTTTTTTTTTGGTTGACTTTCTTATTTAGGTTCTGTAAATGGGTGAATCCTTCAAAATTCTAACATCTTTTCTCTTTTGTTTTCATCTCTGGACGATTTTTATTTAACTTTGAAGAAACCATTCGCTGTGAGTGGGCTACAAACTCTCCATTAATTATTTCCTCAGTATGAAACCTCGCCACAGAACTGAGTAAAAGCATCATGTGTTAGGAAGTACAAAATGGAAAACTGGACGCCCTCGTGGTGAAGCGACAAAAATTCTCTTCTTTATAATTCCATTTCTGCTTCTCCATTTGTCGTCGTGTTTTTCCCTACTTTCATTTTCAGGGTTCCTCAGAAGTCTATTATCCCTCTAACAGCTAAATCGTGTCGGCTCCAGCTATTGTTTACATTTTCTCCGAGACATTTCTGGGAATCCTGACTAGTGGTTGTGCTTATGCTGATGTGTGTATGAAATTTATCGCAGTTTCTGGTGTTTTTCAGTTTCATGTTGTTATTTGTTGTAATTCTCACGCTTTTCTTTTGTGTAGACTGGCTCATTAAAAGATAAATCAGCGGTGTCGTGCGAGATGGCCTTTGTTTATTTTGCATGGTGGCAGCATATCCTTATTTTTCATATTTCATGCTTTCCGTCCTTGCTTTGTCATTTCTGCGTATTACATAATAGTTTAACACCTGCATGATAGCACTGACGGTACGAAGCATGGCACTAACAATATCTTCACAGAACGCCCGAATGCTCATAGTTTCAACGTGTCCTCCACCTTAATTACGACCTGAATGGCGCTTTAGTATTCAGTTGGAAATGTTGGCAGCATTTGGAAGAATCATAATGATACACTGGTTGGCTGTGGTAATGCATTTTTTTAACACTGAACCTTTGGTATTCAAATAATCCGCTTCAGAGAATGGGGGACTCGTGAAGCCGCCTACCGCTAGATCTCCGCGCCGAATACGTGTTAAATTACCATGATTTTTCTCTGTCATTGTGAGAACCTGTGTGGCATAATACCTCCGTACATTATTTAAGTATTGAAAAAGCTTCGTAACAAAAGTCTAACAGGGAAGAATACATTGCTCTTGTTGTTTTATTTCCCTGAAAACGATGCTTGAATTTTGAAAACCCTGCTCTTTTATATTTCCTTTGTCGTTTTTAACGAAGCTGCTACAAAGCTGAGCTAATTCTTGCCTCCTGAAATGTACGATTTGTACTGTGTTTTAACCAAGCACTTGTTTTGTTTGTGCCAGTCCCTCTTTTGGCGAAAATTTAATAATGATGTATTAATTTTTTCTCCTCTTATATTTTGTTACGAAGCCTTATCAGTACGTCAATAGTGTATGATGGTATTTTGGCACAGATGTTCTCACATCAGCAAAGAAAAATCACGGTACTTGAACACGTACTTGGGGCGAAGCTGTTAAACAGTGAGACATCTGGTGGCAGACGATTTCCACAAGTTCTCTATTCTCTTTTGCGTGTTCGATTCCCGTTAAGAATTTGAAGTAGTTGTTGACATTTAAACTACCAAATACTTCCACTAAATCTAAGCATGTCCGGCATTAACGCCAGTTGGCATGAAGTCACCATAAAATAAAACTAGCCATACAGATAGTGGATATTTACCGTCTGGCGGGAATACTTGCATTCATGATGGCTGCTGTGACGTCATGGTCCTCAATGATGTCACAGGCTGCTCTGACGTCACTGATTTAGGAAGCTACTAATTGAAGCATGTATTCAAGACTTCCTCCTTTTCTGTTTGGCTTTTGCAGTGTAGTTCACCTTAGAATGGTGCTGTTTTAGACTAGGACATTCACAATAACTTTCAAGTAATTCCCATCTAATTATAGAAACTTAAAACATTAATGATGATTATTAAGTCAAGTAGAATATTAATACATCAGTGAACTAATAAAGCTTAGCATGTTTTCATTTGATCTTTTGCTTTATCGGCCAAAATTAATATGACCGAGGAGAAGCCCAGTTAGTTTCATCCTTTATGTGAGTTTTGTCTCTGTGGTAAATTTTGTCCACCCCACCTTAGTTTTATTTGTGTGTACGAGTATGGTGAGCGTTGTTTGTTGTCCTCTGAGCAACACTAATGTAATGTCGTTCTTGCAGGGTCCCATCGGGCTAGACGGGCCGAAGGGAGAACCGGTGAGTCCTCAGCTTTGGTGATGTATTTCAAGTGGAATAAAAATTATTATTATTATTATTATTATTATTATTATTATTATTATATATGAAAGTGTGTACTGTATGTTCAAATGCATGGATGTGTATATATATATATATATATGTATATATGTCAATGTATATACATATATATATTCTTGCCTTAATGACCAGGGGCTTCGGCCTCAATGGTCGATTAAAAAAAAAAAAAAAAAACAATGACCAGGGGCTTTGGCCTCAATGGTCGATAGGCCAGAAAAATATTCTTCACACATCTCATTATCCTATAGTATGGTATTGACGCAAATTTTGTCGATATTACAACGACTGTATATATATATATATATATATATATATATATATATATATATATATATATATATATATATATATATATATATATATATTTTTTAAATGATAACTGTGACGTACCAGAGAATGTCAGTATGTAATATACAAAATAATTCGTTATGGAAGTGGTGTTGCGAAGTCTTCTATGCCACTTAGAATACTGGCATATTTTTTGCATCACCTTATAAACATTGTTTCATTAACTTATCATATAATTATTTTCCATTTGTTCTTTCTTTCACGTCCTCTTCTTCATTAATGGCATATCCCGTGGTAAAGATAAAATGCTTTCAAGTACGAATGCAGTGTAAAATTCTTATCCGCGACCCTGTTTTTGCCTTCCTGATTAATGGTGGCAAGTGTTTACATATTTATTAAAAATAAAGGCTTGAAACACATTAAAAACATAACTTTGGAATACTTATTTAAAATGAGCAATTAACGAAATTTTCGGGTAACCGATGAAACACGTACCGTATTGTTCTGCAGTGTATGTGAAATGTGGGTGGGTCTGACCGTAGACTATACATTTTTCGATTCTCTCTCGACTAATGAGTGGTCGCACGGCGTACCCACTTTTTCCAGTTCCAGGTTTCACGTACTTCGTTCAAATGGTATGAAATCGTTGTTAAATGATGAGATAATGTTTATTTGCATGCCCTGAGAGTGAACCATTAAAATACAGGGAAATATGATGATGATGACCAATTCCATGTGGAAGAAAACGCTCCTAGTTTTATGAAGCACTTTGTAGTAGTGGGCAGCTAATTTTAGATGATGATGATGTTTACGTGTGTTTGTGTTTTCAGGGTGAACCAGGAGCACCGGGAGCGCCAGGTGAACCGGGACAGAAGGGAGAAGCCGGTGCCGTTTATGATATTCACTCCCGGCCCAAGGTGAGAGTCGGAATCGCGCGTCTGGCAGGCCCGCCCGTCTCTGTTAACAAGTGCTGCCCGCGCCTCCACCCAAGTTATCGTACCCTAAGGTGTAAAATATTGTGTCATAAAGTGTGTTGGTAGTTAAGGCAGGCGTGGGCACTGACAGGTATATAGAACTTTCTGAGGATTTGTTACTTTTCTTTCGCAGCCTTATGCTTTATCTGCTCTCCTTTACTCTCCATCCTGCTTTTTCAGTCCTTGCCTTGCACTTACAGAGAAGTTACATGTGTGGTAACCCTATTGCAAACGTCTTTATAATGACCAATAAGCTGCTCTCTCTCTCTCTCTCTCTCTCTCTCTCTCTCTCTCTCTCTCTCTCTCTCTCAGCTCGTAAATTAACTTGTAGCCCCCCATTTTGTGTTTCAGGGCATTAAAAGGTCTATAACCAGCTTGGAGGGCGGCACTTTAGGCTATGCTGAAATCATCGCCATCAAGGTGAGATTGTACCACCAGCAACGCATCCACCAAGCATTCAACTCTGGGATTTTTTCTTCCTCACAGTTCTTAAATCTTGTAGAATTTAGTGCGCGTCCTTAAACATGTAGAACAACGTAGTTTTGCTTTTATTTTGGTGGAAAAATGATTGTTTGCTTTCTTTTGACATTTGTAGAATTTAGTTTGCTTTTTAAACATCGTAGTTGCATTCATACATACGTAGAAAATGCAGATTGCTTTCATTAACGCATAACAAAAAGTCTGTGGCTTGCTTTCATATATAATGTAGACATTTTGCTTTCGTAAACAGTAGAAAATGCAGGTTGCATATAGATGTGCACTGATAACCACTAAGAAAGATTAGTGTGTAAAAAAATCCATTTGACGCCAAAAGCTCGTAAAAAATGTGTTGGAATTAGCTGTAGCAAATGTAGTTAGTCATTAACCTAGTAAAAATTAGTGCATTAAATTCTTACACTCGAAGAATAACAAACTTTTGTTAACCGTACACCTCAAAAGGATTACAATTGGCGAGTAAAATCGTCTGACGATAAAGTAAAATATATAAATAGTGTATGGGAGTTTTGGATTAAAGCGGATATAATTAATTATTTCCATAAACCCGGCAAAGAATGTAGCTGGCATCCATAAACGCGTGCATAAAGATAAATTACTTCCATAACCAAGCTGAAGAATAATGTGTAGTTTGCTTTCATTAGTGCTTAAAGAAAGTCGGTTTTCCTTGAATACGGCATAAGAATGCAGTTTGCTTTTATTAACACGTACGGTGAAAGATTGTTATTCTCTTATTAACGCATAGATTTGTCCTCACGTTCACGTCTGTTAACCAAATAGAACGTCCGTTGTACCTCCCTAAACACCTACAAAATTTATACTTTCTCATAAACGGACAGAATATTGTATGCTTTCAGCAACACGCAGACCAAATTGCATTCATAAACGCGTATAAAAATTTCTTTCATAACCATGTATATACACTTATTGAAAATAACTATAATTGAATGCCCTCTAAACACAACGGTAAAAAAAGAAAAAAAAAATGCACTGCATTCAGAAACACGTAGAAAAAATGTTCACTTTCATAACCACGTATAAGACTAATTGCTTGCCTTAACACGCAGAATATGTTTTTCTCTATAACCTCTTGATTCTCCATGGACTAGTAAAATCGTCCGGTCCTGACCAGAATAAATGACCGCGGCAGAATCGTCCAGATGTAACCGGAATAATGCGTTCATATCGGTAGCGTCTTTAATACTGAAATTTTCAGAACACAATGCCATGAATCCCTGTAGCTGCACAGAATTGGTTATCTGGCGTGAACAAGCACCTAAATGCCCCATACTAACAATAATGATAATGAGAGTCATTTTTCAACACAAACTACAATGATTTTGCCATTCACACGATCGTCTGGTTTTATCTGAATTATTTATCGAAAAGCGTAGATCCAGGTGGGTCTACAGTATAGAGGAGGAGGAGGAGGAGGAGAAAAAGAAAAAAAGGGCTACAAAGGGTTAACAGTGATCGACATTCAAGCAGTGAAGTTTTTCAGTTACTGGGAACTTTGCCAAGGAGTCGTATAGACTGGCACTAAAAGGGGGGGGGGGAATCTCCCACAGTTTTGCAGTAAATCTCCCTAAAATTAGCGGGAAGCGAGTTAATTTATTCCTCCACGATTATTTAGCTATCCCGGGAAACGATATTTTGTTCATCCACGTTATTGAGAGCCCGTGTGATATTGTTGGGAAACGAAACTTTTTCATGGCATTATATTAAAATGAAAGTGTCTCTGTATGTATGTATGTATTAATATTAATTCTGGTCTACGTCACGTGAAGTGGCGGGAGGCGAGCTTATTTGTTTCAGAGTTCTTCAGTTCACCATGTAATGTTGTACAAACCATGACCAATAGACTGTGTGCCTTCATGACCCGCATCCAATCGATGGGCATAAATCTAAGCCTTGTGCCTCCCGTAGCGAAGTATATAACAGAAGAGGAGAGCCATGTGTGAAGGCCTTTGTAATAACACAGAATGGAAGAGTACTAATGTGTGAAAGGCTCTGCAATGGTGCGATGCGTAGCAGTACTGATGCGTAAAGAGCTCTGTAATATCGCCAGGTGGAGGGATATATATGCGTGGAGAGGCATGTAATTTGGCCAAATGAATTAGCAAAGGTGCGTGAACGGCTCTGTAATAAAGCTGAATGGAGGAGGACTGGCGCATGAGACAACCCTATAAGCCGTATTCCCGTTAGCACAGCGGACTATGTAGAACCTTTTTAGCGATTTACTTGCTTATTTCACACCGATATTATCTTAAATTTGTCTCAAATATCCCTGTAGTTCGTACTAGTAACATCAGAGGTAACGTGCAGAATAAGTTGCTGAGGGAGATGCGATACGAAATCTTCCAGAAGCCAAATAGAATATAATGCTATCTTTTGTCGGTTTCTTTTCATCTTAGGGAACCAGACCACTCCTACAACTTAAATACTTGATCATGGTGGCATAAAATTTGATGTCTTATGAGGCAGGAAAGACTCTCCTTGGTTACTACTCAGATTTATCCTCCACTCTGACTGCACTTGGCCATTAACTGAGCTGAAAGAGGTTAGGGAACTTTGTCAGACAAGATTAAACAAACTGGAGAACATAACAGCCCCTGATGACTTACTCGGCTGAATACAGTTGTTTGTAAGAGGATTACAAACCTAAAATTGTCCAAACCATAAGAGTTAATGGTGTCGGTATTAAACTCTCAGCTGGATTAAAACATCTGGCTTTAGCTGGAGTAGAAGAGTTGTCGCAGCCATGAGAATTATGAGTAGTGTTCGAAGTAAACCGCCGTAAGAGACGTTAAGAAAAATGGAAACCAAGAATACGTCCCCATCATTTGAATATTACGTAATTGCCACCTTAAATATATTATTAATAAATATGAATATGTAATGGGCAAAATAAATCGCTGAAAGAAAGGTGTTACGAAATTTAAGAACCGAGAATAAGCCCTACAATTCCGGCTTCCGTCCGTTTGGTCGCACGGTAAATATTTCATCCGCACTTCTGGACTTCTCCTGGCTTGACATTTTACTCGGCTCGGATTTCATTATTGCTGTGACATTTCCGTTTTTAAACCTTGGAAATATAAAAGTTTATTTCTCGGCACGGGATAATGACGTCTGACGGCCTGATTGTTGTTTTTGGCGGGAAAATGTGAGGGTTGGTTGTGGCAGTTAATTCGGCTGGTATGCTCGGCTAACGGGGCTGTAACGACGAGAAAGTTTTTGGGGTAATATTTGGCCAATTGTAGAACACTAACAACCGACCGAAAATACAGCTTGATGTTAACGGTAAAGAATCGAGAGGGTAGTTGTGACAGTTTAGCTGCGATGCTCGGCTAAAGGAGTGTAACCGACCGAAGCTCTTGGTGTACTATTGGCTACTTTTAAAGTATTAAACTGAAACTTAAGCTGGCCTGAAATGTAGTCCGATGTATAAATGAAGGGTGATTGTAGTTTAAAGTACCAGGAAAAGCTGAAACATGTAAAATTTAGCATGATGGTAAATGAGAGGGTTGGTTTTAGCTGTAATGCTCGTGCCAGCCAGTTCGCCTGTCGACTCACATTTTTTCCTAATATTCGCCTCTAACTGGCTAAGGCAGTTTTCTTCGTTTTCGTAAAGTGTTGTTCTGTTCTCATATACTCGTAAATTTCACACTGACCTTCCATGTATCTCGGATGGTGGCTGAGGAGGTGCTGCTCACCGGACAGGTTGGCTGGTGAGAAGTATACGAGTAATTTAATTTGGTGTGTATGGCAAATTAATGTGACTATAACTAACAGGATAGGAAGTTGCTCGTTTATATTTGGCCAGTTTTAAGAGCAACACAAAGAAAGGGAGGGGGATTCTGAAAAATCAAGAGGCTTAAACTGATTACACACACACACACACACACACACACACACATATATATATATATATATATATATATATATATATATATATATATATATATATAGGCCTATAATATCCCCAAAAGATCTTCCTCTTGGGAACCTTAGTCTTGTCAGGAAAAGTAGTACCAACGTTGTGATGTACAGC
This sequence comes from Coenobita brevimanus, assembly GCF_032717465.1. Taxonomy (NCBI): domain Eukaryota; kingdom Metazoa; phylum Arthropoda; class Malacostraca; order Decapoda; family Coenobitidae; genus Coenobita; species Coenobita brevimanus. Next base: position 44,841,913 of record NC_136979.1, on the reverse strand, counting down.
ATCTTTATTATTAATCCAAACGTTTCGGAGACAATCTCCATCATCAGTGGATCTAAAAGTTTAAAAGACAACAATCATCGATCAATGTCAGGAGAAATAAAAAACCTGTGTACAAAACATAGACTTGCATAAAAAAGAAAAAAAGAGGGAAGCAATATAAAAATGGGGTAAAGCATAAAAGTACCATGTTTAATCCTTGCAAAATCTGAAGATTAGGACAAAGGCTAACTATGCTAAACATATATATTAAAAAATGAAATAAAAGGAGTAGGAGTTGACCTGTTAAAAGTTGTTACTGCGTGAATAGTTGGGTAGCGCTAGTCGAGTTATTGAGACTGGGTCGCATTCTATGAATCAGGATGGATTCGGCAGTAATGAGGTCAGAGTAAGACTGACATTAAGTTAGTATCCGAAAATCTGCAGAAGAGAAAGGGTGATCAGCAAGGTGAGAGTGTTCTATGATAGAAGAATAAGAGGGTTTAGAGAGGAACCTTCCAGTCCTAGTGGATTTACCTTGGTGCTCAAGAATTCGGTGGAGCAGCCAACGTGAGGTCGACCCCACGTATCTAGCAGGACAGCTACAGTAGAACATGAAAATAAATAAACCACATTGGACCGGAGGTTAGTATGAAGACAAGATGAATGCTTAAGAAAGCTACCTATAGTACTCTTGTTTAAGATTATCTTATATATATATATATATATATATATATATATATATATATATATATATATATATATATATATATATATATATATATATATATATATATATATATATGTTAGTGACTAACGAGGAAGATTGTGGCAGTTAGGTGAGTGGGATGCCCGACTAAACTATTGTAACAACAGTATGCGGAATTCGTTGGTATTTTGGAAGAAGGCTAGATGTAAAGTGTGAGGGAGGCGGTGGCTGAATCGGTAGAGAGGCGGCTTGCAGTCCTAATGGACCCAGGATCGAATCCCGGCTGGGGCAGGGAACAGTTTAAGGATTTGAATTTCATAAAAGCAGACTTTCCTGATCTACCAGATGACACGCCGACATGTCGTAAAAATACCCCCGCTAATACCAATACACCAGTCCTGTATGAGACAGCCCTAGCATGTATTCAGTATGGACGATGGGTGTTAATGCCAAAGTGGTGACATGTGGAAGTGTAGGAGGACTACTGGGCCTTGGGATAGGCCACTGCCCTCAAGAAATAGGCCCTGAGCCTTTGCCCAGAGTCGGACACGTAAATAATAATAATAATAATTAGGCTGTCCAAATGTGTTAAGCCATGTGCAATGGTTAAATTAAAAGAGTTTGTGACGGCTAGGTTTTGTAAATGCTCGGTGAAAGTGATCTAACCGTCAGAAACACAAGTGGTGTATATGGCCGGTTTTGCGGTATCAAGAAATGCTAAGACTGACCTGAAGTTTTTTATTTTTATTTTTTTTTTTTTTTTTTTTTTTTTTTATGACTTCATGACAGTTGTTGTAACAGTTAACGTTTTTCAGGCAGTTGACCAAAGTATGGTAACTAACCCAAAGTTGCTGGGCTACTATTGTTTTAGTCAGTTTTGAAGAATCAGAAAATACAGAGACTGACGAAGTGTGTGTGTGATATATATATATATATATATATATATATATATATATATATATATATATATATAAGATAGATATAGATATAGGTATATGTATGTATGTGTATATATGAAGACGGGTGTGATGAGGGGGGGAAGGGCAAGGGGAGGGGAGAAGGAACACTTATTCCTTCCCTCTGTCCTCCCCCATGTACGTCATAGCTCATCATTCTCGTATATAACTGTCCTACTTTCTTCCGTAACATGTCCGATTGTCGTCGTGAATGCGGCCAGTAGTCTTAATTGATTACACAAAATCCTAACTTTAAACTTACCAACAATAGGCCCTATTCTTGTTCCCTTAAGAAGATTCGTAGCACCTTTTCTGTGGTTTATTCTGCATATTTCAAAGTGATGTCATCGTGTAAGTCATTAGCCCACACTGTCGACCTGAGGAAGACATAAATCACGTACGAGAGAATAATAGGGCGTAATAGGCAAAATAAATCGCTGAGAGAGGTGCCGACAACCATATGGCCCTGTAATAATCTAAATTTACTATCAGTAGTGTAAGAGTTGCTGCCGTTGTTGGTTTTCCTTATTTTCTTAGATCATTGCTGTTGTTTTTGTGTTGCTGGATTGTTTTTGTGTTTATGTATGTAAATACTAATATGCCCATGCTTCCCATCCAGCACAGTTGTTGGTGATTTGGGTAACAGCAGAGTAATTTAGGTAATGGTCGAGTAACTATGGCAACGGGCATCAAGTAAAGTGCCGTGGTAACACATTTAACACTCACGTCATTAGCGGGAGTGCAGGGCTAATGATTTCCCCCCGCCTACATGACATTGCTGTGATCGAGGAATGGACTCTTGTATCCTCTCTGTAGCAGACGTCTTTTTGAATTAAGCCAGTAATCCTAAGTCGATGGTCGTTATTTTTGTACGAATGTGTGCGTCTGTGTCGAAAACTCGATTCTCAGAAAGTAACGATTATAGAAAGAAAAGTTGTTCATAAAAGTTGTTTAGAGTCACAACTTTACGCGTCACTCAGCTAGGATTGGGAGTCATCCAGGATGGATGTATAATAGTCAAATTTTCATTTACAGGATCCTTACAGTCTACTTGACTGAGATGACGGGTAGTTTTTTTTTTTTTTTTTTTTTTTTTTTTTTTTCAGCTACTTTCAAGTATATTCTTGTATTCAGTCATTTACTGTTTGATTCTAATTTGAACCGTCTCATTACAAAAGCACCTCGGAAAGTTGACAGACGTAACGGAATTTTGGCCGTTATGGTATATTCAGTAGCGGCAGTTCTCAGCTCCGTTAACACGCTCTTCCGGTATTCAGAGGTCGTTTATAGAGAGGATATATTTTATGTGTTGTAATGTTAGACAAATCTTTGTTTCGCCTTCTTCCCTTACTTCGCTTCTCACGCTCTTCTATTTACCTTGCCATCTTTGGCCGCCATATTTGAACTGGTCATGAGTCTCACCAGAGTTACCAACAACTGTGTGACCACACCAGCACCTCACAGAATGCCTCATGGGTCATTAATAACAGCATAACAGCGTGGGTGTTGTTCTGTCTGCTGAACGTCTAACCCATAAGTTAGAGACCATATAGTGAACTGAGACTGGGGGACGGCCATTGTGGTGCATGTGACTTGTCGAGATGCTGTTAAGAATTGCTAATCTGCATCAGCATCATAAGTGACTGCGGAGGTGTGCCACTACCCTGAAGAAACTAAATTGTCACTAAATATTTCACTACCGCAGCTCTGACCAGAACTTTAATATACATGTGTGGTAGACTAAAATAAAAAGACAAGACGTTACTGTATTTAAATCATCCCTATAGTTCACACGAGTCTGGTGATTACCAGAACTCAGAGGGTGACAGCACCACAATGACAGAATCAGCCCCAGTTGTACACTGTAAGTCTCTGCCAGGTATCTGTCTGCCTATCAATAACCATCGCTTTTTAATAGCATCATTAGATTATTGTTCTTGTAGTTACACCATTTTTATATTTTTTGCATTGTTAGTGACAATTTTGATATTTTGTAATTAGCAAAATACTTATGATTTCAGGTCGGATTAAAAAAAATTATTTTTACTGTAATTATTTTGATTTGTAGTTATCGTGCAAATGATCAAATGTTTAAGACTTTAGGACCATGAACTTCTGGTAACGTAGTCTGTATACATTATACTGCGCGAGCAGAACACATTTCTATAGACGTATTAGTCAGTAATTAGGTTCAAACTTATTTTAATCAGCAAATCAAATAATATGGTTATTTTTCATGTATGCCTCAGCTTTTCATATTTTTGTTTCAGAAGTATTTTCTGTAGCTCATACTGTTGTGCTTTTTTTTATTTATTTATTTATTTATTTATTTTTTTTTTTTTTTTAATTGTGCAGTGTTATGAACACTGTGAGGGCGGGTGTTGTACTGTGTATGAGGTATGAGAGTCGTGTTAGGTGCTGGCCAGGCCTCTACCAATTTATAGCTTTCACCACATTCAGCTGTGCCACTTCACGCCGCACTGTGTAGCGTTATTTGGTAATTTGAACCATGAAGGCTCAGTGTTACCGCATGCGCCAAGATATGGGTACTTGGTTGTCCGGGTTCGAAACATTTAAGTGTCTACAGGTAGTATGCGTCCCCCCCCAAAAAAAAAAATAAATAAAAAAATAAAAAATAAATTAATTAATGTTGGCTTAATGTTGCCACTAAACTAGGGCTAACGTTGGTATATGGTGTTTATCCATCCATCCATCATCCAATCCTACATTGCCCCATGAGGAGCGTAGGAGCCCGGGGCTAGGCAGTTGGTCCCGACATTTAAGATGAGAGTGACCAGCCTCACTCATCCCTGAGTGGTATTGCATGAGCAATCAACCCCAACCACTCCTTGGATATAAACCTTCACCAGCTCAATCCAATTGGAGTGCAATAATTACCCACTAAAACTACCAGGCGCCAAAATCTGGTTATATGGTTACCACCCAGCGTAGTAAATGCTTTCCTGGTGTACAGGAAACCATTTGGCTTGTCACTCAGTGTAGAGTCACCCGTAGGCAGAAGGACAGGGAAAGAATGAAGGAAAGAAAGACAGAAGAGAATGGAAGGAAAGAAGGATGGAGAGGAAAGGGCAGACACCCGAGAGCAGCACTGCATCGAGTGAGTGGTTTTAGTGAACGTAAAAACGTTAAGGATTTTTATTTAAGAAAAAGTGCACCGTTGAACGAACCGTTAAATACCGACAGGAATGCAGCATGCGACAGGCTTGCTGGCAAAACAAGTTTCAATATGCTCGAACTGCCAAATCAAACTTTGCCCCCTTTAGATATTAGGTTGCCCCTGGTAGCGTCTACAGAAGAAAAGAAAAAAAAAGGCAGACTCAAACTATGGCACTTCTCCCTCTCTGTTGTCCGATCAAATTACGCAAGCAATCACGTTTTTAGATGAATTAGGTAAAATTGCACATTCCCGTAAAGGGTCCCACACACGATCAATAATATATTGATCAATTTGGGGGTATTGATCAATATTATTGACCGTGTATGAGTTATATTGAAGGACTGATCAATATATCGACATCAAAATGAGTCTGATTTTCTGTCAATAATATTGGCATGATGTCAGTGTTATTGATCATGTGTAGTAGTTTCAATAATATTGTTTAATGAAGACAGCCTTATCTTGATTTTCATCATTCACCCTGTCCATATGAACATCTTTGTGTTTGCCATGGAAATGCTCCTTCATTGCAAAAGTACTCTGTACTGGTTTCTTGTTTCCTTGGCCCTGTTAGATGTGTTTTTGTAGTCCTGAGACTCGTTTGCTTTTCTCACACGTATATTTTCGGTTCAACAACCCTCTCTTCATCGAACATCTCCCTCGGCGTTTTCTGTTCTTCCTTTCTACTGCCAATGCTAGCGCAAGCACAATAGCACCATGACAGTCCGCATCCATGGTCTGATGCTGGCAGCTTTACGACAGCTCCACAACTGAATATTGATTAATATTATTGAACCGTTTGTGGCCGCCGAGTTTTTACAGTTTATTGATGTCAATATTACTGATCGTGTGTGGGCCCGTTAACTGAGTGATAGGCCAAAACTGCGCCCGTCAGCGACTGGCGAGCACCTTACAAACGAATATTACAATATAGTTAGCTGGTGGTGCTTCCAGTAAGGTAATGACGTCAGTAACCTATCGTTAATATTTTCTGTAGGTTGCGAATTTCAGATTATTTCCTTTTCACTCGCTCAGTGACTTCAATGAGCTATTATTAAGTTAGCACTTTACTCTGATGGGCTGATAGATTCTTACTGAAAACTGCCCTTCATTGTCAGGAGCAACGGACATAAAATATGAACCATATAACCAACAGAACATGCAAATATTTGCTTATATATTATATAAGGCTTATTACAATAATCCCAGCCTTACCTTAATTTTTCCCCCAAGTACAAACTCTGGTATAATTTTACGTAACGTCTGTACACCGCAACCACAAATCCACAGTCCAGCCGTATATCTTAATGTTTGCCCCCAACGTTTACAAAAACAAATAAAACCTGTGACTTAACGTCTGCACACCTTTAAATATAACCAAACCATGGTCTAACCACTATCTAACGGTTACCGTAATGTTTGCCTTAAGTCTACAGAAACCCTGGAATAAATTCGTTGTTTACATAACGTCCACACACCGTTAAATCTAACCAAACATCATCCAACTGTTAGCTTAAGGTTTGCCGCCATGTGGATGCCCTTCCAAATACTACCACATGACACACCCTGCTGCTAGTTTAAGCCGTGTTTTTGTCGTTCAAGCTGGAGCCTGGGATTCGCAGCGCGTCTTGGGGCACTTGGTTTCTGTCCACAAAAACAGTTCGGGATACACATAACCGAAAAATTACACTTGCCAATCGCAATGGAAACAGAGGGCTTCGCCGAAGATCATCAGATTAATATGCAATTTACACGTAGCCGTTATTTGTGCTGAACTGGTTCTATACTGTACAGTATGTCGTTAATATTAGCCACCTGCACGCTAATTTTATGTACATCATGCTAATTTCAAGATATTTATTTTTAACGTGACCTTGCTGGCCATTCTCACTTTCCCCAAGCTGCATGAAGACTGCTCCCGACTACGCTCTGGTGAGGTACGAAGACGGTTTCAAAGGGAATTGCTTGGGCCGGTTTCGTATCACTTGCTGACAAAAACGGCGCAGCTTAGTTTCACCGAAGATGGCTTTGAATCCGATCCGTCAGCTCGGACGACAAAAACGCGGCTACCTGTGCCACTGTTGACGATTCACAGGAGACTCGCACGAACAAAAACCAGGTCAAACTTTCCACTTTGACGTGCACTGTTTTCACAACAACACTTCTTGGTTTGTGCACTGTCAGGAGGAAGGGAGGATTTTGATTACCCGTTCCTCCTTCCCGCAGCGAACATGTGCGCTCCTGAGCGGATCTTACACCTACTGATGCACAAAACAAGGTAGATTAATACCTGTTGTTACGAGGATAGAGGGAAAGATGATATAATATTCTTTCACCGTAACTTGGCCCAGATTTTTGTATGTTGCATATTTCACGTACTGTACCTCACTGGCAGAATAAGATAATATTACAGCAGCGTCAACAATACATTCTTTCTTTAGTACAGTACTTTTTCATCAGAGAGACAGAAGTGGCAGTTTTTGGCCAAGTGTGAGTAAAAGAAGTGTATCCATGTGTTCCCAGTATGCCAGGAGAGTAAAAAAAAAAAAGTCACTGTAAGCGTGAATCTCCGTCTTTTGTATCAACGTACAGTAGGATCTTGTGCATTGTAAACTGCCTCGTACCTTCAACCCCGTGTGAGGGAGGGAGATGTGCCTGGAGCTACCTTCCTTATCCAGAACCCTGCGGAAATCACCTTCCCCATATTGACGCGGGAAATTGAACTGGGATGATGATGATGGTGCAGGTAGTGGTGGTGGTGGTGGTGCAGATGAAAATAATGATCATGTAGTGGTGATGATCATGAAGTTGTAGGTGGTGGTGGTGTTGGTGCAAATGATGATGATGATTATGATAATCACCTGATGTTGATGGTGATGATGATAATGACACGTTAGATATTAGTTGTCAATGGCAAATGTACATCTAACACATACATGGTGATCTAGCTGGCTCTTTGAAAGGATTGGCCCAAGTGGAATAAGGTTGAATATTCAGTGTATATGTATTGGCTGAGAGAGAGAGAGAGAATTTTATGTGCAGATGGAACAAGAAGCTGAAAGTATTGGTATGCAGTACATATGAATGTTGTTCTGGTGTGTGTGTGTGTGTGTGTGTGAATTCTTTTAAATTAGAAATTACCATGTGCCGAAAGTGTATGTACTGTATATGTATTTATGTATGTGAAGTATACCTGTATGTGTAATATTTTTTCATGAACTAGTACCAAGTTACAATGACACCATCTTATCCATCAACATTGGTACTGAGGTTAAGGGTCTAGGAAGCATGTACTGTTATAGGAGTATACTGAGGTGGATTGGGCATGTGAGGTGGATGGAGAGTGCAGGCAGTGGCAGTGGTAGAATGTTTTCAAGTAACTTAGGGACAACAGTGAGGAGGACACATGATTCATGACGGATTTGGGGATTATAATACACCTTTCTAAAATACAGTACAGTCCACAGTAAAGTGAACTGTTGTATGGGTGGTGTCAGTAAAGCAAGACCTAAGAGCTAAGCATACGGTAGGTAGGTTAGCCTTGTCATAAATTCCAGTCAAAGAGTGCAATAATTGGTTGTTGCTGTTGTCCCTGTTATTGTTGTTATTGTGACCCCACATTCATCTACACCGTATGCCAAAATTGCCCTTCTGCAGTCCACTGTCCTCCTTTTGGGGGATAGGGAAGGAGTTGAGGAACTGGTGCCACCACAGGAAGGCATCCTTCTCCAGTTGCTTTGTTTGCTGAACATTAGTAATGCATTTTGGTATTTTGGAAATGTACATGGGAGACTTAACAACCATCCCTTTCTCTTGTCTCCATCACTGTTGACGGGCACACCATCTCCTGCTTTAATGAAGTATGTAACACCAGATATGACAGGTAGCTACACCAGGCATAAACCAAGTGTGAATATGCAAGCGAGAAATGGCATAGCAAAGATGGAACAAACCAACCATTGAAGTGGTGGAAGAGTATAAATTGGTGAGGGTCATTTGTGTTGTTCCGCCTCACTCTTGTGTTACGCCCTTGTTGCAGGGAGGCGAGGTGGGGGCCTATCACCCCGACTCTGGTAAAATATATGCTATTAAAGTAAGTCCACTGCTTTTTTTCCCTTTCATTTTTTTTTTTAAGATGTGCTGCTTTTGCATGATGTATGGTAGCTTCTCTCTGTGTCATGCAGTTAAACAGACCTCACCTCTTAAACTCCCTGCATGTTGTTTCATTTTAAAGTAATTTTTGAAGGAGGTGAGAGATTGCAGTAGGTAGTGGAGTATCCCAGATGGCAAACTAACTTATCTCGGCATAAACTAGATACTGTATTTAAGTCACTTGGCTGAAGCAGACTGTGTCAGTATTATGTAACTTATTGAATATAAAGTGTCAATAAGTGGCAACCTTATATAATTTTTATATGATGAAAGCTTTATACTTTATTTGCTAATTAATATTTTCGATATCATAAGACTCAATCAGAGCTGAGTAAAATGATTGAATGTTAGCTAGAACTGAATAAAAACAGTTGTCACTACCATTAGAGGGTTAAAGAAAGTTATGTAATTTGACATTTTCCGAGTTCCTCTTTGTAAATCAGAAACCAGAAGGTTGAAGTTATAAGAGTTGTAAATTATGTTGTATGGTGCTGAGAACATTGTGTTGCAGGGTGATCCAGGTAGCCCTGGGCCCCCAGGACCACCTGGGCCCGGTGGAAAGGATGGCTTGCCAGGCATGGATGGCCGTGATGGGTACCCAGGGGAGCCAGGGCCCCCTGGTGAGCCAGGACCACTAGGGCCGGTAGGTCCAGCAGGGCCACAGGGACCACCCGGACCTCTAGGACCGCCTGGCGAGAGAGTGAGTACAGTATACAGGCCCAGTCCAGGTATTACAGTACCATGCATGACTAGTGTACAGTGCTGACCCTATTCATCACCAACCCTCCTTCTCCCCTCTGAAGTGATGGCAGGGGAGGGGGATGGCACTCTCCTCCACTCCAGCCCCCTCCACTCCCACACTCCCATACACCAGTGCTACTCATTGTATCACCTTATGTCCTACCACTCGTAAAACCTGTACCACAAGGGAAGTTTTTAGCAGGGTGCAGTTTAAGACATTTATTTGCAAACATACAGTTGGATACTTCTTGCAATTTGAATTTGTATGTACAGGAAGAACAGTACAAAGAGGGTAGGATCTTTCCATGCTACTTGTTTCACCTGTAATAACAAATTTGCTTACATTATACTAAGGTATGCTGTAGCAGGAAAGAGAAGGATAGCTGTTTTCAGAATCTTTCATGGTCCTCGTTCGTCATGAAAAAAATAAATAAATAAATAAATAAAGAAAGAAAATTGCACCACATCAGTAAAGGTGCCTGAGAATAGTACATGGTACAGATTTTGCTACAAAAATGTGCAGCATCTTTTTTTTTTAATTATTTAAGCCTTTTGTAAACTCCCAAAGCTGTGTGTATTGAAAAGCATGTGAAAGTTTGTGTGTGTGTGTGTGTGTGTGTGTGTGTGTTGAGAGATTGCCTTCTGTTAATGAAATGGTTTATGCCATATTGTTAACTTCCTTATGTTAAGCTGCAGTTTCGTGGCTGAGAATGATAAGTAAATTGAGGTATGATTGTTTTTCGATGAACACTCAAAGGATAGTTTTCTTGCTTCTTTGTTTTTCCTTTTTCTGAATGCCAGTCTTCCATGTATAATAGTGGAAATTGTGTCACAATGAAGATGTGTGTACAAGTAAGAAGAGAGTTGACTGTGCACAAAAGTCATGTTCCCAGGAGTTGCCTATATCAGTTGTGCACACCAGTAGGGATATTCAGTGTTTTAAATTCAGTATTTGTTAGGGATATCCAGTGTTTTAAATTGTAAATTTGTAACTGCAGTACTGTAGTGACACATTTAGTATGGTTAGTTTTAGCTTGATTATATTAATTTGTAAAATAAAACTACATCATTCTAAGTGCATATTTATTGCAGTATGTTAACTTTTAACCATTGGGAAAATGTTTATTCCACTCATTTTCCTGTGACTAATGCTCAGTAGCCACTTCCTGCTGTGACATTTTTGAGGATTTGAGGGTAATTGACACGTATAGCAATACCAATAAAACTTTGTAAGTGTTGAAATGAGTAAAAGACAGTGTGTAATGCACATGAAATAGGTCTGCTCTCTCTCCAAGCAAAGGAAATGCAAGAAGCAGAGTTTCAGAGGTATGTAGAGTTACTTATTACCCTCCCAGTCCACATACACTTAAGCCAGTTCAAGGTATATCATCCTGAGTTATTGATAATTTATTTTTTATATTTTCAAAGATTTTTTAAAATGCTATTTGTAGCCCACTTTCTGTTGTCTGTGTACTTGTAATATAGTGTTTGTGTTTAGTATTTTTATCTTGTTAATTTATTTGTAAACTGCATAACCTTTTCTCAGTTTTAGTTTTTTCTTTTGTTATTGTTTGCCCATTTTTAAAAAATGCATGATCCAATATTTTCTTCCTCTAATGTAACCTTTTTTCTTTCCCAGTGTCCTATTTCTTGTGTTGCATTATGTCTCTTGAATTTGTGATTAAATGCTGAATCTCTTTCCATTGATGCTCTCACAGAAGTTGCTTTGTATCTTCCTGTCATTTTTCCTTGCCGTAATTTTTCCCTCCTTTCTGCCACGTTTTTGCTTTTCTGCTTTCTTTTTATACAGCATATCTTTTTATACAGCATATCTTTTTATACAGCATATCTTTTTATACAGTATATCTTTTATACAGTATATCTTTCCCCAAAAAATTTTTTCCCGGTTCCTGACATGTTTCAGTACAGCTGTTTTGCCACAGCTTAAAGCATAAAACTTTTCTGAGTGTTAAAGACTACTTAGCTCAACCCTTGGGTATCTGAATGCAAACTTAGAACTTCATTTTGCCTGAATGCAAGCAGGTTACTCACCTTTAGAACACACGTCAGAAATAGGGATAGTTTCTTACCCGTCACCCGGCTCACACTTTCCCCTCCATGTCTCACCCTTTTCATCACTGCCCATTTGCATCCAGACTGACTGCCACCATACTTTCTGCTCATGCCACATTCTTCTCCCCATAGGCTGTTTCTCCTCTGGAATGCCTTGCTTACATATTCTCACTCTCTGCTGGCTTTCATTTTTATCTGCTTTGGCTCCCCTCCTTCCCTTTTTGGCCTTCTCCATCTCCCCTTCCATTTTTATCTCCACTGGCTTCCTGCCTTCTATTTTTACTTCCTGTTGCTTTCCACCATGCCTTTTTTCAGTCTTCTCTATCTTCCTGCCCTCTTATTGTTTATCTCCTCAGGCTCCCCCTCCCTTTCATTTTATACCCCCTGGCTACCCCCTGTTTCCTCCCCTGCTGACCCCCCACTCGCCCCCAGGGAGAGCGGGGGGACAAGGGTGAGCGCGGCATCACTACCGTCAACGGCAAGGAAGTGCCCGCCGGCATACTCGAAGGACCCCCAGGTCAGCCTGGTGAGTGGGTGGGTGTAGGTGTAGGTACAGGACAGTCACAAAGTCTTGTAATATACCAGTCACATCATGTCTGTATGTTGTTCATGGTTGTCTGTGCTTGTTTGATTTTTTTTCTTTTAGTCCTTTGGATGTCATCTTTAGACACGCAAGGCCAGATTCCTTAGACAAAGCCAATGGTGGCTGTTTTCAGTTCATCATAATTTAATTATTTATTTATTGTATTTATTTTTTTACAACTTTTAACTGGATCAGCCCTCAGCTGTGTAGAAGGATCTTCATGCAACATACACTCTGCTCTTGGATGACTTGCTGGGACATACTGTTCACCACTGAGAATATTTTATCTCGGCAACACATCAGTGAAAAGATTGGTTAGATGAGGATCTGATATGGCTTGTCCACCTCACTGCTTAAATCTGACAACATGCAGTAATGCACCGTGAAGCATCACTATGGACAATATTTCATGGGTGTACATAACAAATGGTGAGTTGATAACAGCTGCCAGAGACTGGTTCTATGAAATTCAGCTTAGAATGTATAATATGAGGCGTTTGGTCAAATAACGACGAATGTGCCAAATCAGTATTTTGAGATAAACATTGTTAAAAATTTGTTTCATTGTAACTCATTGACCAGTAGCCCAATTTCCACAAACAGTCTCAAAAAATAGAGCTATTATAATAATTTAAGACATATAAGAATAAAATACAAAATATGTGATATATCAGGTTATAATGCTGTTCAGTTATTAACCCCATACCATAGTACTGTATGGTACCTCTATGAGAAAAAAATACATAATTTGAAAATAACCACAAAAATGAGAAGGGCAATCACTAACCTATGTACAGTAATGTTGCATGTATTTAAGTGCTGTGGGGGGGTGAGGAGTAACAGTAGTCTAGTATATCATTGGTCTAGTGCTGCCGTTCATCACTAACTTGTTTCATATTAGGACCAGTGCCTTGCTTGTCAGTTTCCACTGATCCAATTACAGTCACTTTGTCGAGTGCATAACGAACTCTATGCTCACCTAAACCATGAATGCTGAGGAATGATGATCTACAAACATTATAAGTCACATTGGCATACCCAACACAATTACTAATCGTACGTGATTTGCGTGATTTATGGCCCTTGACACGAGCCCGCTTCGTAGCAACACTTTTCACGTGACTGGCAATGCAACTGTTCTGTTGTAATCATTCGTTGCCCCCAAGGCTATAAATAGATCACTTACTTTACCATTGTGCAAGTCGTTGATTCAGCTGCACTTACAAGGAGGACCGATTTTCCTAGCTGGCACTTCCCTTTTTGCGCCATAACTCATGTACGCTTCCCCAGCATTTCATTTTTGTCTGGCAACTGCATGTTTCCAAGAAGATGGATCACAGTTTTGCTTCTTGTATACACAGGGACCTCCTGGTCATCATCACTATGTAAGTCACTTATGTTGCAATGTAAATCACTGTAAATCTGAGGTGAAGATAATGTGATAAACCAAAAGCACGTCTGTGTGGCTTACATTGTAAACAGAACTGGGAAGGGCAGGATCTGGCCACACCCACCAGCCAACACACCCACAAAACACAGCTGGTGATTGGCTGTGAATGTGATATCATCATGAGACCCACCATGCATTGGCAGCCTGAAGGAGTGCTTGCTGGCATGTTCGTCTTTCTTCCACTACAACTTTCCTTGGGAGAGACACGGGCCACACGTACCAACTTGGGGTGTGTTGGGACAAAAATCTATCTATCTATCTATCTATAGCCCGATGTCCTAATCCCTCGAAAGGTGGCTCAGTCGGTAGAGAGATGGCCTGCAGTCCTACTGGACCCAGGTTCAGATCCCTGCTGGGACAGGGAACAGTTTAAGGATTTGAATTTCATTATAATCAGACTTCACTGATCTACTAGAAGACCCTCCAGCATGTCATCAAAATACCCCCCCTAATACCAATACACCAGTCCTGTATGAGACTTACCTAGCATGTATTCAATATGGACGGTGGGTGTTAGTGCCGAAGTGGTGACATGTAGAGGTGTATGATATGTAGGAGGACTACTGGGCCTTGGTAGCAGGCTGTGAAGCCTGTGCCCAGAGTCAGCCACATTAAAAAAAGTCACTCTGTCACCCACCATTTGACTGCCCTCTCCCCAACTCACTCCTCCCTCCCTCATATACCTCTCATCTCCAGCCCTCCACCCCATCCTCGGTCTCCCCCTCCCTTTCCCTCCCTCCACTTCATCTACATACACCCTGTTAGTCAGACTTTCATTCTCCATTCTCTCCACATGTCCAAACTACCCCAGTGTATTTCTCCTAATTTTCTCAGTCACATCCATATCCACCCCACAATGTTCTTTCACTTCTTCACTCATCAACCTGTCCCTCCATGTCACTCCACATGCCCCTCTCAGGTAACTCATTTCCACTGCTCTCATTCTTGACTTGTTCTCCTCTAGCAAGGTCTAGACCTTGCTAGGCCAGAATCTACCTTTTTATATAGGACTTTCGACCTTGTTGTAAAGATGAAGATGCCATGAAAACATTTCCATAGGATAGAAAAATGGTGGGTGAATGTGTTGCAACCTAAATCTCAATTTTAGATATTTGGCACATTTGTTGTTATTTGACTAAATGCCTTAAATGCCCCAAAGAACTCTGAAAAAGATTTCAACAATGCCAAGAAAACACAGACGACAACGTACAGGCATAATGTGATTGCTGTGTTAAAGAACCTTGTGTCCATCCTGTAGGTAAGATATAGGCAGATGTAGATGGAGGTTGTAGGAGAGCTATAGAGACAAAAACAAGAGTTTTGAAGTTAGAAATGAGTGTTTGTATACCTAGGAGAGTATGTTGGTAAGAATCCAGACAATTGGCGTACTCACCAATAGGCAGAGGATGTTGGTAGTTCTCAGGACCAAGTCACGGAGTAGTTATAACTGTCATGCAGGATGTAGTGCCTATTTTTATTGTTATGTTTTTGTTCTATATCCCAGTTTGATACAATATTATAGTATTATTTGATACTGTACTGTATAATTTAACACTGATTATATTCTTTAGTGCAAGGCAGGTGTATTGCATACATTGTTACAATACTTTGCTGTCAGTGGACTGTTGTTTTTGACACACCAGATGAATATAATGATACCTTTTTCATCTGTAGGCTTAGATAGTTGCTTGATATTCCTGCCTTCATTGTGACTTTCCTGAAACTTCCTTAGACACGATATATGTCAGCAGGTGAGAGAGACTGGCATGCAGGTGGGTAGTGGCAGCATAAATTCATGATGCAGAAAGGTATTGTATATTTAAATGTACCTGCTGTGGAAACTGTTGGCAGTTAGGTTTGAGGATACCCATGTGAAAGGATGACTTAGTGTAATGACAGTCATACTAACAGGCAGAACTTGTAGTGTACTAAGTTGTACAGGCTTAACAAACATTGAAGTACAGTAAAAACGTGGCCGAGGTTGAGAATTGAGTGGGTGCGGTAATCATGTGCACTACACAGGTCCCCCCGGGCCCCCAGGGCAGCCAGGGGAATCAGGGCCTGAGGGTCCCATGGGTCCCCCAGGCCTAGATGGGGAGGAGGGAGCCAGAGGACCACGGGGCAGGCGGGGCAAGCGGGGCAAGAGGGTACGTACCCACACACAGACTTACATAAAACTCGCTATATGTATTTGTTTAACACTCACATACACAAAATACAATGTACATTTTTGTTCAGCACTCACATACACATAATACAATGTACTTTTTCGTTCATCGTTCACATACACAAACCATGGTGCCTACATTTCCGTAGCATTAATACAATACCTGTACAGTAGAAGCTCGATTTAACAAACATCGATTTAGTGGAAGCCCGAGATAACGAAATCATATTTTTCTGGTGTTTTTTTTGCCCAGTTTTAAGGAAATATCCATTTAAATGAGTATAATTTCATTAAGGAAATCCGTTCCAAAATCCACTGAATTGCCGGAAAAAGTCCCGTAAATTGAGCTTTTCATCAAGCCTATACTGGAAACACTTCCCTGACTGGCGGTGTGTGGTGTTGCCACACATCCCCGCCAAGCTGCCTGGGTAGTGGCAGAGACTCGGCGACATTGCTCTGCTTATGCAGTCTTTGAGTGATCCCCCAACTGTAAACATCTACTCTGTGCATGTGCAGCTTTGCCTTGGTATTACGGCCTTATTTGTGTTGAAAAGAGTAAGACAGGGTGGAAGTGAAGTTAGCAGGGGAGTGAAAGATAATGGTAGATTACTAGTGGAGAAGGAAGAAAAAGTGAGCAGATGGAGAGAACACTTTAAGGAATTGTTGAACATAGAGGATGGAAGTAATGCGAGTATAAGTGGCTGGGGAATGGCTGGAAGAAGGAGGGAGGTGAGAAGACAGGAAGAAATCAATAGGATAGAAGTTGTGGAAGCAATGAAGAAAGTTAAATTGGGGAAAGCCCCTGGAATTGATTGAGTGTGTGGTGAAATGCTGAAGCATGGGGGAGAGATAGTAGTAGAATGGATGTGGAAGATGTGCAGATTGGCCTGGGAGGAAGGTAGAGTTCCGGAGGATTGGAAGTCGGGTATAATTATTCCCTTGTAAAAAAGAAAAGGGAAAAAGAAGTGTGTGGTTATCATAGGGGCATTTTTCTTCTTAGTATAATAGGAAAAGTGTATGGTAGGATACTTATTGACAGAGTTAGAGAAAGAACAGAGGAATTAGTTGGAGAATAGCAGGGAGGCTTTAGGAAGGGAAGAGGTTGTGTAGATCAGATATTCATTCTTAGATCTTTAGCGGAAAAGTTTCTAGAGAAGGGAAAGAAGTTGTATGTGGCTTTCATGGATTTGGAGAAAGCATATGACAGGGTGGATAGACAAGGATTGTGGAAAGTATATAAAGGAGCGTTGTGGTGTTGATGTGGATGTGATAGGAAGCGTTGTGAGGAACACACTGAGGTGGTTTGGCCATGTGGAGAGGATGGAGGGTGAAAGACTGACGAAGAGAGTGTATGTGAGTGAGGTGGAGGGTGGAAGAGGGAGGGGGAGACCGAGGATGAGATGGAGGGATGGGGTGGAGAGGTATATGAGAGAGGGGGGTGTGAGTTGGGAGCAGGGTAGTGAAATGGCGGGGGACAGGGCGACTTGGAGGCGATTTGTTTGTGGCCACCCCAAACGGGATTGAGGCGTCTGGCAATAGATAGATAGATAGATTAAGAATATATGGAGTAGATGGGAAGTTGTTGAATGCTGTGAAGAGTATGTATGATGGTGCTAAGGCTGCAGTGCGTGTGGATGGGGAACTGAATGAATTTTTCTCTCTGAAGGTTGGGTTGAAACAGGGATGTGTCATGTCTCCATGGTTGTTCAGTCTGTACATAGATGGGGTAATAAAAGAGGTTCAAGGTAAGGTAGTGGATGTTGGAGTGGCCCTGGTGAGAGAGGGTAGTGTTTGGAAACTCCCTGTACTGTTGTTTGCAGATGATACTGTGTTGTTGAGTGAAAACAAAGGGGAGCTGCAAGGCTTGGTGGATGAGTTTGGGAGAGTGTGTAAGAAATGGAATCTAAAGTTGAATGTAGGGAAGAGTAAAGTGATGGTCTTTGAGAGAGGTGAAGTCAGTGAATGTACAGCGAGGTTGGATGGTGAGGAATTGGAAAATGTGAGTACGTTTAAGTACTTGGGTAGTGTGATGAGTAAGGATGGAGGTTTGGAGGGTGAAGTGCTTGAAAGGGTACAGCAGGGAAGAAAGGTTGCTGGTTCCTTGAAAGCAGTGATAAGAAGCAGGGAAGTGAGCATGGAAGTGAAAAAGTTACTACAGTACATGACAGTATTGTGATACCAACTCTAACATATGGAAGTGAAGCTTGGACGTTGCTGGAAGGACACAAGTCAAGAGCGAGAGCAGTGGAAATGAGTTATTTAAGAGGAGCCTGTGGAGTCACATGGAGAGACAGGCTGACAAATGAGGATATAAAGGAGCGTTGTGGTGTGGATGTGATAGGAAGTGTTAGGAGGAATACAGTGAGGTGGTTTGGCCATGTGGAGAGGATGGAGGGTGAAAGACTGTCGAAGAGAGTGTATGTGAGTGAGGTGGAGGGGGGAAGAGGGAGGGGGAGGCCGAGGATGAGCTGGAGGGATGGGGTGGAGAGGTATATAAGAGAGGGGGGTGTGAGTTGGGAGGGGGGCAGTGGAATGGCGGGGGACAGGGCGACGTGGAGGCGATTTGTTTGTGGCCACCTCGAACGGGATTGAGGCGTCTGGCAGTAGATAGATACAGTAGAAGTCCTATTTTTCGGCATCTATGGGACCAGGCTAGTGCCGAAAAATCAAAATTGCCGATTTATCAAAAACCCTACCCTCTCAATACCTTATATGTTTCGGTGAACACTATCATCATTACTCATATCATTACAAATGTGCTTGGAGAGAGTACTGTATACTGTTTGATACTGTACAATACTGTAATGAATACAGTACTATACATGAATATGAAAAATAAAGAAATTAGTGAACATACTGTATATAAATGTAATGGTACAGTGGGCCTACAAGTTCACATGCACTTACCTAAACTTATAGTAGGTTCCTTATTTACATATGTACAATAGAAGGGGTTGATTGGACTCTGCTACTGCTGGAAGAAGTCCCCAGCAGTAGAGGGTCCTCATGGAGAATTTCAAGACTGACGAAAAAAATCGGAAAATCTGCCGAACAATCAGAGATTTTCGTAAATGGGACTATTTCTCAAAACTGCCGAAATGTCAGATTTGCCGGGGAATTGGATGCCGAAGAATTGGACTTTTACTGTAGATAGATTTTTTTTTTTTTTTTTCCCCAATAAACCAAAGCTTTTGTGAACCATGCCTAAGGTTCAGGAAAAGAAGGAGAGGGTGAGGCTTTCTCTTACCCAGAAATTGGAAATAATTTAGAAGATGGAATGCCGTCCCTGATCCTTCCCAGCCCCTCTGGCACCCCTGTACCAGCTCGAGTGCTGATGGAGGGTGACTGACAGTGACTAAACCACCCCCAGGCCTGACATAGGTTTTGGGGGGGGGGGGCAGTATGGCTACTTGTATCAGGCATATTTCTGCAACAAGTGCAGAACCCCTACTTTTGGAGGTAAGTCTTACTGTAGTTTACTATCCCCATTTACTATACTATTTGGTTCACTACTATCCTCACCTTATTCTTTATGTGTGCATATTTTATTACTGTTTCTGTACATGTATTGCTGTTAACATGTACACAATAATACATTTAAGTGGGGGTATTAATTATGGGTTCAAACTGCCGTGTGTAGCAATGAGAGTTAGCATAGTTTGCTAGGTTTGGGTGTGCGTTGTCAGGAGCACGGCATGACCGTTGCCTTCAAGGATTTAGTGGAAAGTACCTCAAAATACCGGAAAGTTCCCTCATACTGAGAGATATGGAACCCAATTTTCCGGAAAATTCAAGGTAATGGAAGGGGGGGTTGACTGAATTAGTCTGTTAAATTGGGCTTCCACTGTATTTATACCAAGCACATATAGTACTGGATACAGCTTTACACTCATATACTGTACACTTTCTTTGGAGTGCCATTTAGTTTCTGATAATTTATAATAGTGCCATACAGAGTGTGGTACATTAGTCAGACGTAGTAATTCTGTCGCCATACACCATTCTTGTATTCCTGGTATCTGATTTAAACTTCTGTCTTTCCTTTTGTTTGCCCTCGTTCAGATTTAAGAATGTAATATGATAGTAAAGTAATATATGGACTGACCAAGTTCAATATTTGTACTACCAGTATTTTGTTTTCATCATTTTTGCAGGGTCCACAACCTGTGATAATGGAAATTGTACTATGTTAATTGTGTGTGTGTGTGTGTGTGTACATAATTTGTCTGTGAACAGTGAAATCTTAGATTGTGTGTGTTTGATCTGTGTATGTGTCTGTTACACTTAGAAGGTGTGTCAGTAGATGCAGATAAATGTGTGTGTGTGTGTGTATGTGTATTTAAGGTCCCTGAAGGTTGACAGGATGTTTTGTTGATAGATCAGTTCACTGTTAAAAGAAGGCCATCTGTTTATGGTAGATATACTATTATGGATAGTATTAGTATGTTCTGAATGGTGTGTAGCAGATTGTGTATTTGTGAAAATGTGTACAGGTGTGTGTGTGTGTGTGTGTGTGTGTGTGTGTGTGTGTGTGTGTGTGTAAAACCCAGTTTTAAGTTTTGTGTAAGTAAAAAAATATATGTTGCATGTCATGCATCTGCTTGCATGTAACATTGCTTTACTTGGATTGCATGCAGGAGGCTGTCTGTTTGCATCATGCAACTTTTGCAGTCCTCATCAGCATTAGATTCATCACCATACATGCACAAAGCTAAGTATTGGCTGCATTGATTGTGAACTTCATCTTAGCTCACCCCAGTTTTGCTTTGACGGTGTTAATGAAAGGTCTGTTCATGTATGTGGTATTTATGCTGACAAGTACAGTATATCCTCTTGTTATAGATATTTTTAACACACACACACACACACATACACACACACACACACACACACACACACACACACACACACACCAGTAATTTATGTTGGTAGTACTTCATAATATAATACTGTACCAAAGACACTTCAGCACTTCTTCAGTTTTTTGTGTGGCAGTTTGTCACTGATGGCATGGGTTGATGGAATCCAGCAAGTGCAGTGAGGCAGGGGTGTTGCATGATCGAACACCCAGCACCACATGGGCTTTGGGATGTTATAACTATCCACTTTAAAACTGTCTAAGGCTGCCATCTGTAAGTTCTGAATGATGAGCTGGAACAAGAGGTCAGTTCTAGAATATGGTGCCAGACATTCAGATTTGTTACAGAATGAATGTGCAGTATAGCTTTAGTATTGTCTTATTCTTCCACTCAGCTGTAACATGATTAGCACCAGAATATGGTG
Source organism: Coenobita brevimanus (assembly GCF_032717465.1). Lineage (NCBI taxonomy): Eukaryota > Metazoa > Arthropoda > Malacostraca > Decapoda > Coenobitidae > Coenobita > Coenobita brevimanus. Next base: position 44,820,645 of record NC_136979.1, on the reverse strand, counting down.
CTGGTTCTAAGAAAATGTAAAAATGATGTAGATCCCTGGTATTTTCGTATTCAGCCACAGAACGGTAATAATTATCATATCATTCATATATAAAGGCTCCAACCTGCTTGCATGTGTCGGCCTGGTCACCTAATGGTGGCTCTCCACACTTCTCGATCTCGTGCAGCCTCCCTATTCAGTCCCGTAGTCCTGAGGTTTGGTATGCCTCGTACAACCCTACCCCCAGTCTTCACACTTCTCACCCCCCCACACCCAGTTGCCATCCTCCATCCTCTCAACATGCCCAAACCATTTCAGTCTACCTCTCCTCATCTCAACATAAGTACTTTACATTCAAGTCCCATCCTTTCTTGCAACTCTTCAGTTCCAGTCCTAGCCCTTCCAGGCCTCACATTCAAGGACTCACTGTACTTTCATCTAATCATTGTCATTTCTGTACCTTTGAGCCAACAAATATCCTCTTCCTTTACTACCCATGTTTCACTACTGTACACCATTACACTCTTAATGCATGAAGTATACAAAAATCCCCTAGCATGGAGGGAGAGCCCTGTCAGTGTTAGGAGAGGCAACAGCTCCCTGAACTTCCCCCAGCCACTCCTTACCCTAGCCAAAAAGCTAGCTCCAACTCCTCCTCCAGCACATAACATGTCCCCCAAATAAAACTTCTCCACACACTGAAAGGACACTCCAGCAAGATCAGTCCTTTCACGCCTGACAGTCTCTATGTGATCTCCTTGACACACCACATGCACAAAATCATTATTATTTTGCAGTTTGCCTCTAACACCACTACATATCATCTCTTATGCATTCACTTATTACAGACACTTCACAAGATAGGGTTACTTCCCACAACCTTGTGGCAAACAGCACATGGCCACACTCCCTTTGCTTTGACAGTACCACTACAAGTCCTAGATATCATCACTTTTGTTATAGCCACTGTCACTCTCAAACCCATGTGCTCTAGTCTGTCTCTCCCTTTCCTAAATCTTTCCTCCACCTCACCTTCATTCTCTGCAGTCAACACCAAGTCTTCAACATATGTCTACTATGGGAGTCCCTTTCTGAAGTCATGTGAGATAGCTTCAGTTATCATGACAAACAATAAGGGGCTCAAGACTGACCCTGATGCTCATCATCATTCATGGAAAGCTCATCACTCAAGTCTCCGATCACTCTCACTTGGGTGTGAGCACCCACACACATAGCCATAACCAGTCTGATCAGCGACTCCTCAATCCCATGCTTTGTCATTGCCCTTGGCATTTGATTGACGCTGCTACTGTGAATGAGGCAATACGCAGGATGCAGGTGGGGAAGGCAGCAGGTGTGTCTGAGTCGACTGCTGAAATGCTGAAGGCCTCAGGAGATATATGAGTGAGGTTAGTGACCGACTTGATATATATGATAATGTATGAGTGCATTGTCCCAGATATTTGGCTGAAGAGTGTAATTGTAAATGTTTACAGTGCAAGGGGAAGGGTGATGCCATGGAAAAAGGAAATTATAGAGGTATAAAGCTTTTAGATCAGATAATGAAGGTAATGGAGAGATTTCTAGAAGGTATGATTAGAAAAAGATTGAATATTGATGAGATGCAGTTTGGGCTTATGCCAGGCAGGGGGACCACTGATGCCATATTCATTGTTCGACAGCTTCAGGAAAAATATATTGGAAAGAAAAGGGAACTGTACTTTGTTTTTGTTGATTTGGAGAAGGCCTTTGACAGTCCCTAGAGAGGTGGTGAAGTGGACAATAAGAAAGCTTGGGATTGAGGAGTGGCTGGGTAGGGTGGCTATGGCCATGTGTGTGGGTGCTTGCACCCAGGTAAGGGTGAATGGAGATTTGAATGATAAGTTTTCCATGAATGTTGGTGTGCATGTTGGTTTATCAAAGTACTTGAGGCCATCTCGTGTAACTTTAGAAATGGACTCCTGTGGGAGATGTTGTATGCCAATGATTTGGTGTTGATTGCAGAGAATGAAAGGGAGGCGGAGGAAAAATTTAGGAAGTGGAGAGATGGTATGGGGCACAAGGGCTTAGAAGTAAATGCAGATAAAACAAAAGTGATGATATCTAGGGTTGGTGGTGATACTGTCAAAGAAGAGGGAGAGTGGCCATGAGCAATTTGCCTCAAGGGTGTAGGAAGTAATTCCATCTTGTACAGTGTTTGTGATAAGTGGGTGCCTAAGAGATGTAGTGGTATCAGAGGTAGACTGTGAGATAATGTTGATTTTATGTGTGCAGTGTGCTGGGAGAGCTGGTGGAGATTTTCAGGAGTGAAAGGATTGAACTTGCTGGTGAGTCTCTTGAGTGTGTCAAAGAGTTTGTTATTTGGAGTCCCTCAAGGATCAGTTTTGGGTCCAATTCTATTTACTATCTGCTTGAGTAGTTTATTGTCTTTACGTGATGCTCACGACGTGTCCTATCATTTTTATGCTGGCAACACCCAGCTCTACGTTAAGATGTCAGATATCAGTGATACTAAGACTAAGCTTGAATCTCTATTGTTTGATATAAAGATTTGGATGGCTTGGAGGAAACTTAAGCTGAATGAGGGTAAAACTGAGAGCATCATCATCAGAGGAAACAGAAGGGGCGATGACACTGATAATGCCGTGGCTTTGAACATTAGCGTGTCACAGCTTCATCCAGTTATTTCTGTTCAAAATCTGGGTGTTCATTTTAATTCAGAGTCAAATTACAAAGAACATATTAATCAAGTTGTCAGAGGGTGAAACTTGCATATCAAAAAGCTGTACTCTGTGAGAAAATTCCTGAATAGACATTGCCTCTTAACATTGGGCCATGCAGTGGTCTTATCTCGTGTTAATTATTGTAATTCGCTATGGATTGGTCTTCCAAATAATATCCTAACAAAAGTTCAGTCTGTGTTGAACAGGGCAGCATGGCTTTGGTCTCCCTCCAAGAACCTTGACTAAACCATTCCTAATTGAGTTGCATTGGTTACCAGTAAAGGCTAGAATTGAATTGAAACTGTGTCTTATTACATTCAAGGTTCTTAAGTTTGGTGAACCAAAGTATCTTGCTAAATTGTTAAAACTCCCATCGGCATGTCTAGGTGTGATGTTACATAGTGAATGTGGTTCCTTGCGTCTTGATGAGCCAGCAACCATTCACCAGTCATCTTTCTCTGATCGTTCTTTTGTGTATAGAGCCTCTAGATTATATAATAGATTGCCATTGCCCATGAGACAAATCTCTTCTGTCGAATCCTTTGAGACAGCTGAAAACCTTTCTTTTTTCAAAATGCTATGACCTGGAAAGAGGTTTAGTACCTGGTACTATGATGGATGATTATAGGGTTTAATTATTGCGACTTTATTATTTATTTATTTTTTTTTATTGGTAATGTTTTTATTGTATATGAGAGATGTCAAAATTCTTGTAATTGTAAAACTTATGTATACTGTATGTGTGTTGAGCGCTATTGAATTCCCAGTGGAAGAACTGGTGCTTTTGAGAAACAAAAGACCAGATTATTATTATTATTATTATTATTTGGGAGATATGCTATGTGCTGGAGGTGGGGCTGGAGCTAACTTTGTGGCTAGGGTGAGGAGTGGTTGGAAGAAGTTCTGGGAGCTGTTGCCTCTCTTGGTATTGAGAGGGCTGTCCCTACATGCTATGGGATCTTTGTATGCAGCATGTGTTAGGAGTGTAATGCTGTATGGTAGTGAGACCTGGACAGTAAAGGAAGAGGATATTCGCTGGCTCAAACATACTGAAATAACAATGATTGGGTGGGTGTGCAGTGCGTCTCTGAGTGCAAGACCTGGGGGAGTTAGGTTTACAATGGAAGAGTTGAGAGGAAGGATGGGACTGGAGTGTATTGGTGTTGTGATGAGGAGAGATAGATTGAGGTGGTCTGGGTATGTGGAGAGTGCGTAAAGTGAGAAGTGTTAATACTAGGGGTGGGGCTGTGAGGTGTAGACCAAAAAAAGACCTGGGATGAGGTCATTAAGTGAGATCTCAGGGTTATGGGACTGAACAAGGAGGCTGCCAGAGATCGAGCAGCATGGATAGCCGCCATAAGGTGACTAAGGCCGATGCATGCAAGCATGTTGGAGCTTTCAAAACTGAAACAAAACGAAACATAACTTCACCACCTCCTGAGGGACAGTGTCAAAGGCGGTTTCCAAATCAACAAAAACAAAGTACAGCTCCCTTTTCTTTCCTACATATTTTTGCTGAAGCTGTCCGACAATGAATATGGCTTCAGTGGTCCCTTTGCCTAGCATAAACCCAAACTGCATCTTATTAATATTCACTCTTTCCCATGTCATACCTTCTAGTGCCGCATTTTCAAGAGGCTTTTAGACCGGTATCGACTGGTTTAGACCGGTCTTATTGCTGTTCTGGCGAGACAGTTAGACCAGTACAGACTGGTCGAAAGCAGTCCTGCCCCAGAAGCTAGCCTAGGCCAGACCGGTCTGTGCACAAACGTGTGCGCATCAACAAAAGCCAAGAAGAAGGCCAGGAGCCTCCTTGGCAGGGTGTAAACATCGATGGTCAACAATATCAGACTTGGGAATAAGGTTTGTTTTAAATTAGATTTTTAATGCTAGTAGAAGTCCAAGATCATCCAAGAAGGGAACCAAATAAATCTCACCATGAAGTAGAGGCTTTGTTTTACTTTAGATCATATGAAATAAGCTTATTAAAGCATTAATGGCCGAAATAAAATTCAAGGGAAGCAGAAGGATAGCTCAAAATTTGTCGAAAGAATACAGAACACACTGAGGTGGTTTGGCCATGTGGAGAGGATGGAGGGTGAAAGACTGACGAAGAGAGTGTATGTGAGTGAGGTGGAGGGGGGAAGAGGGAGGGGGAGGCCGAGGATGAGATGGAGGGATGGGGTGGAGAGGTATATGAGAGAGGGGGGTGTGAATTGGGAGCAGGGCAGTGAAATGGCGGGGGACAGGGCGACTTGGAGGCGATTTGTTTGTGGCCACCCCAAACGGGATTGAGGCGTCTGGCAATAGATAGATAGAATACAGACTCGGTCATCTTCAACTTTAAATGTAGTCTGTGAACCTTTAAGGCAGGTTTCAGGCCAAATTTTTGGGGAATTCGGCAGGAATCTTTTATTTCTTACCATAATGACATTCTTCTAGGCCACTCCTAATCACTCTTGCAGCCATAAGGGGGTTGGACAGGATCGAACCGACATAGCCTGTTCTTGCAACCACTTATGAGTCCAGACTGGTCTAAACCGGTCCAAAGCGGCCCACGAAAGCGCAGCTTAGAACTCTCTTCATTACCCTCATCATCTGATCCAAAAGTTTTGTGCCTCTGTGATTTTCCCCTTCCAGGGCATCACCCTTCCGCTTAGACACATTTACAGTCACACTTTTCAGCCAGTCATCCAGGACAGTACCCTCATATATAATTGAATTTGTCAGATCGGTAACTAAACCCTCTCTTATATCTTGTGAGGCCTTCAACATTTTAGCAGTCAACCCAAACACACCCACCACCTTGCTCAGCTGCATCCTGCCTGTTCTTCTGCTCACAACATCAAAGGACCAAGGGCCAAATCTGGATCTGCTGACTCCAAACTTTCCCTGTTCCAATCAGACTCCTTATGCAGCAGCTGGTTATAATGCTCTCTCCAGTCACCAGTTGAGCAGGGCAGTATTCCCAAGGTGGATGGAACGCTGATGACAGGGAGAGCTGGAGCTCCTGTTTCATCAGTCCTCGGGACTAGTTCCTGACCATCTCCCTTTGCTGAAGTTTTTCAGTGTTTCATTAACACAGAGAGTAGGCCAGCATGCTTTGCATTACAAGTTTCTTAAACTGTCAACACCAAACTACATGCACAGCGCACTCTACACTTCCTTTTGAAAATAAAAAAAGAAAAATGGCATTTTTTAAATCAGGCCTCGGAGCCCGTAGGAGGGGAGGGGGGCCATAAATTCCCCCCACCATCTGCCCCTCTCCCGGTGATGACTCGGAGAGATGCCTGGAACCACTGTCTGACTCACTTCTTCATTTCTGCAACATTCGTGGCCTTTCCTCTAACTTTCTCTCTCGAACATCACCTCTCCTCCTCAAAACCTCACCTTCTCTTCCTGACAGAGACTCAGCTGTTTGAGGCAACTGACAGCAAACCCTTTTCTGTTTCCTCCTACTTTCTCTATACTCATTTCAAAGCCAAAGGTGGGTGTTGTGTATATGTATGCAACGAGATATCTTGCTCTCATGTTCCTGAACTTGATTCTTCTGAATTTTCTACTCACTGGCTTTGGCTGTCTTGTCATTCTCTGACTAAATATATCTGCGCTGTTTACCTATCTTCCTAATTCTACTGCGAAAAATTCTTCCGACTATCTTACTTTTACGATGGAACACATTCTATCCATTTCTCCTGTGGTCAGTGGCTGTGGCACTGGCCTCAGGGCACTCTGCCAGGACAGCTACAGGGACACCCTCCAAGTCCACCTTGGCACTGTAACTGCCCCACCACTACCTCTCGCTGATAGGACAGCCTCCATGGGCACTACTCTCAGGTTGAGGTCGTTTCTGTTGGGTAGAAGTGACAGCCTTGGAACCTCAATGCCCTGTACTCTCTGGCACAGATCTGAGTCCCGTCTCATCCCAGTCCCAAAACTGCACTGGCAGAGCCCATGCCAAGCCTCTCCATGGGTTCACCACGAGGCAGCAAAGGCAAATAAGCTACAAAATTAATTAAATCTCTCCCAGGCTAAAGTAGACAATTATACTGGCAGCCCAAAATTACAGAAACCTCTTCCAAGTTAAGGTGGACAGATTATAATGGCAGTGCTGAATTACAAAAATTTTTGCCACGTTAAAGTGGGCAAACTGTAGTGGGAATCCAGTAGCAGGTATGGACAGGTGAATATTAACTAAACTATATCAGAATAATGACACCTTTTTCATTTTACTCTTGCTACCCCCAGCTGGTTTTATTCACCAAAAGTTAGACCTCTTGAAGCTAAGGGTTAATTGTTTATCTGTAACTCCCATAGCTACCAAGCATCCTTTACAAACTGAATAAAATTGGTGGTAAGAATAAGATGGAAAAGATGTCCTCGAGTACAAGGGGACGAGCTCCAAAGTAAAGAACGTGTGGAATATAGTGTACAGTCGAGTCTCCCAAATCGAAATGTCAACCAGGCAGTGAGTGTTTGGATGATGGATATTAACGGAGTCAAAAGCATCCTGCTTGATATAACCTCTGCAGTACCTGGGTATGTGACATTTTTTAAAAAACTACTGTCATGCAGTTTTATTTCACCTTTGAAAGTACTGTAGTTCTTGCAGTGACAGTAATAGAAATAATCCACAGGGGGATTAGAGACTGTATCTGTTAAATTTTCACTTTGAAAATTTCTTCCTAAACTGATTAAAGTTAACATGCAGAACAAAAATTATATTAAAAAAATGTCCTTAGGCTTAAGAGGTTTATATTAAAGTATGTGATATTATATATTGTGCATCTAGCTACTTTTAGATAATGTCAGTATGAGATGTACACATCTGCAAATAAATTCATACCTCAAATACATTACATGAAAGTTTTTTGCTTAATAAGTGTCACAGTTATGCAATACATTAGTCCTTCACTAGTGTCTGCGAGGTGGAGTGATGGTTAGATTTGGGATACTCTACTGTACAGTGTAAGACCTGCAGCATGTTTATCCCCAACACAACCCATCAGTTTGATGATGCTTGTTTCATTTTATTCTGGCCATGTTCATACAGTTGTGTTCAGCTTAGGAGAGACTTTTCAGACTGAAGGGTAGTATATAGCATTCATAAGCCCCTTCACTACTAGAGGGTTGTCTTGAGTAAAATTGTTGAAAATAGCAAGAGTAAAATTGCAAAATATATCATTCAGTTGAAGATTTTAAAATACTGAACAGTCCTTCATTTATGCTGTGTTTATGTCCGAGGATTTACTGTACTTGTGATGGTTCAGCTTTGGGGTAAGTTGTTTGTGATGTTGGCGTGGAGAGGTGGCCGGGTGTGTGTCAGCGAGGGTGCTGCACCTCATACTCCCTATCGTCTGTCTGTCTGTCTGTCCAGGCCCACTGTAAGTATCCTGTCAGCTGTGTAGAATTGATTGTATGGAGTATTTGTGTGGAGTGAATAGTCAGTCATGTGTAGCTTAGTTACTACTAACAGTATTAACAGTCTTAAAGTACAGTATTTAACCCTTTGAGTGCTATGGATTTTCTGTGACCAGTAGTAGAGTTTTGTGGTGTTGACCAAAATAAAATACCTAATTACATCCATAGCACTGAATGAGTTAAATACACTAACATGAGTCAGTACAAAGGTTATGGTGTTTGTTAATATGTAACTTCATTATTACTCTCTAAGTGATTAGTACATTGTCTCCCATTAACTTTAATTTTGAGCAAAAGCTTCATATTTCCATTAAACTTGAGCTGAAAAACTAATATAGCAAAAGCTTCTCACTACTGAATGTATATCCTGGAGGCTTATTAGTTAACTAAGGAGCCAAAGGCTGTTTAAATAACTCTTAAGTAGCTATGGTAATACTGCTGTGTTATATATCCATGGTAGCCACAATACTCAGCTGCAGTCATATGCATATGTTAATGTAGTTTTTAAATTGCTTTCTATTTATGAATTTGTTTAATACATGTAATATAACCAGATCATGAAGCTACATCTGAGTAGCTTGAAAAACAACTCGGCAGCATTACTGTACATGTATGAAGGGAGGATGTTTTTTGAGTGTGATGGCAGGTGGTGTGGTTGTTGTGATGGTGGTGGTGCCAACAGTGAGGTGAGTGGTGCTTATGTATGTCATGGTTGGCAGGGTCGGAGGGGAGAGTCTGGCCGGGCGGCAGCTCAAGGCTTACCGGGTAGACCAGGACCCAAGGGAGAACCAGGCAATATTGGACCATCAGGTGAAAAGGGTGAGTTGCTGTTCTTGTTGTTGTGGCCTCATGTTGCTCTTTATGTGAATCTAGTTGACCACAGGCTGAAGTTGTCCTCTACCTAGTCCACCATTCTCCTTTTGAAGGATAGGGTGGGAATTGAGGAATGTTTGCATAACTGAGCAGTTCTGCCGATCAGTTGTACTGTACAGTATTGGTGCCACTGTGTGAAGGTATCCCTCTCCAACATTAGTTGTTAATTTAAAATTACAGGAGGCCTCCACTTTATGAATGGGTTATGTTCCTGAAAAACCGTTCATTAAGCTATATTTTGTTGTGCGAACCCACTATAACGTGGGTTAAGTGGAGTTTTTTTTTTTTTTTTTTTTTTTTTTTTTTTTTTTTTAATGTGTCCGACTCTGGGCAAAGGCTTCAGGGCCTATATCTTGGGGGCAGTAGCCTATCCCAAGGCCCAGTAGTCCTCCTACACCTCCACATGTCACCTTTGGTTCCTGGACCCCGATTGTCCCCTTTCCACCCGTATTAACCCCTTTTTTGCTCAGTCTGAATCAATATTTGTGTATTTTATGACTCCAGTGCAGGGTCACAAGCTCAGGTGATCCATTTAGCCTGCAGAGACAGTGTACATTCCCCTGCTTTCTTGATAGCCTCCACCAGTTAAAAACTGTAGAGACTGTCAATGGTGCCAGGCCATGATGTCGGACTACAGTATGTTGTTTGTCTTCTTACCGCTGTCATGCCTCCTTATTATGTAATTTTATCTCAAGAGTAAGGCTCTTCCTGGTGGACTTGGCAACTTATTTGCTGGCACTTGTAGCCAGGCATTTGGGTAGCATGATTATGAAATAAATGTTATATGTTTGGCGACGAGGTACGATACTGTACTGTTTTAGATATTAGGGCAGGAGTGAATGGTGTGCATTTTCTTCGTTAGTGGCGCTGTGGTGGAATCAGCTGACAGAGAGCAGGCTTTGTTGAAAATTGCCCACAGAAAAAAATTTGTTTAAGTGAATTTTGGTGTTCATTAGGCGAGCAAAGGGTAGCAAAACGCGATCTTCGTTAAAGTGAATTTATATTGCATGATCGTTTGTAAAGTGGGGGTCACCTGTAATAATTAACACATTAAGTTAGAGCTCACAGTCATATTGCTTATTTTTATTCTTATTTATTCATATATTTATTTTTCAGGAGAGAAGGGAACCATGGGCATCCAGGGTCCCAAAGGTGAGATTGGTCCACGTGGTCCACCAGGCACTGATGGGATCCATGGGGAGTCCGGACCACAGGGTCCCCCTGGCCTGCCTGGTGCGTTGGGACCTAAAGGGGAGAAGGGCGAGTACGGAGACATCGGACCCCCAGGACTTATGGGGCCCCCAGGACTCCCAGGACCACCAGTAAGGGCTGTGATAAAAAAATTGTATGGGTGGTTTTTGCCTGTGAGGTGGATCTGAGAATGAAAGGCTTCAGTGGTGAGTGATTGAACGTGTAGTTTACTTCCATGGCGATTCTGTCAGTAGTTCTTAATCCACTAGTTCGATGGCTATTTTGTCATTAGTTTTTAATCTTTTACTTTTCCTGTTAATAGGTCTGACAAATCTTTTTTGTTTGAAGTAGGCTTAGGATAAAGATAACGAGGACTGATGTATTTGTGTCTGAAAATGTGATGGTCAGACATCTTAGTTGGGTAGTGGCATATCCAGAGGGGTGACTGGGGTAGCACTGGTCACCACTGAAATATGCCTGACTACCCTAGGGCTGCTCCACATTCCAAGGGAATATCCCCTGACTTCCTTGGGCCACTGCCTGAATGTGCTCAGCCACCCCTTAGTTGCTCCATTTTTACAGTTCTATTGCTTTGGTTTGAATGTATTAGAAGTGGCAGGAGGTTTTTTGATCAGTTAATGTCGTAAGTGGCAGATGCTAGTCACTTATAACTTGAAATATTCTGGTCTCCTCTATACTAGCCAAGCTTTGGGCAGTAACACTTTACACTGTTATCATGTTTGTAATCCCCTTCATTGTGTTGAGTCATGGTTTACATATCCTTTCTGTTCTTGGGATTCCAGATTACTGAAGTAAGTTTCCAGACCACTTGATTATTGTTGGACAGTTGAGTGAGATTCTTATCAGGCATTGACACAGCATCAGATTATACAGTATAAAGGAACATTTAAGTCTGACTGCCTTACTTGCCTGCCTGACATATTGTGCTAGTCATAATTAGTAAGCATTCTGTATTTCAGTAAAAGCTGATTGGCACATGAAATGGATAGTGTCACCAACCTACTGTCTGTCTGTTCTGTACCATTTGAGGCAGGTTCACAGCCTTTACACAGTTTTTTCGTACATTTAACTGATTATCATACCTAGTTTGCCATGTATATACATAGGTTGGGATTTCCCAACCATGGATGTTTCATCTCTTTCAGGACATGAAGTATAGATGAAGGAAGTCTCAGTTAATGTTGTGTCATTGGAGCTTTGAAACTGCTTGCAGCACAGATGGTAGGCATTTGGTGGTCATTTGGGGTACCACATACTTCCTGAATCCTTCCTCTGTAGTTGCTTATGCAGAAAATGTATATGCAGTATTGTTTGTATTGTATTGTTTTACTCATTTTGAAGGGCCAGTTAAATTTCACTTGAAATTCTGGAAGAATTTCATTTTGTAGGGCATTGTGACGTGTGTCAGTTGTTGCCTTGATGTCACTATCGGTTGACATGGTTCCCCACCACCAGTTTCTTTATCATGTGTCTTTTGGTATGATCTGTCAGTGAAGGAATCCTCACCACCAATTTCTTTATCATGTGTCTTTTGGTATGCTCTGTCAATGAAGGAATCCTCACCACCAATTTCTTATCATGTGTCTTTTGGTATGCTCAGTCAGTGAAGGAAAACAGCTTTTTGGTGAAGCCTACATTTGTTGTTCTAGTAACCAGATTAGTACAGTTCTGCTTTACTGTAGTACTATAATGTATACAGCATTTGTGTACACGTGTTCCCTACGTGATAGCAGGTGGGTCGGCGGAGGGTTAGTGCCCCTCCCCGGAAAACAACTAACTAAAAATACGAACAAGAAGCCTCGGACCAGGACTGACCAAAAGATGACAACTAAGGACCGTACAAAGGACATGATATGGATGGCGACCTGGAATGTAAGGGATGCAAATGTTGAGGTGAAAGAGAGATTGTCCAGGTGCTTGAGGGTGCAAAAGTGGATGTATGTGGATTAACTGAAACTAAATGGAGTGGTGAGAGTGTGAGTGAATGGGAATATGGATGGGGGATATGTGCAGGAGTAGGTGAGAATGAGAGGGCAAAAGAAAGAGTGTGTATTGTTGTGAGTAACAGATGGAAGGAGAATATAAGAGAGTATAGATTAGTTGGTTCAAGGATTGTATGGGTAAGACTGAAAGTTGGACTACAAATGTGGGCGATTGTGTGCATATATGCGCCAACGCAAGATCGTGCAGGCAGAGTGAGAGAAGAGTTCTGGACAAATGTGGAAGTGTGCATGGAAAAGTTTGAAAGAAATGAGGGAGTGTTTTTGATTGGTGATATGAATGGTAAAGTAGGGAATGTGAAGGGGGATGGAGTAGTTGGTGAGTGGGGTGTGCCTTCTGAGATAGATGAGAATGGCAGTGCTTTATTGGACATTTGTGCCAGGAGGGGGTTGGTGATAACCAATACCCTCTTCAGGCACAAAATGATCCACAGGTATACATGGCGAGTAATGAGAAGGGTGGATGGTGAACTGAATGAAAGGAAGGCAGTGATTGATTGTGTGTGTGGATGAAAGGATGCGAAGTTGTGTAATGGATGCAAGAGCATCAGAATCAAGGTCCAAATAAATGGAGAAATAGAAGAAGGGAAGGACTGGAGGAAGGAGTAGATGTAAGGAGAGTGGAAAGGTTACAAGAGGATGAGAAAAAGGCAGAACATAAGAGAGAAGTGTAGGAACGATTGGGTAAATATGAACTGGAGCAGATGGAGGACGTGGAAGGTGTGAGCAAGATATTCACAAAGTAAATATGTTCAGCATGTGAGGTGGTGTGTGGGGTCAAGAGAAGACAAAAGGGGGTGCAAGGAACAGCATGGTGGAATGAAGGGGTGAGACAGGCTGTGGCAGAAAAGAAGAAAGCATATAATGGATGGATGAGAAATAGGGGCATGGAAGAAGTTGAGAGACGGAAGAGAGAGTAATATGTAGAAAGGAAGAGAGAGGTGAAAAGATTAGTAAGAGAGAGTAAGAAGAGAGTGGATGAGGAACTTGGAAGGAATTTGAGTGACAGGTGGAGGGACTGTAAGAAAATGTTCTGGAAAGAGGTAGAGAGAGTCAGATAGTGTGGCAATGAAGTTAGTAGGGAAGTGAAAGATAAAAATGGTAGATAACCAGTTGAATAGGAAGAAAAAGTGAGCAGATGGAAAGAACACTTTAAGGAATTGTTGAACATAGAGAATGAAAGTAAGGCAAGTATAAGTGGCTGGGGAATGGCTGGGAGAAGGAGGGAGGTGAGAAGACAGGAAGGAATCAGTAGGATGGAAGTTGTGGAAGCATTGAAGGAAGTCAAAATGGGGAAAGCCCTAGGAATTGATGGAGTGTGTGGTGAAATGCTGAAGCATGGGGGAGAGAGAGTAGTAGAATGGATGTGGAAGGTGTGTTGATTGGCCTGGGAGGAAAGTAAAGTCCCGGATGATTGGAAGTCAGGTATAATTATTCCCTTGTACAAAGGGAAAGGGGAAAAAGAAGTGTGTGGTAATCATAGGGGCATTTTTCCTCTTAGTGTAATAGAAATAGTATACAGCAGGATACTTATTGATAGAGTTAGGGAAATAACAGAGGAATTAGTTGAGAAGAACAGGGAGGCTTTAGGAAGGGAAGAGGTTGTGTAGGTCAGATATTCATTCTTAGATCTTTAGTGGAAAAGTGTCTAGAGAAGGGAAAGAAGTTGTATGCGGCTTTCATGGATTTGGAGTAAGCATATGACAGGGTGGATAGACGAGGATTGTGGAAAGTATTAAGAATATATGGAGTAGATGGGAAGTTGTTGAATGCTGTGAAGAGTATGTATGAGGGTGCTAAGGCTGCAGTGCATGTGGATAGTGAACTGAGTGAGTTTTTCTATTTGAAGGTTGGGTTGAAACAAGGATGTCATGTCTCCATGGTTGTTCAGTCTGTATATGGATGGGGTTATAAAAGAGATACAAGGTAGGGCAGTGGATGTTGTAGTGGCCCTAATGAGAGAGGGCAATGTTTGGAAACTTCCTGTACAGTACTGTTGTTTGCAGATGATACTGTGTTTTAAGTGAAGATGAAGGGAAGCTGCAAGGCTTGGTGGATGAGTTTGGGAGAGTGTGCAAGAAGCAGAATCTAAATGTGAATGTAAGGAAGAGAAAAGTTATGGTCTTCAAGAGAGGTGAAGTCAGTGAATGTACAGTGAGGTTGGATTTTAAGGATATGGAAAATGTGAGTACGTTTAAGTACTTGGGTAGTGTGATGAGTATGGATGGAAGTTTGGGGAGTGAAGTGCTTGATAGGTTACAACAAGGAAGAAAAGTTGCTGGTTCCTTAAAGGCAGTGATAAGAAACAGGGAAGTGAGCATGGAGGTGAAAAAGTTATTACATGACATTGTTGTGATACCAACTCTGACGTTTGGAAGTGAAGCTTGGACGTTGTTGGAGGGATGCAAGTCAAGAGTGAGAGCAGTGGAAATGAGTTATTTGAGAGGAGCCTGTGGAGTCACATGGAGAGACAGACTGACAAATGAGGATGTGAAGGAGTGTTGTGGTGTGGATGTGGATGTGATAGGAAGCATTAGGAGAAACACACTGAGGTGGTTTGGCCATGTGGAGAGGATGGAGAGTGAGAGACAGATGAGGAGGGTGTATGTGAGTGAGGTGGAGGGGGAGAGAGGGAGGGGAAGGCCACGGATGAGATGGAAGGATGGAGTGGAGAGGTATATGAAAGAGCTGGGTGTGAACTGGGAGCAGGGCAGTGAAATGGCAGGGGACAGGGTGACGTGGAGGCGATTTGTTTGTGGTCATCTCGTATAATGGATTAAGGCGTCTGGCAATAGATAGATAGATAGATAGATTTGTGTACGCTTGGGATAGGTTGTTTAATGCATTATATCCATGTAGCGGGGTAATACCGTACTGTTGTATGTGCTTTATGTGCTATTATTTTGTTACAGGGCCTGCCGGGCTTGAAGGGAGACAAGGGTGATAAAGGAGACTCTGTAAGTGGCAATGTTGTGTGTTACAAAAATACCATCAGTCAGAAGCAGTGGCTGGACTTGTTTTGGCATACAGATACAACACCAGTTTTCTGACATCAGATGGTCTGGCATCTCGTTTAATCCAGACAAAATTTCAAGACATGAAATTCCAGCGCCTGCCAGACTATTTTACCAGGCAGCCACGGATAGTTCTGAGTGTAGCACGTGACCACTGGGATTACCTACACTGCATCTCAGTGATGATCACTGCATTTTGTCTGATTCTGAACTCATTTTACTTACATTTAACCCTAACTATGACATCTATGAAAGATGCAAGAGTCAGTGATGCTGTCAAGTGTAAACAATATTGAACCTCGTTGATCGTGGTTAATTGATACGCCAAACTACCACATTGATGAAACCCCTCAACAACCAGTTAAAGCAATAAATGAGAGTGATTGTCCATTGGTTCAGGGCCCACAAGTTTACACTCAACTTTTTTGGCTAATGCATTAAGCAACGTTGGGTCTGGTTAGTACTTGGATGGGTGACCGCCTGGGAACACCAGATTCTGTTGGCATCCCTACGTGTCAAGTGGGGTTGGTGGAGGATTAGTGCCCCTCCCTGTAAAACAATTAACTCAAAGCCCTTGGCCACCCCGTGTGGGATACATGGCATCTGGCAATGAATGAATGAATGAATGAATAATAATCCCAAAAAAGATTGCAGGGACTGGATCAGCATTGTTTACACCATTCTGCTACTCTCAGTTGTGAGCAGAAGCAGATGACCCATTTCTCTCATGTTTCTCGTAACTAACTTGTGAGCCAGCATTTATCGATGTATTTTGTTTGTGAGTACGGAATTCTCACAGAAAACCATTCCTAACCATCAGTTTCATTTCTTTTGAATATGACACTTCTCATCCAATTTCTCATTCTTTTAGGTTAGTTTACCAGTTTATACTATATCACCACTTCAGTTCATTCTTAATTACTACCACAGTCAAATCAAAGGTTTATTTCCATCATTGGTATCTGCTGAGAAGTTTATAAGTGGGTGTGGAGTGCATAAATCGCCATTACGTTTCAGAGTTGTTTGAGTATGGAAGCCAGTCGCCACAAGGCATGCCATTACCATTGTAACTGATGTGTAGCTGTGCAGTTACCTACCACACTGACTGCCCATATCTTACTATATTTTAACTCGCCTGTCACGTCACAGTGGTGTATTAACCCCTAAAGTACTAAGCTCATTGATCGAGCTTTTTGTGCAATTTCTTAAAAGGACGAGCAACGCTGATTGTGTAACATCCACAGAAAACTGGTGGCAGCTGGCTCCATCCCAGCTGTGACATAGGTGGCTTCTAACCAACCAGAACTAAGTGTTGGACACATCGGAGGGGGGACCCAGGCCTGTACCCAGGCAGTGGGGGGTGTACCCCCCACCTCCCTCTCGCCACGTCCCTTTACCTCATTACCTTGTTACTACCCTACCTCCCACCATTCTAACCACCACCACCACCACCCCTCCCACACCCTCCTCATGCATCCCCCCCCCCTCCAATGTGGATAAGTCCCATGTCCCCCCCCCCACCCAGTCATCTGGTGAGAGGGTATTTCCCCCCTACCCTCCCTGCATGTCCCCTTCCTTTGTGTCTGGTGGTGGTCTCCTCCCATCCTTCCATCCCCATACACCCACTCCTGGCCTTACCACCTCCCACCCCCTAGCACACAGTATCTTGACCTCCCCTGCCTCGAATATTTTGCGTATTTTTTACGCTTTATGGCGCATGCTTTTGAATCATTATTTTTAATTTAATCGTGTCTTTGCATACAGATATGAACACCACAATTAGTGTAGCCGTCTTTATTCGAAACCCACTCGAAAGAGAAGTTTATCTCTAGCTAGATTTCACAGCTCGGAGGGCAGGGAAGGGGAGGGGGGAGGGGAAAAGGGGGAGGGGATGGAAGGGGAGGAGAAAGGAGGGGAGGGAAGGGAAGGGGAGGGAGGGGAGGA
This sequence comes from Coenobita brevimanus, assembly GCF_032717465.1. Taxonomy (NCBI): domain Eukaryota; kingdom Metazoa; phylum Arthropoda; class Malacostraca; order Decapoda; family Coenobitidae; genus Coenobita; species Coenobita brevimanus. The sequence continues at coordinate 44,803,479 of NC_136979.1, read as the reverse complement.
TAATTTTTACTATTTATCATATTTTTATGACCATTTTCCCTAGCTAGATTTGACAGCTCGGCAGGGAGGGGAGGGGGGAGGGGAAAGGGGGAGGGAAGGTTAGGTGAGGGGAGAGGAAGGGAGGAAAGGGAAGGGAAGAGGAGGGAGGGGATTGGAGGTATGGGGAGGGGAGGATAATTTTTACTATTTATCATATTTATTGGGGGCTTTGTCACCATTTTCCTTTTTTCTGTGCACATTACAATGGTTTATAACATCAATACACCCCCAAAAAATTGTTTTGGTGATTTTTGTACGTATTTTTGTAAAGAAAACGGGTGCAAGCAGCGTATTTTCTTTATCGCCAGAGCTGTGACAAGTAACTACTATCATCTTTGACAGGCCATAGCTCGGTAACTATTGGGTCTAGGAGGGTGGGGTTTGCGTTTTCAGGTGTGTGAATTCAAGCTCAATAAATCAGGCATAAAACTTCTAACCTTTGAGAAAGTCGAAAAATAGGTCTGTGTTTGCGTCCTGGGGGATAGTCGAAGCTGGAGAATCGTGTACCCTAGGGGTTAACAGCTGACTGGGGGAATTTAATGCAGTGAGACTTTTTATTATGCAGTAAAAAAAAAAATGATAAAGCAAGATAAGGTAGAACTGTTGAAAAACTGAACCTTGGTGTTCCCAAGTGGAGGTTTTGTGACACATATAGTATTGATTCATAGACTGGTTAATATATAAAGAAGCAAAGGAAAAAAAATGCTGAAATTCTATGCAGACAGTAATTCGAAAATCCAAATGAACATAGAAAAATTATGAACATTGGTAAAATCACTGAGGTTGATTGAGTGATGATGGAATGGTTTCGACAGTGTCGGAATGATGAAGTGTACTCTTGTACTTGTCAGGTAGTGTGATAACAAACCATGCTCTGTTGTTCCACAAAGAACTTAAATTAGAACATGAGTGTGAGTGCATTGAAGGATAGTGGGTCAGAGGTGTATTGCTAAATTGTTATACATGGCCTCTGTTAGTCCCTGTTGAATTATTATGTGTAACATATGTGTAGTACAGAGGGTGGATAGGATACAAAATAGTGTGATTCATGAAAGGTGTGGAGTGAGGAAGTTGATTGACACCAGAATCGAAGAGAGTGTCCTAAGATGGTATGGTCATGTGAAAAGAATGGATAACAACAGAGTGGTGAAAAATGTATACCTGAGTGAATTTAAAGGAGGGAGGAGGCGAGGTAGGCCAAGGAGAAGGTGGAGAGTTATGGTGGATGAGTGTTTGAGGAAGAGAGGTTTGGAAGTCGGTGAGGCTAGGGAGCTGACAAGAGATTGAGCTGGCTGGATGACTGATGTGAGAAGAAATGGATTATCAGGGATTTTGGCACCCCTTGTGAGCATGGCAGCGTCCGGATTGACTCAATCGGATACGTTTGTGTGAAGCTGCAGAATATGGTGAATGTTTTTTGGCATATCCGGTAGAGCCAGGATTCCGGGGGCTTGAATGATGAGTGAATGGAAGTGTGGCCTATTTGGATTGGGCAAGTTTGTACTGTCTGGACATTGCTACTCCTCACCCTGCCCTTGGGTAGGAAAGGAGGTCCAGATGATGATGATGATGAACATATGTGGCCTGGGGTGTTCTGGCAAATTGGTTCATCCAGCAAGGCTCTGGAGCCAAGGGTGTCAGAAAATTGGTGTTGTACATGCATATATATAATACATTAATGCAGATGTTGCCACGTGCTATATACTTTTTCCATTACATTGAATTATTAAATGTGCCTCTGTGGAATACAACCATTTGTTATTCCAGATTTCATTATTGTTATCATCAGTCAGAATAACCTTACTACCTTCTGATAATGACACCTACAGCGGTGCAGCCAGATGTAGTCTGAAACATGATATTGGCCATGGTAGATCTTGTCAAAAATTTCCAGGATGATGCTTTTTTGTTATTCATAATATTGATCCTCCAATACAGTGTATAAATCTTATATTCTCCTGTTATAAGTCTGAAGATAAGTACATGTATTCCATGTTCAGAACTCAGAATTTTGTCACTGATATTCTAATAGCCATATAGAATTATTGGTAGCCATACTTAGTGAGCATTATGAATTTATGGATCTTTTTACATGACATTTGTGTTGCAGTATAGCCATGAGTTGGCATTATCTCTAGTGTTATAAGTTTTTTTCCCCTTTCCTCTTGCCTAACTGCTGTTTACCACTCCATCCCTCTGTTCATTCACCTCTGCAACCAACCCATGGACTTGCACCACACGACAGAAGTTGAAGAAGCTGAGGAGACGACAGGTGAGTCTGGCTTCTCGTACATGTATTCACACAAGGTCTGGTGTCTTTATTTTGATCATAGGACCTTAAAAGAGGTGCATTTGGGCAGTATAGTACAGGCATACCTCAACTTACGAACATAATTGGTTCCAAGAGGCCATTTGCAATTTGATTTTGTTCTCAAAATGAAAATCCCTTACAGTACTACCCGTACAACATAAAAAATGCTGTACTTTTCACTGATTTGTTGGTAGGGTTTTAAATGTTCTTAAGCAGTTTATATTGTATTATGAAGAATAAATGCATAAATTAACGAAAGAAATACACAAGTAAAACATACAGTATAAGACACAACTCTGTTCCTGCTATTGTCTGATGCCTATTTACAACTGACGAAAGATAATGGAATGTTTGCCACCTGCGAAGATGTGGATGTGGCAAGCATTTCATTTTGTTTTGTTAGTTGTAAATATGCATCGGACATAAGCGATAACAGAGTTATATTATAAACATTCCTGTAGTTCACCCGAGGGCAGACATAGCAGGACTTGCAGGAAGTGAGAGGAGGCAGATGGAGGAGTGGAGTTAGTTGGAAGATGTGGGTGAGGAGAGAGCAGTGGGTGAGTTGGGATTTTCAGGAGAAGCAGGCTGAACGGATGTGGCTGAAGACTCAGCAAAGGAGGTTGAAGGCTCAGTACAGGAGGCTGAAGGCTCAGCATAGGAGGTTGAAGGCTCAGCATAGGAGGTTGAAGGCTGTGGTTCGTCTAATTTCGTTTCCACCCTGGAGAAAACCTCATGATTGACGACTGGAAAGCTTTCTTCTTTTTATCGTCAAGAATGAGACGATAGCAATTGAGGGAATCGTGCACAGCAGCACAGACTCTGCCATTTATCAGCCATATTAAATGGATTGAAAGTACTAAAGGCATAATGAGCAGCGATCCTCTCTCCTCCAGATGAACAAAGCAAAAACAAAACATGGCGGGTTAGCCCCCTAGCACCCCCACTACTGCATAGCGACCCGCTTCGCGGTTACTGACACCTAACACATTCAAAAGCATTCACAACGGGCCACTACAAGCTAAATTAGTTTTTCGGGGTTACGTTCGTACCTGTGAAATGTTCATTATTTTTTTAGTGCTCGCATCTTTGATATGCTCAGATCTTGAATACTCGTAAGTTGAGGTATGTCTGTACCTGGAATTAGTGTGGTGGATTAACAAATATAGGTTGGAATCCAATGATTTGCGATCCTAGTTAAACCTTGGCCCTAATTTCCTACTTAGAGCAGAACCCCCACACGTTGATTGCTGAGAAACACAGTCTAAAAGGTGAGACAGGACAGATCTTGCCTTGAGTATGCAGTGGACACCACTCATCTACACTCGTAAAAACACAGACAAGGTGACAGGATTGGAACAAATGAAAAATCCCATTGCCTGTCCTGCTTATTTTTCAGTGTTACTTAAGAATCTTTCTGATGAATCTGCAACAACTGATACTGGTGATTTTATCAGGCCGTAGATAATTTGCATATGTGTTGGTTACTGAGGATTCATGAGACTAATTTTCAAAGTCTGTGGAGAGAGAAGGAGAGGAGAAAACAAGACTTCAAAAGCCAGTAGTATTGTACACCTTGTACAGCTGTACCTCACACCATAGAGCACATAATGTCACTCAGCCTTGCATTTATGCAACTACAACAAAATATCTCTAGTGATGAATCTGTGGTCTGTCTTGATGAAATCAGTCAGCTGCCTGCTGTAGGTCCTTCACTCAGACCAGAGCTTGAGGTTCTACAACAGCAACCTTTAGGCATGGTTAAACTGAGGTAGTACAGGTGGGTCCCGATCTTACAAGCTAATTGGAAGCAAGGATTTTGCTCGTTAGCCAAATTCTTGTTAAATGAAGTGAAGAACTTATGGGAGAAATAGGGTTAGGGAGCAAGGCCTCCGAGCAACCTTGCCCCAGACCACCAAAACTGATTTTCTGATCATTTTAAGCTGGAATAAGGGGTTTAATACAAGAGGGTAATCCACCTGAAATATAAAAACAGCATTACACTAATTAAGCAGAATAACATAAATTATGGGTAAAATATGGATGGGGTAAACAACCAGCCAAGTAACCTCCACTGACCACCAGCACCTATGACAGACAATTTTAAGCAGGAATAAAAGGTTAATACACATGAAATAAAAAAAACAGCATTAGAAAATGGACAGCTGTGGCGCGACCCTCGTCTTGATTCTCGTAAGTTAGGATTTGGTGGGATTTTACCTGCTCTTTAAACAGGCGGTGGTGCAAATTTCAAGACCTCGTATTAACAAATTCTCGTTAAGCGATTGTCCATTAACTGGGACTTGCTTGTACTCATACAAAATAAGCACACTGGAGAGGATGACCAAGCATGAGGTGGAAGAGCAAAATGAACTGAGTATTGTACATGAGGGAAGGCAGTTTAGATTGACTGGAGAGAGTGATGAGCAGTGACAGAGAATCTTGGAGGCATTCTTGCTTTTACCACCCTTGGTGAGCTCTGGCATTAGATGTGTGAAAATATTGATCATTTTGGTGCTAGGTCTAGATTGCAGAACGTATCATCAGAGTTTTGTTATGATCACCATTTATCCTTTATTATATACCTTTACTAGCTTTCACAGCCAAGAATGTAATAAAATTCTGTTTGTAGCTGCAACTTTTAACTGTGGTATATTGTATCATTGGAAATTTCTTCAAAATATGTACCTTAGTCATGTTATGATTCTCAACATATTTTCTTTATCTCCAGTGTATTGTGCTGAACTGACTATGTGGGTCTTTCTTCCAGGGTGACTCCAGTAGGATATGGAAGGAAGTGCCTGGAGAAGTGGTAAGTGTAAAGTGAATGGGTATAGATATAGAGCACAGTTAAACTGTGGCAGAAAATAGATACTGGGCACAGTAAAGCTTGTTTCAGGAAGTATTGTGATTGACTCAGTGGAGTAAGGATATGGAATATATTTAGATTACCAGTTTGTGTGCCAAGTACTGTAAATTATAAATACAAATCGGCTGTATTCCAGTAGTACCTGGTAATGTATGTGTACTACAGTATATACAGTAGTGGCTTATCAGTAACCCATAATTATTGATCAGGAATGTAGTACAATTTTGTGTTCTGTGTGAAAAAAAATCTTACCAGTGTTTTGGTCCTTCATTTTATAATCTTCAGTTCAGAATAACAGTTGAAATGTCATTATCAGATCATGGGTCCACCGGGTCCACCTGGACCACCAGGTGCACCAGGCCTGCAGGGACCACCAGGCATCAAGGGTGCACAGGGACAGGATGGTACCAAGGGAGATGCAGTGAGTAGTTCATATAATAACACACCCTAACCATACGCCATCCATTCATCCATTCAGTCCTCTGTTGCCCATCAGGAAGATCCTGTGGTATTTGGCAGATTTTGGTCCTCTAAAGTCCTCTGCTATGGTTTATTATTTTTCACTTGAAATTATTATGATACAAACAATTAAGTCTAGTGAAACATAATACACTACAGCCATTTATGTGATCATTAGTACAGTACAGTATGTATCTTGACTTAAAAAGATCCTCTGAGTGTAGAAACTATAGTTCATCCACTTGCAGAGATTTTTGTCCTTCTGCAGCTTATTCCACATGGCTTAGTGACAGAATAAGACAATACTATGGAATTGTTCTTCCACTGCATTTCTTCACAACTAGCATCATATTCTGGGGTTGGTCCCTTGTTACACTCAGCATTCAAGGTGAAGAGATGACAATTTTAGACCAAGATGAAGTGGAGAGAATAATATGTTGTATTTTAAAATACTAGTCCATACATTGTAAGTACAGTAATGTACATAAATGACTCATTGTGGCCCTTCACAGGGTGCCAAGGGTGACAAAGGTGACCCTGGACCTATGGGTCTCCCAGGGCCGATGGGGCTACGAGGAGAGCCTGGGCGAGGTGGGGACATGGGCAAGCCGGGACCAGCGGTAAAGTCATTCTTATGTTTATATTTTTTTGTGCCATTCACACCATAGGAGCTAATAGTCTCAGACCATAACCTCATCACTATGAGCCGAGTGAAATTGTGTGGCAGTAGTAAGAATAAACATGCCATTTCACAGAATAGGTTAGTTGTTAATGTTTCCAACTCCTTTATTCTATAAGCTTTCTCTTGATATAAATGCAGTGACAGTGTCTCACAATTGATTTATCTCCTTGTCTAAGTAAAACATAAGCTGGACCCCGGCTAGTCTCAGTATAGGGATTCCTCAAGAGGAAGCATGACATCATTTAAATTGGCCGATTGTGTCTGGCAGTGGCAGGAATAAACTATAAAGATGATGATGAATATAAATCATCTGTCAGTTGCAAAAATTTAAGTAGCATCATAGTGAAGAGGTTAAGTTACTTGTGAGCTGATTCCATATAGTTATCACGGTTTGATTAATTGTATATTTTTGTACTTTAGCACAGTACAGATAAATAAAAATGAGAAAAATATGTCTTATCCGTGCATTTACTAAAGTTAAAGACAATCTCATTTCTTTCTATTCCTTTTGTAACTTTTAACTTTTAAAATTTTCCTCTGCTGTCAATAAACCCTTAAGTTTGAGAGCTGAAAGCAGCCTGTGTAAAGTTAGATAAAAAACTAATTATCAACATATACATTTAAGTGATTGCACCAGGGTGCCTCAGCACATGGAACTAACATGTAGTTTTACAAGTACTTCTTTACAGTGAGCCCTTAAGTTTCGCATCTAATTGGTACCATGAGGTTGGCATGAAACAAGAATTTTGCGAACCAAAAAGTATTAATTCAGTGGTAAAAAATCTAATTGGTTCTAGAGCCCCCCCCCAAAGTCACTCTTTTTCTCACTTTTGAGATATAATTCTCATCAAGCAGGATAGCAGAATAACTGACAGCTATATGAATATGATGAAAATGTTAAAGAAACATTAAATAAATGGATCACCAGCCACAAATCTCTTCGTCTTATCCTCTACTGAATATTTTTTCTTCTTCGCATCAACTCGACACTCACGATGCTCTTTCTCTTTTTGCCTCCATCCTTTGAACTTCCCAGTATTTCACCATCACCACTATTACCTAGTCCTCAAATGAATGAAGAGGAAGCTATAATACAGTACAGGTAGACTACATTAGAACAATAGCTGAACAAAGGGAGAGGCAAAATAAGGGACCGTGGCTGTGATCCCTCCCAGAGCACAATACACACAGTCTCACAGCTGGCGGGAACTATGAAAACAACATGGCAGACAACAGCTAACGATCTCCTTGCCCACTGGAACCCCATATATTGATGCGAAAGGTGAATTCTTGATCGTGAGACATAAGTTTTTGGAAATTTTGGGCTTTTCTGCAAAAGGTAAATTTGCGAACCCAAATTGTGGGAAACATAAGGGCTCGCTGTACTTTAATGCTAATCAATTACTGTATTTCATTTTTCTGCAAGTTATTTTCAATTACCAGTATGAATATTAAATGTCATTCAGTTTCTGGAATTGTACATTAACTGTTAGTATGAGTTATTATAAATTTTAGCCATAGACAGTTTGATGGAAGACATCTAGACGAAGGAACAGTGAGTATCCATCAGCCTGAGTACATATAAATGTTCTAGCTTGTCACTGTATTACACCTTTCTGTTTTACACCATGCCAGCAGAATGTCTGCATTCATGAACTTTCAGTATAAAGTGCATATCAGTACCCTCTGAATACTGTACCATACTGATTCCTTCCATTGCCTGCAGTTGCATGATGAAATAAATTGCATGAGAATTGCAGGTAACAAGGAGCACAAAAAGAGCAAGCATAGTGTGATAATGGAGTGCTACAGATCTTGTTAATATGATGTATGACGAGCTGGTTTCATTTTTATCCACTGTGATAAGTGCCTGCCAGTTTGGTGGTTAAAACATTCCAGTCAGAGTGATGGCCTTGCATAGGTTTGAACTCCAAGAGGTGACTGCAGGTTTTGTGATCATGTAATGCAACCAGGGAGAGTAGACTAGTCACCTTTCCTTAATTGTACTGGACAGTGGAAGTCTAGTCTTGGATCCCCACACCTCAAAGGGGGTAAAATGGGATTGGCTGTTACTATAAAGATGCATAGAGTGAACTTGTGTACCAGTCTATTGTTATGAATGACATCAAGTCATTCTGGAAACATAGGCTCATATTGTATTACATCTGTATCATCTATCTGTCTATCTATTCCCAGACTCCTCAATCCCGTTCGGGGTGGCCACAAACAAATCGCCTCCACGTCGCCCTGTCCCCCGCCATTTCACTGCCCTGATCCCAACTCACACCCCCCTCTCTCATATACCTCTCCACCCCATCCCTCCCTGATTTTGCATATAGACATAGACTTGGATTGTTTGCTTCTTCAATCCAATGGTATTTTTTTATTCTTGCCACCACATGATGATTTTAATCAGCTTGGATCTCTTACATAGTAGGGGCTAAGGAAGACTATCTCTAATTCCTCTGCTTCAGAAAGCTTCTCCTAAGTTGACTAAAAACATGTGAATAGTAGCAAGAGTACCATATGAAGTATGTCTTTGGATTAAATGGGTTAACCATTGAAAGGAAACATTCAGATGCCCATTTTTTATATATATTTTTTTTTTTTTAGTCCAACACTCCATGAAGCCTTGAATCTGACTTTCTGTTTTGTACTTTTATATGTAATTGAGTGGTGTGGATGGCAAACACCAGCAAAATCCAAGGAATCCACTGGTGAAACTCAGGCTTTGGAATTTTCTAGTCTTTGGCATTGACTCCTCTCAGTTATATATAGCAGCTTTCTGAATTAAAGCCATTAAGTTGCTTGTTATTTTTTTTTTCCCCAGGGAGCACCGGGTCTGGATGGTATGAAGGTGAGTGTTTGATCTGTTATATTATCAAGTTTGAGGACTCAGTAATGCTGTATATATATTTAGCTCATGTCATGCCACTAAGCAGGAGCCTTTGTGTTGAACTGGAGCCTCATAGAAGGATGAAAATTTAGTCTCTCCTTTCATATGGGAAACCTTCTCTAACCAGTAATTTATATTTTTGTCCTTTATTATGGTATTTTGAATTGACTGGTGTACTAATGTGAATAATATACAGTATACATGTATCATACTGTAATTTTTTAACATACTAGTGGTACATGCTTTCACATTTAAAACCTACACACAGCCAGTGCATGCCATACAGATTACATTTGGGCAATCGAATTCTGTAATATACTGTGTGCATAACATTATTTTAACTTCACCTGACAGGGAGCTCGAGGCGAGATCGGCAGGAAAGGCGAGAGGGGAGACCCGGGCCTGCCTGTAAGTTCAGTTCCCATACATCATTTGGTTAAGCTGGGGAGTATGATGTATTTTATTCATCTGATTGATGCATAAGACCTTTTGTGTGTGTGTGTGTTGTGAAACATTGTGGTGTTTATGAAGTGATGTTGAGAAAATTTCATCTATTGAAAAAGTACTTTTGTATATCTGAAAATTTTCAGTCATTTGTCCATGCCTGTGGGTATGTGTACTTTTCTTGTCATTAAAGCCGAGTGTTGTTGTTTGTAAAGTAGAAAGAAGCAAATACTAATGCACTTTTGAAGTTTATTTTAGGACCATTCACCAGGAAATAATTTACTACACTGGGTGGTAACCATATAACCAAATTATGGTACCTGGTGGTTTAGTGGTAATTAAGGTGCTCCAATCAGATTGAACTGGTGCAGGTTTATGAGTATATCCAAGAGGTGGTTGATGTTTATTGCTCATATAATGCCACTCAGGGATGAGTGAGGCTGGTCACTCATCTTAAATGTCAGGACCAACTTGCCTAGACTGGGGTGCCTATGCTTCTCATGAGGCAACACAGGATTAGATGATGAATGAATGAATGCAACACTGTAGTACATGCTGATGGAGTTTTTTACCATGGCAATGTGCTATTTATTATAACCAATTAGAATTTTAAATTACAGTATGTGAATTTGACATATTAAACTTTATACATTGTATATATGAATGCACAGTAAATATACTTATAAATTGCTGTAAACATTAGAACTAGTACATGTACACATATAAATATACTGATAAGTTAGGACATGCATGAAACAGAGTTTTCAGGTTCTGGACTTGCATGAGCGAACACACACATATGTGCTCACAGACATCTCACCTACACATCCATATATAATCATCAGTAACTTCACATATTATTGCATTGCAGATACAGTATATCTAATGTGTTATACTGACTTTATGCTACTAAGACCTAGAAGCCATGCCCACTTTCTGTGTCTGAAAATAGCTGATTGGTTCATATAGAATGTTTGTGCAGCTGCCCATTTATTTGTATTAAATGAGTTGACAGAAAACAGACCAGATTTTCTCTACAGTAATGTTATTTATTAGGATTAAAACAATGCAAATTATTTTAAGGTATTATCACATTAGAGAGGATATTAAAAATGTAAAATAGGTGCCACAAATGGTCGAAGTCAAGGATTCATGCTCACTTTCGAATGAAGCCTGTTCACTATTCCATTAATTATAGCAAACATAATGTAGGTAGAAACAAATGACGCAAAACATAAGGTACAATATTCAGTGAACTACAGTTTGTATGACAATATCCTAATCATTGTAGACCTCATAAAAATCATATATATATATTAGGGAGTCCTTGGGGAGGTAGAAGGAACAGCCAAAGTGATGACAGTTTTCAAATGGAGATTTTTCTGCTGCTCATATTATAAGTATCTTTGTAAGTAATGTATCGCAAAATTAAACAGGCAACTTACCCTCCCTACTCACCACCCTGCTGCTCTCCCAAGTCTGTCTGTCTCTCTCTCTCTCCATGATGAGCAGGGGTGTATCACTGCAGCCCGGTACTGTACATACATGCTCACTGCTGGTACTTCCATACCCTGTCATTTATGTAACCATTAATTTTATGGCTTTCATAATTATAAGCTACCATGCATTTTGAATTACAATATAGGCTTACTGGTACTGCAGTATACAGTATGTAACTGGGTAATAAAAGAATTTAAGGAAATTTATCAGGTTTTGACACTTGACAGCTGCAAGATGACATCAGCTGGCTGGTGGTACATTTATTTTTTTGCCGAGTGATTGTCCCCCTGAGCATTTTACCTCCCCAGGGATGGCTATAATGATATTGACTTTCATCGGTTATATAATGATTTGGGATATAACTAGACTATACACACTGTACTTCACAGATTATTTTACTCTATGTTTGGTGTCATTTGTTTTTAGTAAATTTATGTTTGATACAAAACAAAGAAATAGTGAATAGGCTTCATTCGAAAACAAACTGTATCCTTGACTTCGACAGTTTATGGTACATATTTAACTTTTTTAGCATCCTTTGTGAAATGCTAATTCCTTCATATTATTTTTATGTTTATTTTCATGATTATTAACATTACTGAAGAGAAGTGCAGGCCTGATTACAAATTGAGAACGCTTTAGTATGAATACATGGGTAGCCACTCGAACATTTGATATCAACCAATCGTCAGTTTTCACAGAGAGTGGGCGAGGCTTGTAGGCCTTAGTAGCGTAAAATCGGTATAGTAAATTGTTGCATGCATTAAATTTTAGTTAATGTATTGTGCCTTTATTTTATTGCTTTGTAACATTTTGAATAGTGTAGTTAATGCTAGCTCATGTACTTATATTATTTTTCCTTAATTCATCAAGTATTGCAATAATATTCACTTTTAGGTAGAGCTTATTTTAAAGTAGTACTTATGCCATGTTTTAGTTCAGCACATTGTGTGTCCTGTAAAAGATGATGGAGTTAGTCTGAATCTTTCTGAGTATGAGTAGCTTTGAAATATCTAATGTACAGTCATCTTGCCTAAAATGCACCTTCCTAATGTGCGATGGGGGTTTGACAACAATTAATTATTTAGAGTAGAATGGATGTGGAAGATGTGCAGATTGGCCTGGGAGGAAGGTAGAGTCCCAGAGGATTGGAAGTCAGGTATAATTATTCCCTTGTACAAAGGAAAAGGGGAAAAAGAAGTGTGTGGTAATCATAGGGGCATTTGTCTTCTTAGTTTAATAGGAAAAGTGTATGGTAGGATACTTATTGACAGAGTTAGAGAAAGTTCAGAGAAATTAGTTGGAGAAGAACAGGGAGGCTTTAGGAAGGGAAGAGGTTGTGTAGATCAGATATTCATTCTCAGATCTTTAGTGGAAAAGTTTCTAGAGAAGGGAAAGAAGTTGTATGCGGCTTTCATGGATTTGGAGAAAGCATATGACAGGGTGGATAGACTAGGATTGTGGAAAGTGTTAAGAATATATGGAGTAGATGGGAAGTTGTTGAATGCTGTGAAGAGTATGTACGATGGTGCGAAGGCTGCAGTGCGTGTGGATGGTGAACTAAGTGAATTTTTCTCTTTGAAAGTTGGGTTGAAACAGGGATGTGTCATGTCTCCATGGTTGTTCAATCTGTACATGGATGGGGTAATAAAAGAGGTACAAGGTAGGGTAGTGGATGTTGGAGTGGCCCTGGTGAGAGAGGATAGTGTTTGGAAACTCCCTGTACTGTTGTTTGCAGATGATACTGTGTTGTTGAGTGAAGACGAAGGGGAGCTGCAAGGCTTGGTGGATGAGTTTGAGAGAGTGTGTAAGAAACGGAATCTAAAGGTGAATGTAGGGAAGAGTAAAGTGATGGTCTTTGAGAGATGTGAAGTCAGTGAATGTACAGCGAGGTTGGATAGTGAGGAATTGGAAAATGTGAGTACGTTTAAGTACTTGGGTAGTGTGATGAGTAAGGATGGAGGTTTGGAGGGTGAAGTGCTTGAAAGGGTACAGCAGGGTAGAAAGGTTGCTGGTTCTTTGAAAGCAGTGATAAGAAACAGGGAAGTGAGCATGGAAGTGAAAAAGTTACTACATGACAGTATTGTGATACCAACTCTAACGTACGGAAGTGAAGCTTGGACGTTGTTGGAAGGACACAAATCAAGAATGAGAGCCGTGGAAATGAGTTATTTAAGAGGAGCCTGTGGAGTCACATGGGGAGACAGGTTGACGAATGACGATATATAGGAGCGTTGTGGTGTTGATGTGGATGTGATAGGAAGCGTTATGAGGAACACACTGAGGTGGTTTGGCCATGTGGAGAGGATGGAGGGTGAAAGACTGACGAAGAGAGTGTACGTGAGTGAGGTGGAGGGGGGAAAGAGGGAGGGGGAGGCCGAGGATGAGATGGAGAGATGGGGTGGAGAGGTATATGAGAGAGGGGGGTGTGAGTTGGGAGAAGGGGAGTGAAATGGCGGGGGACAGGGCGACTTGGAGGCGATTTGTTTGTGGCCACCCCAAACGGGATTGAGGCGTCTGGCAATAGATAGATAGAATAGATAGTTTTCTACTTGCAGTGTGCGGGGGGCATGAAAAATTGAGGCAAATGTGGTATTCTCTTGCAACTCACGAGCATAATTTGTAGCGTGCAATGGGTAAGGGTGGGGCTGGTGAGTATGTGTGGTGGGGTGTGCCTGGTGTGTGAGTGAGTGGTGGCAAGGGAGGTGCCAGTGCTGTAACGTCATGGCGAGGGAGGGGCTGACATCATGGTGCACTGTGACGTTGGCAATGTCTGCGCAGCTTCCCCTCGCCTCCCCAAGGCCATTGTCGTGTCTGTACTCGTCTCTGGTCTGTTTTGTTCAGGATGTGTTGCCCATAAAGCCATTCTGACATTGGATCCTATGCTTCACAAAGTGCAAATTTATGCGTGTGATGGGCTGTGTTGCCCATATTCACGCACTTTACGCGAGATGGCTGTACTGTATATAATCCGTACCATGACGATGTCAGTTGTTTTTTGTATAATTTATCACAGTAACGAACTGTAACATGTATGCACCATCTTATCATGTGTTCAGACTGACTTCCCATCATCTGTCCCACTTTATTATAATACAATCATTGTTTCCACCCGCTAATTCTCAAACCTACCCTCACTAGCACCACCAACCTCTCCCTCACCCTATCCAGCCCTTCCATCCTCATCCAACCAGGGATGCAGTGTTGCTGGAGTACAATGAAATGTCACTCTGATGCATCCTTCCATCCTAGATGCTTAACATTATGAGAGTGTGAACAAAAGCATACAAACTGGAATGATACTTATCTATACTCAGTCTGATACAATACAAACAGGTTTGGGTAGCCTCTGTACCTTATGGTGAGGGCTTGTTCTTGCTTTGCTCAGTAAGTGCCTTCCAGGTTCAGACACCTTCTGCAGAATATCAAAACAACTTATTTAACAATTTCGCGGTCTTTGGATGTGGATCCGCGTCCAACCTGAAAATGTTCAATCCTCTCTTTGGATGTGGATCAGCATCCAAACAAAGAATTATTCACCATAAATGAGTAATTGTGTCTAGCATCCTGAAATTTGGTCTGATATTAGCCTGATTGAATTTCCAGTGTAATGATACTACTGTATTTTCATTCACGGGAAAATTCGAAAATGTGACAAAACATTGCTTAGAAAAAAAGTACAGTAGTATAAACATCCTTATGCATTCATTCAAATTATACTCATCATAACTATTTTACTCTATGAAATATCACTTTCTTTCATCTTATTCTACAAAGTCTCAGCTTTCTAATGGTATAAGAACAAATCCGCTAATTCAAATATTTTGGCGTGAAAAAATTATCAGAATAGAAAACACTACAGCATGTGGATTTGGTATAAACATTTTTTTGCGCTCTTTCAACTTGTTCTTGTGCAATATTGTATTCTTTTTACCTTCATCTTATTCTGCAAAGTCTCAGCTTTCTAGTGGTATAAAGACAAATCCATTAATCCAAATATTTTGGAGTGAAAAAAATGATCGGAAAAGGAAAAACTCAAGTGCACAGCAGGGAAGGAGGGAGGGAGAGCAGGAGGGGAGGAAAGTGAGAGGGTTCTGCTGGCTGCAAGGGGGTTGGACCGCGAAAGTGTTAAGCTGTGATAATTTCTGATGAATTAAAGTACCGAAAACTCATCCAAAATGGCATGATTTTCCCACAGAGCTGTATGTTTTTCACCTTTTTATGAGAACATATGCCCTAGGATCCTCTGGATTTGGCACTGCTGTGACCTCCAGAATGAACCACTAAGGTTCCTGAGATCATTTTTCAACTAGAATTACACCAGAATTAGCAAAATAATCATAGGAACATAAAATACTTCCCAACACATTCCAAATGTCAACAAAAATAAACAAAAATGGGTGCATAATGGTGTGGACGTGATTGGGGTGGGAAACCAGGAGGACAGTGTGCACACACCAACTAACAAATACCATTGTGACACTCTAGTCATATACCTACACCACACCAACAGCAGCAAGTTTGAAATTATTTAGGTAAAGGTAGATTAATGCATTATTGGGGTTAATAGTGTAATGTCCCATCCTACACGTGAAAGCTCTTCTTTGTAATGCAGTGTGCTGGAAAGAAAGTGTTCAGATGAAGAATCTTTCCTTGCAAAAGAAGAATTTTTCAGTATACATGATTATTTCAAATACATTGCCTGTCCCTAAGGGCACAGACAGATTTTCCCTTTAACCCTGCTAAATCCAAGGCTATGGTAATCTTCAGAAATAGTGACTGGACATGATCATATAGCAATCATTATGCATTGTGTATGTCTTTCACTTGTCAATGATTGTTTGGGACTTGGAATGTTACTGCTTTGCCAAGTAACATGATGATAAAGTAAAAATCATACCAACAAAAATTTTCTCAGCTCCAGCACCTCCAGCACCCTCCCAAGCAACTGATCACCAACCTCTCCCATACTCCATTTTTTTCATTCTCAGCCTCTGCTTTCTCTTCTCCAACCATCACCTCCCTCGCCTCTCTGATCTCCTGTCCCAACATCCTAAATTGGCACAGTTTAACCCATGGATTGCGACATACCTCATGTGGGAGTATCTCGTACAGCTGCGACGTACCTCTTATGAGCGAGATTTTCAACAAAGCACCAGAAAGGTTCTAGAAGGGTATTAGGTTAACTGGTAGCTCTCATTCCCACCCCCTACCTTGAGCCCAGTTGCTAAGTTGCACTAGCAACAGTGACCCAAGAGTATGCACTTCTTAATACATTTTCTGCAACATTATCACCCAAGGAAGGCAGTTGTGGGTCAAAACTGTTTAGAAAAACATAAAATCAAATGTAAGGTTAATAGGAGGTAATGGAACAAAAGTAGAGTGGTAAGTAGTGCATGTAAAAGTAGCGCCCTTAGCTCGTATTGCAGCATGTGGAGCAAGCTGGCAACCTACTTGCTGAGTGGAGAGAGTGGCAAAAGCAAGTTTAGAGCCTGTCTCTTCTGTTCCAGTACACATTACTCTCTCTCTCTCTCATCATAGTTTTCATGTTGCTGCCAGATATGCAATTTGTGACAGTTATTTGTCCAAAACTATGACAATTTCAATACAAGAAAATCTGTGGGTGGCTGCGCGATGCAATTTCCTAGCCAAAGATGTACATTTTATGGAAATTTGTAAGAGTGACCAAAATTGCCTTTTGCCGCACCACTAGGGATGCCTGCACAACTCCTTGCCACAACCCACGGGTTAAACGTGCCAGCTCCCTCTCCCCCCCACCTAACTCAGCCATGCCTACATCTGCAAGTCCTTATTGTACTGCTGTCCCCCTCCTGCAGCCTAACCCGAGTGTGTCTTGTGTTCTAGGGGACCGACGGGATCCCAGGGGTGGAGGTGGGTGGGTGGTGCTGCCATCGCAGCCTTTCGCCACAGTCTTATCCACTCACTGCATACCAATTAGTACTCATCGAGGGGACAGTCTGTGTCTGTGGGTGCTGGGCGTTAAATGGAACTGGTTAGATTAATGGCTGTGTTCTTGTTGGCATAAGAGACTTCATAGTGCCTCTTCCTTAGCAGTTTATAGTCCATCTTACATTCTTTTGTATGCTTTTCATATATGTTAAGATTGATGCAGTGCGCATCAGTAACATACATGAGGCTTATTAAGGTGTGATGAAAGAATAAACCACTGAGGAAGAGACATTTCAAAATCTCCAGTGTCAACTAGAAGTATGGCTCATCAAATAGTTTACTTGGGTGTAATTGTAAAGAAGACAAACTGTTGCATTATATACTGTGCTGTACAGTGCACTCCACAGTATTTGTATACAAAGCAGTTGAAAAAGGATTAGGAAGTATGAGGTAAGAATCTATATACTGTACATTAAGTTGCACCCACAAACACAGATGTACCTAAATGTAGTTGTCACCTAGACATAGGCTTGTCAGCCATTATCATTTACTGTATTGTCTTTAATACTGTAGTTAGAATTAGCTTCTTTATTTCCTTAGCTCATTGAGCAACACATTGCAGGCATTGCCAGTTAAATCTACTGAAGGTCATTACTGATCCACTCAGTCTTTAAAAGAAAAAATAAATAAATAATTCATTATAACTTGTCTGATGTACACAAATTTATCAGTTGGTAATTATACATTATCTTTTTTGCTTTCATTATGAAGTACTTCTAAATTCATACAAAGCCTGGGTTAATTCATATTTAGTTTTCATTTTATTTAAGCAAAATGATTTAATGCTGTATCAGGTAAAAACAACTATTGTACTGAAATTTACTTAAGTATAAGCCTGTGTAATATTTTCTCCATTTCACTAAGCTTTACTAAACTTTAGTCTAGTGTTTAAGTAAAATGCATGACAGTTCAGATACACTACATGAGAAGTTTAGTCTTGATCAGTCTCATGCCACTTAGCCTTTACACCAGACTAGATCCTTGTAACCATTTCATCAAATCAGATTTTTTAAGCCATGCAGCAACTTCTGATAGAGTTATAGTTATGACATAACCCATCGTGTCATCCATGAGCTGAGAAGATCATCCAAATTACTAGTAGAATCAAAATTAAAGGTGTTCCTACTTTGTTATGCTAAGTCATGGAAAATTCATTGCCTCAGTAGTTTGTGAGAATTCTAGGGTGATAAAAGAGTAGGAATTGACAGAACCATATATGAATTCAGTACGTTACTGTGATACTCTTCATTCTCTGGAGGCACTTCACATATGTTGAGTGTTCTTGGCTTCATGCCACACATTTGATTGCCTGTGCACAGTGGTGCAATTGGGATGCTTCCAAGATTCTATTTCATTCTGATTTTCTCTTCATGGTTAAGAATCTCAATCTTTCAGGATCTTCAGTGTGGTCTATTTATTGGTGGGATACTGTTACATGTTTCTCCTCTCTTCACATATTGAGTGTCCTTCCCAGACACCCATTAATCTATGTATCTATTGCCAGATGCCTTAATCCTGTAAGGGGTGGCCACAAACAAATCGCCTCTATGTCGTCCTGTCCCTCACCATTTCATTCCCCCGCTCCCAGCTCACACCCCCCCTCTCATATACCTCTCCACTCCATCCCTCCATCTCATCCATGGCCTTCCCCTCTCTATCCCCCCCTCCACCTCACACACATACACTCTCCTCATCAATCTCTCACTCTCTATCCTCTCCACATGGCCATACCACCTCAGTGTGTTTCTCTTAATGCTTCCTATCACATCCACATCACAACACTTCACTTCCTCATTTGTCAGTCTGTCTCTCCATGTGACTCCACTGCCCTCACTCTTGACTCATGTCCCTCCAACAAGGTCCAAGCTTCACTTCCATACAGTAGAGTTGGTATCACAATACTGTCATGCAGTAACTTTTTCACTTCCATGCTAACTTCCCATTTCTTATCACTGCTTTCAAGGAACCAGCAACCTTTCTTCCTTGTTGTACCCTGTCAAGCACTTCACCCTCTAAACTTCCATCCTTACTCATCACACTACCCAAGTACTTAAATGCATTCACGTTTTCCATTTCCTTCTCATCCAACCTTACTGTACATTCGCTGACTTCACTTCTGTCGAAGATCATAACTTTTCTCTTCCCTACATTCACCTTTAGATTCTGTTTCTTACTCTCCCAAACTCACCCACCAAGCCTTGCAGCTCCCCTTTGTTTCATTTAACAACACAGTATCACCAGCAAACAACAGTACAAGGAGTTTCTGAACACTGCCCTCTCTCATTAGGGCCACTCCAACATCCACTGCCCTACCTGGTATCTCTTTTATAACCCGATCCATATACAGATTGAACAACCATGGAGATATAACACATCCATGTTTCATACTGTAGCCTTAGCACCCTCATATGTACTCTTCACAGCATTGAAAATCCATTAATATTCATTTTAATTTATGTGTAACTGCAAAATTTTTTGTGTTCATATCATCTCACATTGGGCACACAATGAGTTCTGGTCAGTCGCAGTCCTAGACATAGGTAGTATAGGTAGCTGCTTAAGGCACCAGCAAGAGTTGAGGGGCATCCTTCCCCCTCCCCCCCTCACTACACACACACACACACACAAACAAACAAATAAACAAACAAGCTCTGGACATTAGAGGTTTCGATATAATTTACATTTTTTCTGCAAAGCAACATTTAATGCAGTATGAAGATGTATTTGCAAATGTTACTTGACCACTCTGTTTCTTGGACTTCTGTAGTTTACAGCATCAAAAATTAAATGAAGAGGCTACTTTCAGTTTCATGTACAGTTGCCCAAAGAAGTGATAGCAGAGTTTCCAGAAGTTTTTGGCCAGTGATAATGTATAATACTTCATTATATCTTTATGAAATGAATATGAAAATTTAATGCTGTAGAAGACAGTCATTAATGTCAAAATACTTCAGCATTTCAATTATGTCTGTAGAAATGAGTTAATTATGATATTAGGAAATCCCCAAACGGACCGACCAGTACTTGAAATTTCAGAACTATCGTTCAGGGACAATCGGAAATAATTTCCAGAGTCTAAATCTAGTGTGGTAACAACAATTCTTTAGCAATGTAAGACTGAAAAAAAATTGGCATAAATAAATAATTCATATCTGGCATTGTTGTTAAGAGCGCCACTTCTGTTAAAACACTAACAAGTAGGCCATACATTTCCATTTCTGCTTTCTCCATGGAAAACAGCTTAAGCCAGAAAGGTAGCATTAGCCAGCCATTTTAAATGTTCATCAGCAAGCATGGAGACAACTGTTATTCAGTGACAAACAGTTATTACACTACATGTAGTCAGTTTTTCAGTAAGGTATATCCTAGACTTGGTCTAAGTTAGACAGCTACACATTAGTCATAAAGAGAACCTCGAAAATTTGCCAGGGGATGGAGGTTCATGGAGAGTGCTAAGCTTATCATGGCTAAGTATACTCATTGCTTAAATGATTGGTAACAGTAATATAAGACTGTTTTATATACAAATCACTGAGTTCAAATTTTCCTAATCAGCATTTTTATTATAGCAGGACATACTACTACTATCTACTATCTATCTACTGCCAGACGCCATAATCCCGTAAGGGGTGGCCATTTGACTTTGAGTTAGTTGTTTTACAGGGAGGGGCACTAACCCTCCACCAATCCACTTGTTGACACCTAGGGAGCACGTATGGTTTGGTTATATGGTTACCACCCAGCGTTGTAAATGGTTTCTTGGCTTACAGGAAACCATTTGGCTTGTCACTCAATGTAAAGCCACCTGTAAAGGAAAGAAAAGCAATAAGAAGTCATACAGTTTATAAAAAAAAAAAAAAAAATTTTTGAGAGAAAAAAAAAAAAAATACTTCTCCTTTGTAAGGATTTGTAAACTCATATCTAGGCCTTTGTTATTGCCTAGTATTAAAGAAAAGGGTAAAATTTCATATCCCCTTAAAACTAAATATACTTTTTCATCTGCAGGTAACAAGGAATCAATAAATATGAATATTGTAACTGAGGAGAAGAGAAGAATAAAAGGCAAACATTTATAGCTGCTGCCTCTTGTAAGCTGTTATATCCATACTAATAGAATTACAATTGTTTTGACATCTTTAATATTTCTATATTATGTCCACAGCATTTGAAAATCAACTATATTTCCTCATCTGGCCTTCCAAACAGCCCAACTAGTGTTAGTACTTTAGGAAAATGGGATTCTGAGGTCTACTGCATGAGGAGTAAGACACTCCACATTAAAGTTTAGAAAACATATCTTACAAAGTTAACTTCCAATATATCGTTGCTTCATATTATTCATTTTATATAACTCTCAGTGTGAAACATTAAGAACATTGTTAAGTGGTGTGAAGTGATGAAAATATAAAATTTTTTCTTATCTGCTACATCCCTAACTAAAGATTCTCTACGTCTCAGCACCCTAACCACTTCCCTCTCCACCTTTTCCTTGCTTTGTTGTTCTATAATCTCTTTCAAATTTGCATTTCCCTCTTCCTGAATTTTCTTCCACCCCTTATGTTGCTCCTTGATTTCTTTACTGTGCTCGTCCTGTATTTTTTATTTGGATTCATACTCATCTAGTTTCCTTTTCATTCTGTCTCTTTCTTCTTGCAGCCTCTTATTCTCTCTCTTAAGCTGTTTTATTTCATTTGAGGCTGATTCAGTGCTCACTTTTAATTCAGTAACTTCGCTTTCTTGTTCGTCACTACGTGTACAAATTTTTTCCAGTTTATTTCGTAGACTTTTGACCTCGTTTTCCTGCTGTTTAGTCCGTTCCTGTAAGTCTTTAATTACTGCCCATACCTTTTTTATCTCCTGGACATTCCTCTCTGCTGTTTTCTTTACACTTGCTATTCTTGTTTGGTTCAACTTAATACTTCCATTTGCCACATCCTTTTCAGAAAAACCCTCAAACTCTCTCTCGCCGATTGTAAACAATGCACTGTCCTTTTCCGCCATGAATCAACCACATGGAGATTTTCTATTTTCACTGTATCTTTTTTTTTTAATGACCGAAACCGCGTTTTTTTTTTTTTTTTTTTTTTTTTAACTACTGTCCGACGGGACCACCACTACGCACTCATTAACTATCTATCTATTGCCAGACGCCTCAATCCCGTTTGGGGTGGCCACAAACAAATCGCCTCCAAGTTGCCCTGTCCCCTGCCATTTCACTGTCCTGCTCCCAACTCACACCCCCTTCTCTCATATACCTCTCCACCCCATCCCTCCATCTCATCCTCGGCCTCCCCCTCCCTCTTCCCCCCTCCACCTCACTCACATACACTCTTTTCGTCAGTCTTTCACCCTCCATCCTCTCCACATGGCCAAACCACCTCAGTGTGTTCCTCATAACGCTTCCTATCACATCCACATCCACACCACAACGCTCCTTTATATCCTCATTCGTCAGCCTGTCTCTCCATGTGACTCCACAGGCTCCTCTTAAATAACTCATTTCCACTGCTCTCACTCTTGACTTGTGTCCTTCCAACAATGTCCAAGCTTCACTTCAGTACGTTAGAGTTGGTATCACAATACTGTCATGTAGTAACTTTTTCACTTCCACAATCACAAATAGACTGTTCTTCTTTTCGTTGCTGATTCAGCGATTATTTCCCCATGATCCAGGAAGAGCTCTGTCTCTGTTAGCGACCTCTGTGTGTGTTCGTACCTAATTGTTCTTACCTAATTGTATCTTTACAGGAATGAGTCAAGCTCGTACTGTCCCGTGTTTTAACCATATTTATCGTACATATCCTTAAATTTGTGAATTGTTTTGGCACACACTATTTCATTCGGTAGTGCATTCCATTGATCAATTGCTCTGTTTGGGAAAGTGAATTTCCTTACGTCTTTATCACCTCTTTTCTTATGCAGTTTTTTGCAGTGTCCTCTTGCTGATGCTTCCCCATATGTTAAGTAATCATTTATGTCTATTTTCTCCTTCCCTGATATGCATTTATATAGCATTATCATGTCACCTCTTTTCCTTCTCTCCTGTAGTGTTGGTAGATTCAGTTTATCTAGTCTTTCTTTGTAGCTTAGGTCCCTTAAGTTTGGTATCCATCTTGTAGTGGCCCTTTGAACTTTTTCAATCTTGTCTGTGTTTTTTGAGATGAGGACTCCAGACTACTGATGCATACTCCAGGGTTGGTCTAATGAATGATGTTATTATCCTTCTTAGCATGTCTTCATTTATGTATGTCAATGCTATTCTCATATTTGCAAGCAGTGTATACATGTTCCGTACCTTCTCACTGATGTGGTCAGCCGGAGATAGTCTGTTATTGATAATCACACCTAGGTCCTTCTCTCTTTCTGATGTGTATAGGGTTTTATTTCCTAACATATAATCCCAATCAGGTCTTTTTCCACTTTTACCAAACTTGATTACATGACACTTGTCCACATTGAATTCCATTTGCCATGTATTACTCCATTCATGAAGTTTATTTAATTCTTCTTGTAGCTCTTTACAAGAGTCTGTGTTAGTAATTCGCCTTTGTATTTTTGCATCATCTGCAAACATATTCAGATAGCTTTCATTTCCAGTCTTACTGCTTATATTTATATACACTAAAAACGATTGGTGCCAGCACCGAACCATGTGGTACTCCACTAGTCACTTCTTTCCATGATGAGTAGTTTCCCCATAGTACTGTTCTCATTTCTCTTTTTATGAGAAAATCTTGCATCCAACAAAACAGTTTGCCTTGAATTCCTCCTTGATGGTACAGTTTCCATAAAAGTCTTTGGTGTGGTACTGTGTCAAATGCTTTCTTGAAATCTAAATAGATACTGACCACCCATCCTTCTCTTTCCTGTATTGTGTTTGTTACTCTGTTATAGTAGCTCAACAGATTAGTAACACATGATTTTCCTTTTCTGAAACCAAACTGTCTTTCTGTTATCATACTGTGTTCTTCTAGATGACTTACCCAAGCTTTTCATATAAGCTTTTCTAATACCTTGCTTACAACACCGGTCAGTGATACTGGTCGGTAGTTGAGTGGATTTTGTCTATTTCCTTTCTTGAATAAGGGGACAATATTTGCATTCTTCCAAATATCAGCCTTGACTCAAGGATTTCTTGAAAATTAAAAATAGTGGTTTACTTAACTCCTTTGCACATTCTCGTAGTACTCAACATGAAATTTCATCAGGACCACTTGCTTTTCCTCTGTCTAATTTACTTAACTCCTCCTGTATTACTTTTTCTGATATTTGTATGTCTGGTAGTATGTGTGGACATGCATGTTCCACATAGTCCCTCTCAAAATTTTTTTCTTCTGTAAAAACTAATTGGAAATTCTTATTTAGCGCTTCACAAATATCTTTCTCTTGTGTATAGGTGATTCCCTCGTCCATAATGGATTGTATTATATATTTTACTTTGGTTTTGCTTCTGATGTAGCTGTAAAATAGCTTTGGTTGATCACTACTTTTATTTATTATATCCTCCTCAAACTGTTTTTGGGCTTCCCTCCTTATTCTTGTATAATCGTTTCTTGCCTGTTTGTAATTATTATACGCCCTTTCACTATTGTGTCTTCTGTATCTATTCCACAACAAATCTCTTCTTTCTTCTGATTTTTTACATTCTGTATTGAACCATTTCTGTATTTTCTTATCTGCTGCTTTTGCTGTGGGATGTACCGGTACTTCTGGACTCCTATTTCATAAAATTCACAGAATTTTTTATATACAGCATTTAAATCTTGTCCTTTAGGCTCTTCTTGTAACTTTCATTGCTGGTAACTGTGTCATATGCTATCCTGAAGTTGTAATTTAGGACTGCATGATCGCTTTTGCTGAGTGGAGGGTGATATATTAAACTGTCAATATCATTTTCTTGCCTAGTAAATATTAGATCTAGCATTGAAGGTACATCGAGTCGTCTTTTTCTGGTGGTTTCCCTCACATGTTGCGTTAGGAAAAACTCTTGCACGAGATCTAGGAGCTTTTGGTCCCAACAGCTTTCTTGGCTAGTTATATCTAGAGTATTCCAATTTATATTTGTATTAAAATCTCCGGTTAGTATAATTCTTTCCGATTTCTCTTCCATTTTATGTAGTAATGATCTTAAACTCTGAATTGTACTCTCTGCCAGGTCCTCATATTTGTCTCTTTCCCATGTGTTTGATCTGGGTGGCATGTACAAATTGGCTACAATTTGTGTGTGTGTTCCATTACCATACTGCCAAGGTAGAGATAGGAAGGGTAGTTAGGTAGGAAGGGCAGAGGGAAGTGCAATAGGATCTCTCTCTTAATGAGGAAAAAGGAACCGTTGACATTCAACACATCACAGAGTGCTCTCTGCCAATAGTAATAGGAAGCACCCAGCACACCCTTCATACAGGAACACAGGTATGGGATACCTTTCTTCATCTAACCATGCCAGGTTTCTGTCAAGTGCCATTGGTGTCTGGACATTTTGCCCACATGTCATTTTGCCTACACAATGGAGTCATTTTGCACTTCACCCACAAGTCATACAAGAGGAAAATCGGGTACAGGGGCAACTCCGTTCTAGGTTATTGAAGTAAAGATAAGTAATGAGATGGTGGTGAGTCCTGAATGGCAGGGTCTGAAGTGTCAGATCGTCCAGTTGCTCACATGACTAGAGAATAAGTGAAATACTGTTCCCAAACTCGGGATTCTCAAATCTGAAGCAACACGTGTTGGCGGGCGAGTGAGTTGTGACATCATATGTTGTAAAGACAGATGTAGCTGTATGCTTTATGTAGGTTCAGTGGGTATGTGTGTTACCCTGTTTATATCTCAATAACATACAGTATTACCTTGTCATTGTATTTATAAATTAAAAGGAAGTATGAACAAAGTAAGAGAGACAAGTGTGGGAGATGACAGCACAGGAAAGGTGATACTGGTGTATCTTGAGCTGATTACTGGGCAGCTGTGAGATCTGGTATTTCCATCCACTGACAGTATAACGCTATTATTAGTCACGAGTATCCCTGCTCCAAAGGATCCAGTAAAAAGGTGGAGGGGGGGACTGTGGTCCCAAATATTCACTCTTTGGGACAAGTAGGCTACATGAGAGGCGAAAGGTCATCTTAACAGATTTTGAAAGCTTGCACCACAGACTGTTTATAATAGTGTTTCCTGACAGGGATATGTGGCAAGACCCACCACCTCCTTTTGTTGTATTCATTATGTACTCTGTATCCCATTACAACAATAAACATTTCAGTCATTCACTCAACAGTTATTTAACTTTTGTGTATATATCTAGAACAAGCTACTTTGTGTATTATATGAATTTATAGGGTTTATTAGTAGTTAACTTTACTTAAATTGTGTATATATCTAGTACATGAATAAACAAACATAAAACTTGTGGATTACCTGACTTCGTTGTGGATGAGCCAACTCCTATGGTCAGATTGACTTGTGGGCAAATTGACTTGTGGGCAAATTGACTTGTGGGCGAACTGACTGGTAACTGTGCCACCTCAGCCACTAGGAATGATAAAACAAGTTAAATCACCTCACTCATCTCCAGACCACAGTCATCCTTGCACCTGCTAACTTTGCAGGTGAACTTACAGAATGAATTTGTGTATATCAGTTTGATTATGCTATGGTCAATGGAAGCCATAGTTTGTCATTTAGGATGCATCCTTTTGTACCTTATAGATATTCTTACAAACTACCAAGATTATTTTCACTGAACAATTATGGTGCTTTATAGTTCCAGTCCTCTTGATTCTGCCAGTACCTAACATGGTGGCATTTTGTCTTGCCCACTGAAGCATGATGATTTGTGGCTTCACCACAATTTCCGTTAAATGTCTCTGTAACCTTCATATGGAGGGAGTGTACAGTTTTTCATTAACAGTCTCCTCCTCTTTTTTATTTTTTTTTTTAATTTATTTTTTTTTTTTACACTGATAATTGGGCAAACATACATGAAGTTATATCATGCATCTGGAGACTTCTGTACAGGAGTTATATCCGAAGTGACTAATGTGTGTCTACACTTTCTTCCATCAGGGTCCTAAAGGAGAGAAGGGAATGAAGGGTGAGCGGGTGAGTACTTATTTTTTACGGTCATGGGGATGCTTATTTTGTGTATGAGCAACATTCATGTGTATCTGTGTATGTACTGCAGTGAAGTTACTCTTTTAATCAGTAAGCTTTAACTGTTACATAATTACTGGATCTGGGATCAATATTTCATATGAGGGTACTTAGAGCACCTCGTCAGTGGTGTTTTATACCATATGTATATGCAGTTAAGAACAATGTGCAGTGTTAAACAATTATAACTCACAGTGCAAAGAATTAAGTGCACCACAACACTGGATTACTGTACGTGCATCGAGCATTTTCACCACTGCCAAAACCTTAGAAAGACAGCCACAAATGTGATGTAAATACCCTGGCTGAGGTACAGTCACTTCTAATTCCTAATTTTTTGGTTCCTTTTCATTTATTTCATGCATTATGTCCATTATTGGTGTGAATAGGGTCGGTCTTAAATAGGTTTAAATAGGTGCTATGCATGTCCGGTAGGGAGTTACTTAGGTGGCTTTCAAAGTTAGGCTGGGTTAGGGTCTATAAGTACCAGTCCAGGAGGCTGGTGCCCACTATCCGGACAGGACCACTTTCCGGACGTGCCTTTGGCTCTATTACGTTGGATAGTGGAGGGATTATGTGTGTATATATATATATATATATATATATATGTATGTATGTTTGTATATATACTGTATACTGTAGTTTGATAGTAATAATGTACACTCACACCAACAAGTATCGGTGCACACGACGCAAAGCAATTTGAGACACGGACAATGGCTACTGGGAACTGAACATTGATTTTTTTTCCCCATACTGATAAACTTGCTCTCTCAAGGATGCAATAGGCTTGTTTCTTATATTTTCTAGTCCGTAATGTTATTATATGTATAGCAATGTGGTTACAAATAAATCATACCGAGAATTCATGAGCTATAAATGATCATTTCAGATATCATTGTGCCTTACCTGCGGGATACTTTTTGGTGTGACTGTACAAGTTTTCTCAGAAATATCGTCCAGAGAGTAGTAGTACCAGAAGTGTTTCCATGCAGTCTTACAAATACTACTTTACAATCCCAATCTTCAACTTGCAGAATATGTAGATGGCATAGTCATAATCCTCATTACAGCAGACAGGCTTGAAAGGACCATTTGGTCTTGCTGTTTGCTTTTCTTTGTATTCCTGAGTACTGTAATTCACTTGAGATATATGTTATGTTTATAAACACCAGTCAAGCTGTCCATAATAATGCAGAGAATTTAATACGGAGTACTGGTGTGCCAGGGTCGACGAGGGCGACGGGGTAAATCTGGGCCCAAGGGCGAGATGGGAGTGCCCGGCCTGGACGCTCCCTGCCCCACCGGAGCTGATGGTCTGCCTTTACCTGGCTGTGGGTGGCGGCCTGCACAGGTCAGTCACCTGTCCTGATCCTTTATTTGTCACCTCATGATCATGTTTTTCTTATCGAGTGTAATTTAGCCTGCAGAGCCTGTACAACATTTATTTTGTTTGCTTTGGACTTGTTTTGTTGTACTCTGCCTTACCTCTGTTATCACTATCCCTGTTTTATCTGTTGTCCCTCCCAGGAATTGAACCTGGCCTCATCATTTAACCGCCTTTTACCAACCTGTAACCAACCTGACTTGTTGCTGGGTTGGCCTGAATTCAGTTCCTGGGATACTTAGCATTATTTATTTATTTAAATATTTTTTTTTTTTTTTTTTACATGCATGGTATTGTGTGTTATCTGAGCTGAACCCAGCTTCTACAAGTCTTCCTTTCTCAACCACATCATTTTCCTGAGCAGCACATTTGTGTATTCCCATGACCGTGCACTTTGTCTTGTCAAACCACTCATCTCCCATCTACTGTAGACCTTCCTAGAGCTATGACTGTTCACTTTCCACCTGCTTCTCCCAGCAGTCACTATAACAGTTATGAGGTGAAACAGTGGCATGTACAAAACTTCTGATTTATCAGTGTGTTAGAAGCAAAACAGACCTTGCTTTTTAATCTCTCAGACCCTCAGTTCATCAATATTTCTTTTCACCATTATCTGCCTCATGACTTCCTCCTCACATTCAACAATATAGTACTCAGCTTAGTCAGTCATCTCCCTGAGTCCTCTGTCTCTCTTTTTGTGAATTCAGCATTTCATATGTTTTTGTGTTGAAACAGCTCCGTCTTGTTGGTAATCTTGTACAGGTGCTGACTGTACAGGGACCTTATTTTCCTGTTGAGGAGTACAGCTCTCCTTAGTGAAGAGATTCACCATATATATATAATTTCTTAACAGGTTGGAATTGTAAATGTTTCATCTGTTCACTTTTTCCTGCAGGTGGTAGGTGGTGGTGACCATCATTCAGTCACTTGATGTTGCTTTTATCATCCTATTTCTGTGTCTTCCCTCCTCTCTTTCTGCTTCTCACATTTCTTCCTGTCACTGTTTATCACTCTTTACACTTCAGGTGGCTCTGTTCTGAGTGACAAGTCTGATGGTTTCCTGTAACCCACAAAACCATTTGCAACACTGGGTGGTAATCATATAACCAGATCATGGAGTGAAATGGAGCTTACTATGGTGCCCTTGTTAACAGGGGGAAAGACACAAATGTAGCATCCACCCAATAACCAAATCTCCACACTTTTCCCTGCACCTCTTCACAACAAGGTGCTGTCACCCCTAAGAGAATATAAGTTCACTGCATGGAATGGCCCTGCAGGGGCAGGTGTTGCTTGTGGTTGATGGGTGTGCTCAGCCAAACAGTCTGGGATTGAAAAACAACAACTAAAACAAAAACTTTTTCCCACTGTCTCCTTTCAGTGTCTCACTCCCTGGCACAATCACACTGCTGTAGTTGTTACATTGGCTATTACTCTTCTGAACTCTGTGCATCCATTCATTCCCTGTGGTAATAAGCACACAGCACCTGTCAGGTTATATGAGGCACTCCGAGGCAGAGGGGCGACCGTGCATTTTGCTTATTTTCGGTAATTAGTTGTTAAACTTTGACATGGCTAATTATACAGTGGTAAAATTATACTTATATGCATTTTATTGTTTAGCTTGAAAGTGCTAGCCAAGACTATTAAAATGGTGGTAAACATGACGTGTTTAAAATATATTACAGTTTGGTAATTAGATGTCAAAGCAAATAAGCAAAATGCACAGTCGCCCCTCTGGCTCGGAACACCTCATATACTCTCATCCTTTTCTATTCAGCTTTAAGCATCCACAGCCCATCGTGTACACAGTTAGTCAAGTGAAGAACAATTTTCCAGAACATTTTTCTTTTGCCTCTGACCTCCAGTATCTTTACAAATTAGTGTAAGCAAGACTTTCAAAATTAATCTTGACTTTGGATTTTCATATTATTTCAGCTTCCTTTGCATAGAAGAGTTTTCGAAGGCTCCCACCATTTGGTTCTGTCATTTTATGTTAAAAAAAAGGTACTCTGCAATTGAGTGTCATAATTTCATCGTTTCACTTTCATATTCTGCACCTTAGTTTGACAGCAAGTTAAACTTTGCAACTCACTAGCTTATGCCACTCACCCGCTGATTATAATTGGTAAGTCAACTAACTGTTCCCCTTTTAATGCAACACACTGTACTTACAGGCATACCTCAGTTTAATGATGCAATTGGTTAAGTAAAAACCCATCGCTAGGCGGGGTCTCATATCTTGGGGTAGATACTGTACATGTAAAGTATAGGGATGTGTTTTTGAGCCTTGGGTTTCTCTCCTAACCAAGTCCTAAACCCATCCAAATGATTCCAAAAACAAGTTTCTAGCTGACCTAAATCCCCAAATAGCCTTAAAACAAGTTAAACTAAGCCTAAATGCAGTTTATAGCTCACCTAAACCCAAAAGTAAAATCTGAAAATCATCAAAAATAAATCTGGAAAAATAAAACTTAGTAAACTGTACCCTAAAATGACAATGTTCATCCCACCTATAACTAAAACACATTAATCTAAGTCTAAAAACAGTTTATAAATCACCCTAAACAAAATTTATCCTCAAAATCATTAAAAAAAAAAAAAAAAAAAAAATCATTGCTGGAGTTTGGTCAGTGTTTGGCAGGGCAGGGTGGTATTTCTACTCCCATTTCTATGCCGGGGTATCACGTCTAAGGGTATTGTATCTTAGGGTCTGCCTGTACTACGGTAAAGTAAAAGTCCTGTAATTCAAATGGCAGGAGACTGAGGGTCTTTCAAACTATTAGTTTTTTCGGACTATTGGAAAGGACCTCAGGAAAACATTAGAAATATGTACATGATCATTAACACTTTCTAGTTGGGTGATATTATTTTCTTTCATGTGAAAATTTGAAAACGACCAAAAAACACATAGAAAAAAAAATAGGATAAACATTTTTATGCACTCATTCAAATTGTGCTTGTCACAACCATTTTACTTTATGCAATGTCACATTCGTTTTGCTTTCATCTTATTCAACAAAGCCTCAGCTTTCTAACAGTATAAAAACAAATCTGCCAATCCAAATATTTTGCAGTGAAAAAATGATCAGAAAGGAAAATACTCGTGCGGTAGGGTAGGAGGGAGGGAGAATGGGGAGGGGGGGGAAAGCAGGAGGGTTCTGCTGGCTGGAGGGGGGTCAGACCTTGAATTTATCACGTATTGTGTCCCATGCTTTCGTTTATCGGTTTTCTTTCCACCACAACAAGTAGGTGTGGGAGCCATTGCTACTTTGTTGCAGTCACTTATTGGTCCGAAAATCGAGTGAAATTATCGGAAGAGAGTCAGACTGGGCACAGGTATAAATTGAAAATGGCCATCCTCCCCACTTGTTGTCACTCCCTGCCGCTATTGGGATTTTGGCACCACCTCGAAACATTCGGAGTATGGGTTATTCAGATTATTGATAGTCGGATTTAAGGACTTTTATTGTACTTGCATACTGCTAACTTAGTGTAAGATGCCTTCTTCACCTGTAGCTGTGAGTTACTGTAGTGGTGTATTGTGGATTGCACCAGTACCTGCACATTTGTACAGTACACCTATCATCTGACATATTAACATTGTCAGTGTCATTGTCATCATCATGGTCATGATATCATTGTCATTTTCTTCATATATGTTATTAATATCATCATTATCATCATCATCATCATCATCATCATCAACAGCATTCTTATCATCTGTCTCCTGGCAGTGCTTGGCATTTTGCTATGGCAGCTCCAGCAGTGCAAGCAACCTTGCAGTTTGAACGATAAAGGAGGGAACAAATTTAGCCGAGATACTTTTGATACATGAAGGTGCACTGGTAGATGGAACAAGGATGCTTCTTTTACAGTAGTGGTAGATGGAGCTGTGGTTTCCATGTCAGTTTCATAGACACTAATAATCGCTGCATGTTTACTGTGGATGATCTACTAACTCACTGACTCACCACCCCAGGGCAAGAACATCATTCGGCCCCTGGGTGTGGGGCCAGGGCTTGTAGGAGGAGGGTCTAAGGATGCGTTTCCACCCCCTGAGCCTCCACCAGGCCCTCCCACCAGCCCCCTGGAGTATGAGGAGGACTATGAGGAGGATTCGGAGGATGACACCAAGAAATAAGATAGAAACACTAACATTACTAATTCTATCCCTCACTTATGCTTCCTGTGAGTTGAGTCTGTGGCCCTTTGCCCACTGTTTAAGTCTTCAGCTTTCTCTCACCTGTAGCATTTAGCTTTCTTTAGTTGACCATAATCACTGTCTGGTAGTTACTGTTTTTTGCATTGGTCAGTACTGTTGTAATGCACCAATGCTGGGTACATTACCACTAATCTTTTACAATTGGTGCTGTTATGGCTTGCTACTACTGATTTGTGTTTAAAGTCCAGTTAAAATCTTTTTCTGAATATAGGATTATATCTGCTGACTTTTTATTGTAGGGTTATGAAGAAGTCTTCAATCGCCACTAGTCCTGCCTCTGCCTTCACCATGGAGCCTGAGCTGCCCAGTAAATACAGGTGTCTCACTAACTCTTAGCAAGGGGGGCAAGCCAACTACACCGTTGATCTCCCTGAAGAATGAACACTATAAACACTGAGGCACGACAATAAAATGAGGTCATAGAAATATATGTATGCTGTGTATAAATGAGGTCATAGAAACAGTTGTGCAGTGCGTCACTTATATGTGCATTTACAGAGACATCAGTGGAGTGCTTTAGGTACAAATGGTCGCATGGATCTCATGTAGTGAGTGCACAAGTGAGGTCACAAGAACATGATACGCCAGCCTGGGTGGCCCTGGCCATTGTGAACTGTGTCACCCAATTATGTAAATAGTGTACAGAAGTTTCTACAGTCTTCAATCCACTGAGACTTGTGTAAAGTGCGAGTGTCTCCTCTCCTACTTCCTTGCTCTCCCCACCACATCTCCAGCCAACAGTGTGTGGCCAGTGTTGTCAGGTCAGTGAATCATCAAAACTCTGGAGTGATGTGGAAAGATGTGCTCATGTATGCTGCTTTGTGGACTCACCTGGTAATAATGAAGGTCCTGAAACTGGGTGGAAGAGACATGCTGGCTGGTAGTGCAGTGATGAGGTGGCTGACAAAGGTGAGGAAGGTAATGCCATGATCGAGCTGCCCAGCCCAGGACTGTGTCGAGTGACCAGCAATGCCAGCCCGGTATACTTTGCTTCTTCAGTGTGGTGACCTCAACTCAGCGAGTATCTTGCATGCAGAGTTGTTTATATTCTTGAGACCTGCCAGTGTTTAGGTTAAGGAAGTATGTGGTTAGAAATGGTTCCTTCAAAATATAGAAAAATGAACTAGAACTCACTCAGTACAGTACCAACTTATTCATTGAGTAAAGCAAAACCTTTACCATAGTTTCATGCTTGATAGCACCTGCACGGTATCAGAAGGTGAATATATTAGGTACACTCCAGGCATATCAGCTCTGTCACACGTCACAGAGAATAGTACCGGGTATATAATTGATTGTCAAGAAAATAAACAGAAAGCTGCATATCAAACAATCCATTTACTCTCTAATTAATATAAGCCACTTCCATTTTTATGAAAATTAAAAATTGTACATGTACATAGTTTGTAAAATTCATATACAGTATAATAAGGACAGCATCAGTTTTGGTCCCTTTTTTTTCATCATTTTAATACAAGTATGTACTCTGTGCTTGATTTTCCTCAAGGCAAAGTACTGTACTGTAACAAGTTCAGAGCACTCTGTATGGTGATGGATTAAGTAGCTGGAGAGACCATCCTATGTTGGTAAGAGTTGGTAGCAACTTTTAGAAATGTATTGTTTTAACTCAGGACAAAAGCTTCCAGTAGTTAGGGTAAATAAGAATTGTATTTCATGACACATGTCAGCATTTCTTATATCAATCTAAATCTTGACAGTGTTCTAACCTGCTGAGTATGTGTTCCTAATGTGTTTGATACCAAAATGACACTTGTGTTTCCTTGCAGTTTGGTGTATGAGATAATTATAATCTGATTTGGTCAATAGACTACGTTTGCCAGCTGGTGTCACATACAGTATTCGGTCAGCTGACAACCTGTGCTGTACTTTCAACTTCAGGGCCCAGATTCACTAGCAGACTTATGATCCATTCTGTGCCATAACTGTAATTTGTTTTTGCAGTGGTTCACCATCATTGACCCTGAGAAGTGCGACTACCATAAGACTGAAAAATATCTACAAGCTTGGTAATTAGTCACATCTCTTAGGAAAGAAACTCACTGACAGGTACTGGGTAAATATGGTCAAATCCAAGCTGAGACTTACATTGTTACAAACTTATTACACATCTTAAGAATTCCTTTTATTCTCTTCAGTTTTCAGCAGCTGCTGGGAAATAATTGCCAAGTTTTGGCACTTGGTTTAGCTTTGAGTCCTGAGATAATGTCAGCTATTAGTTATGAGAGAAAAAACATCTTGAGTTCTTTTGCTTTCCAGGAAGGAAGAAATAATGAAAATGCAAAATCTTCCCATACCTCTAGCTCTTTCTGCAAAAACAGATTCAAGTTACAACAGAGTCGATCATAAATATGTTAAAGAATCCCACCCTAGGTCTTGTTATTAGTGAATTGACTTGTACTACCTTTAGGTCAGTTGCACTTACCTCAGACCTTCACTGTAGTAGCAATGATGAGTTCCTGGCCATAGTTTGTGTCAGTGTGGGTAAAGTGATGACCAATGTATGTTTGTATAACTGACATCTTCCTCACCTGGTCAAGTTGATGTACATATTGATGCCCTCCAGAAGAGTTTTGCATGTCTCTGTAGTTTATCTTGGCAAAGGCAGCATCACATTGACCCGAGTTCTCCCTGACCTTGGAACTTGTCACAACCTTCTTAGAACAGTGCCTGTTTTGGTGAATACTCTTTGAGTAGGACAGGTTTTGTGAACATCTCTAATTAGAAAGTATACTGTCGTTGGTGTTGGATTGTAAATTAGAGTTATGACTATGTTTTTCTCATATCTTGCTCCATGGGCCATACCTCACTCCATCATTGAGTGGAAAAAAGAGTGAGTTGATGAGAATACTGGTGATTAGTATGGTAATACAGAATATCTAAAATTCCATCAGATAACATGGCAGTGTTCGTGTGTCCTGGTACCAGGGTTGATGGAAGCTTTGTTCAGTGTGATGTCCCCTTTAGGATAATATGTCTGTTTATTTTTGTTGGAGAGTCTGCCTAGACCAGTTGTCATAATGGTTGCCACATGTCTTCCCTCTCACGCCTCTAGTCACAGCCGGTCGCACCACACGTATGGGTGATCGTCTCATCTGTTTTAGTTCTTTGCTTCCCACAATCCCTCTTGACTTAACAGAATTATCTAGTGTTAATCTAAAGCAAATTCCCAGGGTTTCCAGTAGCAGAAAAAAGGGTAACTTGAAATAGTTTCTGACAGCAAGGATTCTTTCAGTTGAACAGAATCATATCATGTTTGCTCATTAAACTTCCTTGGTATACAGATAACGAGAAAAGGTTACTTGACATAGAGTATTTAAGTTTCTTCCTGTTAGGATTACTCTGAGTTGAACAAAGTCTATTGTTGATCTTAATATATTCCCCAGTAGACCAACAGAAGGAAAAGGTTTGCTTGAGATAGTTTTTAAGTTTCTGAGAGGTAGGATTTTGCTCAGATAAACAACTTCCTCTGTTGTAATTTGAAAAAAAATATCCAAGTGCATCAACTGCAAAGAAAGGGTTTAAGATCATTGCCTCAGAGGATCAACCTTTGAAGGTCTACTCCATGACAGTTTGATAATTTTAAGAATATAAAGGAGTCCCACTCTGGGCTGTCATTTTAGTGAAGTTTGGAGCTTTAATCTTCTCGTAAAAATACAGTAAAGGGAATACATGAAGCTCAGTGCAAAAATCTTTTAAACTCATATTGTTAATTCTGTTGTAACATATTTGAGACACAGAATTACAACTGACAGAATTCAGCACACTTTGCCTAGAGCTTTATTAAAATAGTCCTGTACAGTAGTGGAAATATAACATTGTCTGTTGCATCCATGACAACTGAAATTATTGAATGTAAGGATGACTGGTTCACAAATGCATATCTAATATATTTCTTTGACAGTACCATTAGTTTCAGGACTTATACCAGTTATAGTGCAAACTGAACTATAGAGAGATGTAAAGAAGCTCCAGTACTAAAACCATCATTTGTGTAACTTCAGTTGCTGTTGTGATTCCTAGCTTTCTACATTTTCACCATGAGGAAATATCAGTTTTGTTGTGCATGTTTTGATTATTGTTAGATCTACTGTAATACTGGTGGCAGTTATTGCATAGGTAAAATAACTTTGATATGTTTATACATGGTGCACAGATATTTTAGAACTGACTGTTAAAAACATGAATTCAGCTTCCCCCAAGACAAGTCACTGACCATCACTGTTATTATTGTAGTTAGGAAAATATAACTGATAGTTGGTACAATATTAGGCTAGGTGCCATTACTCATATACACAGTACTTGGGGTGGGTAGATAGGGGTACCCACCATCTACTTACTTGCTATAGTACTTCTGTCAGATGACTGCATTGATTAACAAGCCAAATGGTTGCATATAGTCCAAGAAATCGTTTGCTGTACTAAGTCTGTGTGTTTGACCTTACAACCTGGGGCATCTTTAATGGCTTGGGGCCTTGTAACTGCCATCTCAGATATTGTTGGCAGTGCATGGTGTGCAGAATGAGTTTCATTGAGGGGCCATAGCGATCAACTGGCCTGAATGCTCCTTCAGTGCTGGAGGGTACAGGGCATGCAGTTTATGGGTTGTTCCTCCTGCCTGTTGGTCCTGTGGCCTAAACCCAAATGTAGTACCTTGCTAGGCTGATGAATCAGCAGGCAAAAAAATACTATGCCAATTGTAGCTCCAGAGCTGGTCCATGCAGCTTTTATGATGGTATGCCCCAAGGCTACCAGTTGCTGCCCCTGACCCGAGCCAGGGAAGAATGGTGGGAGCATCTATGCCAGGTTATACAGTACAAGTGGATTAAAGCAGTATGGTACCTTGTCATTGTGACAATTTTTTTTTTTTTTTTTTTTCTCCGCAAATTTAGAATATACTGTACGGTTATGTTTTGTGTTATCCCACATTCTTGTTGACAAAGCACTGGTTACTGAGAGTCTATACATAAGCCATATCTCCATCGGAAATACTAAACATGATTATAAAGTCAGAGTTCCTAAACAGATAAGTAATTGGTACTCTGACGAGTTACCTGACGTTATTGGTGCCCAAGGTCAGCAAGATTTCCCCAACAAAATATATATTTTTTACATTTAGGTAAATTCTGACTGTTGAGTGGTAAGTGAGTTTATCTTACCATGTACTGCCACACTGTACTTAATATTCTAATTAATTTAACTTGTAGTTTTCTCCTGAGAATAATAGACTACTGTATGATGGTGAATTCATTTTCATTTATTCAGAAGGACCTCCCCCCCGCCCCATAGGACCAACAGGTAACAGGTACATTACAGTGTTATTGTCTTACTGAGTTTGGTTTTGGAGTAGATGTCAGTAGAAACTATGCATGCTTGATTTAAAGTTGACTAATTTAGTAGTCTTTGTCTTTGAACTGATATTTTATACATCCAAGAGTTATTTGCATACTTAAGTCACATTTTTATCCTTTACCCATTAGTCATAGGATTCTTTTCACAAACAATATCATGCTTTAAAAGTTCACTTGTATTTGCTGTAAGAAAACTCATAAAAAGGCAGCTTCAAAATCTATATTGATATCCCCAAACCTCATCATTAATTGCTTACGTAATTCATTTGACATTCACTGTACAATAACCCAGCCCTCCTGCAACCAAAGTGACATTACTGTACAATATTGTACTGAAGTTCCATTTCATTCTGAGTGATTGTTATTCATTGCTAGATTGCAATTTCATGATTACACAATTTCAGGGATGGTATTGATCTGTTTTGGTAGAAGCAGCATTTAGTCCGGTGAGTCCAGACAACCACAGGTCATGCAACACTTACATCAAGGTTTCCTTTAGCTATGGGGTAAAATTCATAGACTCATTATAGGTCAGACTGTACTGCACAGTACTGCACTACATCATGAGACAAAATTAAACATTCTAATAGTGAATGATAACACCATTTTCTTCCAGCTGTACTCTACAGTTCTATGTCATACCAGTATTTATGACGAGGTAATCGTGAACACAGCCAAGTGGAATAAGTAGGCTTATATTTGATACCTTTATAATACATATTTACAAGAAAATGTGGCAGTTGTGAGCTTTTTCCAGTCCAGTAAGGTAATTACTGATTCTGTTTACTGTACTATAATAAGAATGCTTAGAATGTTATTGGCAGAGGTTATTCCTGTGCTGTTCATTACATCAGAATTTCTCCATGCAATGGGACGATCACATCCATGTCGTGTAGTGCGCAAGCAGGGCTGTTCCGTACACTCATAATTTAAGCTAGACAGTCAGTGTCACTTGAGAAATATTACAGCTTCATTTTTTTTTTACTTGAAGATGGCAGTTTCAAAACATGACTAGAGTACTTGTAAAGCCTGTAAGTTATGGAATAAAATATGTGTATGAATATCCTTTATTACTGTTGGTTACTCTTTATTCACACCTTCCTCGCAAG
Organism: Coenobita brevimanus; assembly: GCF_032717465.1. Classification (NCBI taxonomy): domain Eukaryota; kingdom Metazoa; phylum Arthropoda; class Malacostraca; order Decapoda; family Coenobitidae; genus Coenobita; species Coenobita brevimanus. Next base: position 44,764,070 of record NC_136979.1, on the reverse strand, counting down.
AATACTTAGTCCATCATGTCCGTCAGCGCTTGAGGCAAGATCTTGAAACCTGCATCAGTTTCAGCCCTTCAGAGTTGACAGGGAAAATATTACTATCCCAGAAAAGCAAAGAGGATGGAAAGTTTGCTAGTATCATTTACTTTTTAGAATGTGGTAGATGATGACCATCATCCACTCATCTGTTGTGGTAATGCCGGTAAATTTTTAGAAGTAACCAACGTTTTCTTTTAATATTATTTTTATGTTTTCCAGTGCAAAATACTGTGTTTTAATTAGTTTTGACCTTCATTTTGGGGGGAAAATCCCCCTTTTGAAATCTTGAGTGATTTCCAAAAGAGGGTTTATCCCCCAAAATCAAGATCAAAAGTAATTAAAAACACTATTTTGCATTAAACTAACTTAACCTAACCTAACCTAACCTAAGGCCTGACATAGACCGAGTGCACACGCCTGCACCAGCCATTAGCGCGACATTCATCTGCTACTGAGTGATAGCTTAACCTAAGCCACTATATGACTACCCCTACAAAATTTGCTCCCCCAACTCAAACTAGGCTTAAAAGGTAAGTCTTAGAATAGTCCAGGGACGTAATATAATGAAAATTGGTTACGTTGGTTACTTCTAAAGTTATACCGTAATGCCTACTACTTAAGGTGGTCTCTACACTGAGTGACAAGCCTAATGATGTAATCCAGGAAACCATTTACAATGCTGGGTGGTAACCATATAACCAAACAACAGGGTGATCTGGAGCTTACTATGGTGCCCCTGTTAACTGGGTGGAGAGATGCAAATGTGGCGTCCTTCCCAGAACTAAACTTCACACTCTTCCCCATGCCACATTGTGGCAAGGTGCTGTCCACTGCAAGGAAACATCAGTTCACTGCACAGAATGGCCCTGCAAAAAGCAATTGCTTGTCTGCAGTTGATGGGTCTGCTCAGTCAGACAAAGCAAGATTACACTACTACTGTTACAGTTTCCTAGTCATGTTACTGGAGGAGGCTCTGTACTGAGCCTGTGACTCCAGCTCGGTGTCCCAGCATGTTTCTTGGTGGTAGACGTTGTGTGCTCTATATTGAATTTTTGTTCCTGATTTGCCCAAAATTTATAAACCCTTCCCACAAATTCCCCCACTGTTCACATGTCCGTGACTCTACATGGGAATGAATATTTACTTACATTCAATCTTGATCTTGTCTTATAGATTTTCTTGAGATGCCTCGTTGAATTTCCACCTTTAACTAGAACATCCCTTTGCAGTAGTCCATACCATACTTTTCACTTAAGATTTTGTATGTTTGATTCATATCCCCACATTATCTTCTGTAAGTCAATGATAGTAGATTCAATATTCTCAGCCTCTCTTCATACAGTATTTCTCTCATCCCAGGTAACAGCTTAGTAGCCATGTGTTGCACTCTCCATTGCCTAGATATCTTTCACGAGATTACTGAACTACTAAATAGTACTCTATACAGTGCTTGTTGCATTCATCAACACTTCACAGCAGCCTTTCAGCTTTTGTGGTGCTTGACATGGCAGACCTCCATTGCCCCAAGCCGAATCAGGAATATACATCCATCTTGTAGCTAATGAGTTTATTGATATCCTATCTGGATTTGACCTATTCTAAATTACATGCAATACACAATAGACCTAATGTTGTCTGGGTGGCATTAGTAGAAAACGCATGAGCAGAACATACTGTATGAGGTACCACTTGTACCAGCTAATTGGTATTTTTATCCTCTGAAATGGGCGCTTTCTTCCCTCGACAAACAAATGACGTCTTTAGGCTCAAGGGGGATAAATTAACCAAGAGGCTGAAATTAACTATCCTATTCCAAGGTTAGCCATACTATACTATTCTAAGGTTATCCATACAGCGTCTTCATTTTCTCTCCAGCTGACACAGAAAACGATTTAATGGGTACCGAAGGTAAAAATTCATACCCATACCAGTAGGCCCTACTAATATTTGCTCTCAAACATACTAAGAAGGCCTGAGCGACAGCTAAGAAGCTGAATACATTTTAAAATTCTTAAAGAACACAGTAATGAGAGAGAGAGAGAGAGAGGGGGGGGGTTGCTATTGTGTGGAAGAATGTCTTTAGCTGTATTGGGTGTCTGTTAAGCTATACATCGTCTTCTTCACCAGAGTACTCACAAATGGATCGGAAAACTGGAAACTGGAGGAGGCTGTGGATAATGAACTCAGAACTGCACAGAGATCAATGGGAAAAAAAATCACTAATGGCGACAGAACTGACAAGGACGAGGAGACCAAAATGCTAAAGAAGCCTCCTCCTACGCCCACGCGAGGCGGTGGGAGGGAAAATGAGGTGATGGATACAGTAAGGTAACAAAATGAAAGGGCTGAGATGCACAGATATGGGGGATAACAATCAGTTGGTGTAGTGCAAACTGGAGAGAACACTGGAATGACAAATAATGGAATACAAATTACAGAGTACATATACAACAAAAGGAGGCGGGGGTTCTTGCCACAAACCTTCAGCAAATACAGTGACACAAGTGCAAACAGCAACAAGAGGAAGTGTTCCACTTAGTTTCCTTGACCAACCTTCTCTTTCCACTAACCACCTCTATTGCATTATACTGTATATACACCTGTATATATATATATATATATATATATATATATACCGATAGGGTGATAAGATGCACATGGCATGAAATGGGAGGGCCACCGTGTAATCTATCTTCTGAAAGGTTAATACATAAGCGGGAAGACTGAGTAAGGTGAGGAGAGAGAGAAAGCACATGGAAGAGGCATGATATGAGACGCACTGAAGGCCAACGTGCCTGTGTAGGTGTAACTGGGTGTGTGCATACGACTTGGGGATGGATGTGTGTGTGTGTGTGTGTGACCTGCGCAGAAGTGGCGCGGGGGAGAGGGTGTGGTGGGCGGTGGGAGACAGCACCACATAAACACACTCCAGCCAGCGGGCGGCCAACGTGCTCTCAGCTCCCGTGGCGAAAAACGCGCTAAACAAAGGGTTCCCGAGGACTCTTCCGACAGGGCAGCATAAGACGGGATGTTGGCCAAGTGGTTATAGGGGAGACCGTTTTCATCACGCTTAGACACTCAAATTTTCAGCCTCTTCTTGAATCTACACTGTTTCGTAGCTCTTTACTCTGTGTTGTGAGCAGGTTCTTACACGTGAGGCTGTGGGGAAATGATGAGTTTCACATCTGGCGATGTATCAAAGAAATGTATCCAAATACAGATTCGTGCGTCAGAGAAAACGAGCTTTATATAAGGGTATCTATTGTTAGAGTATCGCGCCTCTACTCTTCGTTACTTTTTTTTTTTTTTTTAAACAGGCCTTACCACGGTACGTAGATTATATGAAATACTATCAGATTCTACCATACGCTGAATCACCAAACAATCGTATATATGACGACTCAGCACTTGCAGTCGTGTTCATACTGACTCAAAAATACTGGAAATACTCAAAAGTCTCATCCTATTAAATGAATCTTTTCTGGTCACTACTTTTTCCCCACAACCACCAGACGAATTTACTGAATAACAGAATGATAACTAGCAATGAATTAGTTCATGAAGGCTATTGCTAACCCCTCCACTTCGAGGACTCTCCTGATCTGAGGTAACGAAAATATAATGAAGAGAACGTCAACACTGTGTGTGTGTGTGTGTGTGTGATTACCTTTTTAATACAAATCTGTAAATAATCGGGTGATGATAATTACGACAGAATTCATGAAGATATGGCATCGGTGGGGTTAACCTGAGACGTACGGTAACAAAGAACACTTAACATTGACAAACGTGAAATGCACAAGTCTGCTATTGGACTGAGACGTTTGTATACATACTGTACGTAGTCCATTAGGTGAGCAAGATTCCTGTTACAAAATCGTGTAATACGATTGCACTTGCGAAAATAAAGTATTACCCATCTTCATAAAGTAACCATTAAAATATACCATTCATCATCATCCCAAACCTGTTTCCTAACTAAAGGATAAGAAGATATAAAAGTTTTTATTCCGTGCACTTCGATTATCTATCTATCTATATCTGAATATATTCAGACGCCTTAATTGAGCAAGTAATGGCCACAAAGGGTCATCTCATGCCACCCCGCCCTCCATCATCAGACTGCCCTCTCTCTAACTCATATCCAACTCACATGCACCTCTTCACCACATCCTTCCATCTCATACTCGGTCTCATGTACTTCATTCTTGCTTTCACCAAACTATTAGTCTATTGCATTCTGTCTGGAAGAAACGTTTCGAACTGGAAGAGCAAGAGATCTGCCCCTTATTAGCTAAACAAAACCGTTTTTTGTTGGATATATATATATATATATATATATATATATATATATATATATATAATAATATATACATATAATATATATACATATAATATAATATATATATAATATATATATATTATATATATAATATACATATATATCATATATATATTATATATATATATATTATATATATTATATTATATATATATATTATATATATATATATATATATATATATATATATATATATATATATATATATATATATATAAAGTCGCCATGCTGGAGGGGTTGACTCGACCAAAGCATAACTCAAAGTACTGTAGTGTTAATTATTCTTATCCAGAAAAGTCTAGGTTTGTATTTTTATCATCAGGTTTGGTTAGTTTGTTAGTTAGGTTAATCTGTGAGGTTAGGCAAGGTTAGAATAAGTTATGCTAAGTCACACACACACACACACACACACACACACACACACACACACACACACACACAGAAGAAAACATGGATGAACGATCATTCTGGGAAAATAAAATTCAGTATGTAATGCTAAATAGTACCATACAGAACGGAAATATGCTCTCGGGATGTATTCATTCAATTCTTGCCATCTACAGACGATTTTATTCGCCTTAGGATAGAGTTTTCGAACTGGAGAGGTTAGATGTAGCCTTAACAAACCCCTTCAGTTCACTAGTCCTTTCGCAAGTTCAGTCAAAATCGTCCGTCAACTGCAAGAATAAACTAAAAAGGACGCCCTTCAGATTCAGAGCGCTATTATTCCTGCTGCTGAGGAGTATAAATAATCGGACGTAAGCCAGCATCACAAACTCGTACCTCAGAGGGAAAGGGTTAACCAAACTTCAGAGGCCGTACTTATTATTATTATTATTATTATTATTATGAAATAGTATAAGCCCCACTGAAGAACGCAGAAGCAGACTATATCTCAATGTGTTCTAATGAGAAGGGGCACAAACACCCACTAAGTACTTACTGATCAAGTAAAAATAGATTAACTATAGTTTTTAAGGCATGAGCACCGTCGGCATATCATTTCATCTTCATTCATACAACAACCAGACACTTCACAATCAAACCAGAGTGACTACGAGACAAATATGACCACACGAAATGGCCTGTAAAGAAAATTAACAGCAATGGAGACTAGCTTCTCGTAAATATTGGTTAAGACCCTTTATGTATACGTCTGCTTTCACGGAGCGACAGTGGCTGAGAAATTCCAGTCATATACAGTCCTCTCCAACAGCTTTCTCCATTGCAATTTCCTTCTTACACCAGCCCGCATGACGCAGCGGTGGGGGAGAGGCCCGGGGATGTCCTAGGGGGCGAAGGACTTGTCAATGGGATGGGTTGTAGTCCGAAGAGTTGGCGTAAATTGCCAGGGTAAACACAAAAGACACACTGACACACAAACCCTCAACCACCACAGTGTTAGATTCTCAGCCTACTTCGAGCTATTATTTAGTCTCTTCGAAACGAACGTCTAACCTACAGTATATTGTACTGCACACACACACACACACACACACACACACACACACACACACACACACCGCACATAATACGCAGGTTAAAGATAATCTCTAGAGTCCTCCACTAATAACGAATTAATTACCTTATTCCGGCTGCCATACAACTGCATTCAGCAAGCCCATGGCCAGGGGGAGGTCGAGAGGGTCGGAAGACCCCCCACCTGCCTAAAGGTTCACTTTCTCACGGTCTCAAATATATAATATATCTATCTATCTATCTATCTACTGTATATATATATATATATATATATATATATATATATATAAAGTGCAAAAAGTCATTCTCCGTTGTTCAGAAGTTTTGTGCTACTTAATGTCGCTATGCACAGCCTACACCCACACCCCCAATGCAGGCCTGCAGCAGAACTTTGGCCAGCCGGATGCTTTTGAAGTCCAGATTCAGCAGAAAAGGACTGTCCCCCCCCCCCTTTCGAAAAGTTTGGCTACGGGCCTGTTCAGTTTAACGATCTCTCGTACTCAGGATCTTCGAAACTTTAAAGAAAAATGACCTCTCGTCAGTATTATATTTTGACTACCGCCTAGCAAATTTATTCGACTATACTGTAGGATGCACCTTCCATCTGAAGTGTTTAGTGAGTGTCGCAAATTTACCATGAAGTTGGTTTCCGGTGGCGTTCTAAAATTCACGCTTTTTAACTTTTCCACTATCGGTATAATAAAACATTACATTTCTCACTGAATCAGACGATTTCATTCAGCAGGGAAACCCTACACAGTTAGATATATTTTTTTCTCCTAACATGGTTGACCCTATCTCCTGACGTTTTTACTGGAGAAATCCTGTGCAGTCACACGGCTAACTGAAACTTGCAAGCAGTAATGTCACTTGATTTTACGCTGCCCTTCCTCACACAGCTCACAATTACCCTGCTCCCATTCATCCACTGTTTTGCTCAATAATACTGGTCATGATTACAGGGAATAAACATTAACAGTTATTATCCGCTCAGGGCATGTAACCATAATAGTTAATACGGAAGTTATTTGAAAGGGAAGTACTGGCAACAATCTAGGCGTGGCTATGTGCACATGTAATCGCCCACACCACTATACTTACATCCGCTTATGAGATACGTACATACTGTACTCATTAACATATTGCTATCAGCTAATACATCAGAAGCAATTATGCATCCAGTAACATTTATACCCTTACATTTAATATCAACTTCTCGCAATAACTGGCAACTCCCGCTCAAGGCTGGCCATGGATTTGACTATAGTTGCCGACTACTGTGATAAAATCTTCTCGCTACAACCCTCACCCAGCACCGTGCAATAAGCAGTCATGCATCCAGAATCAACATATTCGATAGTAATTGCATTACAGGTGTACACTAATACCAAACAGGCGTTATGAAAAGGTCTTATACTAAGAAATAACAAAGGAGAGGTTGGGGAAAAGTCGATAGCTGGCTGTGAGCTCGGAGGGGAGGATCTACAAGGGTGTCGGGGGGCTGGTGGGTGGGTGTAGGACGGGAACGGGGGAAGGAGGCACAAGTGGGGTGACAGGGTAGGGGAGGTTAGGTGTAGGTAGGAAGGGGTACAGGGGGTGGTGGATGGGAGGCACAAGAGGGGTGGCGAGGGAGGGAAGGTTAGGAGGGGGTAGTGGGGTACAGGGGGTGGTGGATGGGTCTTGGAGTGGGAGGTGGTGAGAGGTAGTAGGGAAGTGGTGGTTGGGTGTAGGAGGGGAAAGAGGGAGGAGGGAAGGCTACAGGTGAGATCTGAACGGCGGCACGGCCCGAGATGCGCCGGCTAGCAACACGTCTTTATGAAACTCTGTCCAGAATTGGGCAGTTAAGAGACAGTGGAGAGCTCATCTTCACGTCAAATGTCACACGGATGCTGCGGGCCGCGTGCATCTCCCACTAGCCCCTCCATCCCGTCACGTGTGTGCGTATGTGCGCAGGGAGAGACAGGGAGGAGGGAGAGGGGAGTGAGTGAGAGTGAGGGTGATAGGGAGGGCGGGATGGGTAGGGCAAAGGAAAGTGGGAAAGGGGGGAGAGTGATTTTGCTTGTCCTGGCGTGACATGATCACCTTCACCAGATCTCAGAAGCTCTTAGAATAATGTAAGGGGATCTAGAAGTTCGAGCTTTGGAAAATTTGGAAGGAAGGGAATCGCGACTTCTTCTTTTTTTTGGGGGGAGGGGGGAAATAGTCACGCAAGCCCTGGCGGAATCAATCACTACCGTGCTTGCGTAACGATAACAGAGTTCGCTAATCTTGTACATCGGTAGGATGATGCATGAAAGATATGGTGGGTGACCGCGTACTACTGCCTGCCGCTCCCTCTCTGTACCAGCTCAGCTCACGGCGTCATGATTTGCGGCAAAGGTTACTGAACCCCGGGGTGGCGGCGGCTATGGTCGGTAAGGGCGAGTGTCGGGGAGGATCGGTAAGAACTAAAACTCTTGTGCGTAAGTGAACCCGTGACGTCAAAACCACAGTCGATACACATCACTGACTTTTTCAGGGCGCTTTTTCAACAGGACGTCATAAGGGTGGGAGTTCGGTGTCTGGCCTCGGTGTCATGGCGACTCTCCCACCACGTACTGTTATATCACACGATCTTAGCGCTACGGGAGAGAATATCGCAATACCAACTCCATTCTATAACGTCAACACTAAAACTCACTCGAATCCTCCAATACGGCCCTTGAAAAAGCCTGGAATCTGTTGGAATTCGTACCCTGACAATCAAAACAACAAAACCGTACGCGGGCCAAGACTGTCTAGGGGGAGTAGAGGGCTGTGTTGCCATCCCGCGGTGTCATATTTACCAGGCGATAACGCGCTTCTCGGGCTTTCCGCTATGCAGGTGATGATGCTAAGTGGATTCAGATGCAGACAGTGACCAATATATTTTCCACACCTATCTAGTACGGTGTAAATTTCTTTTCAAGGGAGCGAATTTCACTGCTTTTTCACGGATGAAATAAGTCACGAGCGTCTGCCTGCCCCGCCATACACTGTCGCTATACCTTATGTTCCCCTGTTTACAAAATTGCCGTCAGTGTAAACGGAAATGTGCTGGAGATGCATAAAATATGTAAAAGAGAAGGGTGCTAATGAGCGATGCTGGAGAAAATGTTTGTTAATTGTGCCAGCTAATTAGGAAGCTCGCCAGATACGGTACTGTCTTAGAGATAGGCCATTCCCCCCTTCCTGCCCGCTGAAGGAAAACAGGCCCTATACCAGCTTCGTCTCTCTCCACCCTCACGCTCTCTTCCTTTCTCTCCCCACCCCCCTTCTCTCTCGTTGTTTATCTATTGCTATTGCCGTTTTTAGTTTCCATCCCCAAATGATGATGCATCAGGTAATTGCAACATTATTATGTTAATTCACCCCGCGCTGACACGTGCCTTTCCGCCACAACGCCGAATGCTGCAGGATACGTTTCGGCAAAAGCAGCGCATAACATACCTCCCCTCTCTCTCTCTCTCTCTCTCTCTCTCTCTCTCTCTTTAACTGTCTAGCACATTTTAAAATCCTGTATACCTTTAATTTTTCGTGCCAATTCTTCAATCACTATGTAACCAAATAAAAATACTCACAGACATAAATCTGCCGGATACGTTTTAACAAAAAGCGGAACATAAGCATTCTCCTTTCTACTCTCAAATTTGCCATAAACTGCGAATCATTGAATTTACACATTGACTCATCGGTCAGTGCTTATTAATACGGGAATAACAGAAAATCATTTGCATCATGGACACTGTATTTGACTCATCGGTCAGTGCTTATTAATACGGGAATAACAGAAAATCATTTGCATCATGGACACTGTATAGCATGAGCACACCATAACATCATACTTTCGTTCTCCTCTTTTGTACGTCAATCTCTATGCCAAACACTTTATAATTACGCCATTACTTTTTCACATTAACACATTCATTAAGATCTACTGTAAGTATACTCGAATAAACGACATACTGGCAGGGACGAGAGACAAGGGACAGGATACAGTAAGCTTGGAAAGATTCGTAGATAGCGATGAACAGACTGACATGGATACACATATAATGATATAGATAGATACAGATAAGATATTATACACTGAGATATGGATATAGATAGACAGACAGACATAAAGCTAGACAAATATAGACAGACAAACAGACGAGTAAGATGGTGGCACGGTATGGTTAGGACAGGTCCGGGGAAACTCGCACGTAGCATGGGATATTAACACAGCAGGAATTAAAGTGATAACATGGGAAGGGGGGATTATAAGAAGACGGAAGGGAAAATGTCAACATGGCAGGGGATAGGGAATAACACCAAGATGGCAGGAAGATGGCAGAGAAGAAAAGGACCAAGGAGACAACAGGGAGCTTGACAGGGGATACGTGGGGATGGGTGTCAAGGGAAGGCAGAGACACGGAAAAAAGCAGTGTGAGAGGATGAACCAGGGACAGCGGAGAGAAGCAAAGACGGCAGGAGAAAGGGATGAGGCAAAGGAAAGATCCAGTACAGTGCAAGTGCCAAGGATTGATAGAGCAGTGTGTGTGTGTGTCTGTGGGAGAGAGAGAGAGAGAGAGAGAGAATAAGAAATCCGAAATAAGAGAAACTATAATGCCGAGGGCAATACAGTGAGGGTAGAGGGTAAAAAAAAAAGAAAGTTGTTTTGGATGTCAACATTACACCTGTATGCTGAGACCCTAGGCGCCCACCCTACCCATATATATACACACTCAGTCCTATCTACCACCACCACTACCACTGTTACCTGCGTTGCGTCTACCACAGCTACCAGAAGTACACCGAATCTACCACAAAAATCACCATCACGGCCCTGACCTATCAGAGTCTACCATAAGAACTATCATCACGGATCACCACCCCAGCCACCACAACAAAGCTGACTCCACCTCAAGTCCACCACAAAAACCACCACCACTACCAGTTACCACCACCACCTTGGCAGCTACCAATATCTGTATAAACTGCCGGATTTACCATGAACCTTGTGGTGATGGTGGTAGTAATGGTGGTGGGACTGGTGGTAGGTCATCCCAGAGTTAGAAGCAAATGGATGGAGCGCGAGGGGAAATGTAAGTAACTGTGAACTGGGGTTAACTGAGAAAGAGTAATAAAACGTAAAAGGGAGGATGGGAGAAATAATACGAGAGGGTAGGGACAGACAAAGAACAATAAAGGTGAAGCAGGGAGTAGGCAGCACTATATAAAGTGAGTGGATGAAGGTCGCCACCGCCGACCACCAGGGAACTGAGGTCAACATAATAATCACAATATTAATGGGCACTGTTTCCAACCCTTGTCTATTCCTTTTTTACCTTAACTTGGCCCAGATAATTGTCCTTTTACATCTTATTTCATGTAGGTGAGTGGAAAAAAAAAAATGCTGTGCCCATCCCTTCCAAACAATTCTTAATGATAATCTTTTCACCTTAACTTGGCCTTGATTTTCGTTCTCTTGCAGCTTATTTCACAAACCTCAGTGACAAATATATATATATATATATATATATATATATATATATATATATATATATATATATATATATATGGTTCTACATCTTTCCCACAACAATTCTGCGAGACTTCAATCGTATTATAGTGTTAATCTGTTGCTACAGCTCTGCAGTCACAGTGGAAAGATGGCAATTTCAGGCCAAGCCAGAGTGAAAAGATTATAATGAAGGCATTTTCTAATTAGCTACGATTCCCGCGGTAACAAGAAAAAGTTGTCATGATCGACTTCTGTTAAAATCTGATGCTGTACGGACGATTTTATTCGGCTTTTGGAAACTTTTTGATGTATCTTTCTTTAACATGCATATTAATTACGTTACGTTCCCGTCACCTCCTTGTCAATTTATATTTTTTTTGTCTTTGGCTTGGTTAGACAACCAGTTCCAACCCACCTCACGTACGCTTGCACCTGGATCTCAACCTGCCTCTTCTTCCATTCACCACACACACACACACACACACACACACACACACACACACACACACACACACACACACACATACCCCTACCTCACCTCCCTGCCTCACTCTCGCTTAATCCCCTTACCTAACCCTCCTGTCTTACCCATTCTCTCACACTTCCTGCCTCATTCTCTTCCTCATCCTTGCCTCAGCGTTTCCTGATTTCTACCTAACCTTTCTGTCTTACCTCCTGCCTGACATCTCTGCCTCATCTTATTCCTAATCCCTACCCTATCCTCTTCCTAATCCCTGTTTCACTGCTTCCTTATCCATACCTAACCATCCTGCCTCACTCTTCCTCATTCCTGCCTCCCTGCCTCCTCATCCCTACCTCCCTTACACTCTTTTATATTCTTGCCTCACCCTCTTCCTCGTCCCTACTAACCCTCCTGCCTCACCCTTCCACACTGCTTCCTCATCCCTGCCTTACCCTCCTGCCTGACCTTGCGTCTCTCCACAGTCATGATTGTGGTGAACCCCAAGTCGTGCAACGCTACAGGCGGACAGACAGGTGCCTGCCTCCCTATCTTCACCTGCGCCACCAAGTTCGCTGGCACCGTCAAGGGAAAGTGTTCACTGGGACTGGGCGAGTGTTGCGTGTGTGAGTAAGATCTTTTTTTTAATAAAGTCACCGTCAAATCATTTCATTCAGCTTTGGGAAGGTATCTTGTAAAGGAGGAGATTAATCAAGGCTATATCTAAAATTCAAAATCTCTCCTCAGTCGAAATTATATATATATAAAGTAGCGAAGGCGTTAAGAGGAGAATGTGGGAAGACAAAGAACAAGGGTTCGCTCTGACTGGGGGAATGTTGTGTCTCAGTATTAACAGCAGATATCATCAACATTAAGAGGCCATGTTCTCTCCCCCTCGGGAGGCTCTCGAACACCTCTAGCTGTTTATTTTACAGGCTAGGCCTTAGTATACTCTGAGTATTCATATAATTCCCCCAAGTATTACAAGACAGTACAGGGTACGGTAACATATACGGGAAGATCTACTAGGCAAGATAAGCTAGAAAAACTCTTAAACCTACCAGAATACGGCCAAGTAAATGCTGTGAATATGCTTTACAATGAAGAGCTAGTGCTTCCTCGGTCTGTGGGAGTGCTGTGTCTCTGAGTGTCGGGATTGCCTATTATCAAACGAAGTACACTTACGAGTACAGTCGGTCAAATAAGTACGCATCATTCTAACGCACTCGACAAAATCTGTACCCAGGTCGACAAGTGGTGCTTATTTATCTGTGTCTGTTTATCTTTGCATCAGTGTACTTAACTACATAATTATCCATTTACGTTTGCATCCATCTTTTTTTTTTTTTTTTTTTTTTTTTCTTCTGTGTGGTGCAGTTGAGAGGAGCTGCGGAGGGGAGTCAGCGGGGCGTGTGACCTACTTCAGCAGCTCAGCATCCGACGCCACCACCGCCCCAGCCTGCAGCCTGACCCTCACAAAAGCAACGAATACTTGTCAGGTGAGGATAAGGTGGGGGGGGGAGGGAAGTTTGGTGATGGGATATCGAGGATTAGAAAGGGGTAAGGATAAAAGCACAGAATGGATTAAGAATAAGGAGAACGATTTTAAGATGAATTAACAGTGAACACCAAGAGAGGCAGGAGAGGGATAAAGGGACGATGGCGAAAAGGGAAGGAAGAAAAAAAAAAGTGAAGTAAGGAATGGCGTTACAAGGGGGAAGAGGAAAACAAAGCACGTGAACTGCAAACAAGATAAAGGAGTGGGTCTCACACACACACACACACACACACACACACACACGCACACACACACAAGGCTTAGGATTAACACCTACTGACTGCACATGCGTCATTAAGCCAGACAATTAGTTTTTGCTAAGTTCCAATCTTCCCCTTGAATACAACACGAAATGAAAGATAAACATTCGGAAGCCGAATGTCAATCGCCAGCCAGAAGATGCTGTTGGCCAAGTCCAAGATTTTGGCCATATCTTGATACCCTGAAAGTTCCACGTTCATGAGATACAATGGTGCTAGAGGCGAACGATAAAACTGCTTGACCTTTGGCAGCCATTTTGGTGACCTTGACCTTGACCCCAAGTGCCCATTCTCGAACTTGGCCAAGATTTTGGCCGTATCTTGATACCCTGAAGGTTTCATGTTGATAGCTCAATCCGTTAACGATGTAATGGGAACTGATGCGCGCGCGCACACGCAAGCACGCACGCAAGCACGCACGCACGCACGCACGCACGCACGCACACACACACACACACACACACACACACACACACACACACACACAGGCGGCCAAAAACATTATCGCTCCGCCTTGTAATGGCAGACGATAACAAGGAATTCACAACCTCCACTGCTCCTGCTAGGTGAACGAAGACATGTGGGAGAAGCAAACTTTGTCCAACAGTTTGACCGGCCCGAGAAACAAACTCGAAGTCTTGCAGTTGTGAGCTAAAGGCATTTTTACCATGACACTCACAGGCCAGTTACACGGGAGTACAGCTGAGGACAAAGGCGGCTTAATATTTCACCTTTTCTTTGACATTCCCAACTGGCTAATATTCCTAAGCTATAAGAGGACTGGTACGCTTATCCGCCCATAAATGACCTTTGGATGATGCGAGAGGGAAGAAAGTGACCGACATAATCCAAGTGTGTGAAAGAAACACGATGGAATAGATAAATAAATAAATAAATAATACATCAAACACCAGTAAACCTCAAAGTAAAAAGTGGGTGAGAGGGTAGACAAAGAAAAGAGTATCACCACTTAAAGTCCAATAATATACTTTATATTTTACTCTACCTGCTATCAGACAATTCCATTCAGATTAGGGAGAAAAATCGAGTTGCGGGGGGGATTAGATAAGGTTGCATTTAACTCCTCCAGTTCTTAAAGTATACCCTGTACCAAATAAAACTGCGCTGACATAGCAGGAATACAACAGAACACACCTCATTTGATTTCTGGGAATGACTTCACTACTGCCTTTGGTGCATGAGTTCTTTCCTAGGGTTGAATCTACGAGTCTGGTGGTAGCAGGAATAGTGTGTGTGTGTGTGTGTGTGTGTGTGTGTGTGTGTGTGTGTGTGTGTGTGTGTGTGTGTGTGTGTGTGTGTGTGTGTGTGTGTGTGTGTGTGTGTGTGTGTGTGTGTGTGTGTGTGTGTGTGTGTGTGTGTGTGTGTGTGTGTGTGTGTGTGTGTGTGTGTGTGTGTGTGTGTGTGTGTGTGTGTGTGTGTGTGTGTGTGTGTGTGTGTGTGTGTGTGTGTGTGTGTGTGTGTGTGTGTGTGTGTGTGTGTGTGTGTGTGTGTGTGTGTGTGTGTGTGTGTGTGTGTGTGTGTGTGTGTGTGTGTGTGTGTGTGTGTGTGTGTGTGTGTGTGTGTGTGTGTGTGTGTGTGTGTGTGTGTGTGTGTGTGTGTGTGTGTGTGTGTGTGTGTGTGTGTGTGTGTGTGTGTGTGTGTGTGTGTGTGTGTGTGTGTGTGTGTGTGTGTGTGTGTGTGTGTGTGTGTGTGTGTGTGTGTGTGTCACTGGACTGAAAGGGTTAAAATAAGATTAGCACAACATAAAACTGACCTCACAGGTATTTCCCCCCACGTCCCCTTCGGCTCCTCTATTTCTTCTTCCCTCTCTTTGGTGCCATGGGGCGGGTGTCTGGAAGAGAGATTAAGAACAGCCAGGTAGTAGATATATCCTGCTACATACACTGAAAATGATACTGTGTTCCCATTAACATATTCAGTCTAATGATGTATTTAATTTTGTCCTTAATACCACCGGACAATTTATTTTTTTTCAGATAAGGGGAGACATTTTGAACTTCTTCATAACTAGAAAGCTGCCCTAAATTGAGTTAAATCGGCTGGAGGTAGAGAGCATATGTAACAAGTCATCATTCTGAAGATGTTAATGGCCTCCTACAGCCAGGCATAATTTCTGGGCATTAAAACGCATCCTTGTGAAAATTTCGATGCCCAGAGCAGACGGTCTGAATGGAGGTGTGGAATATTATTTATTTTTGCTGGTTCCCAAATGACAGCTTTCCTGCTTTTGTGTAGTTGTGAGGACGGAGTTGGGATGACTATGATGATTTTGTTCTTATTTACCCCCCTTACTATGTGTCTACACCTCCCAATGATTATTTTGTTTTTATATACCTCCCTAGTTATCTGTCTATTAAATTACCCCCCTTCCCTCCTCCACAGCTGCGTGTCGAGATGCCCACCCTGGAACTAGCTGAACCCAACGCCGAGGGACTGTGTGAGCAACAGTACCTGGAGGTGACGGGGGCGGGGGGCGCGGAACCCCTCAAGATATGCGGCAAGAACTCAGGCCAGCACCGTCAGTATCATCACTTTAGCATTACATTCAGATGATGTTCTTTACTTGAATAAAATCGTGTGGTGGTAGGCAATAGAATTTTAGATGTGCCTTCGTTATAAGGGGGTCAGTGTTACTGTTTTATGATGTGAGGGATTCAAAGTGCCATGTGGTGGTGATGATGATGATGATGATTTGTTTAGCACTTGGGCTTTGCTAATGCTTGATCTGTATATCTTGGTGGTAGTGATGATATTTTATATAACGTTTTCCTGCACTATATTTGTTTACGTCAGTGGCTGTAAACACTCGGGGTGCTTCGGGCCCCTTCATCGTGTCCGTAGTAAACAACCCTATCTCCTCCTCCTCCTCCTCCTCGCAGTGGCATTCCTTGGTCTCTCACCCCCCTCCTCCTCATAATCACCGCCTTCGGTCTCATCACCCCCCCCCCCTCCTCCTCCTCACAATCACAAGACAATATCTTCTCCAGCCTCCCCCTCCTTCTCCTCAACCACTTCCCTCTCATCCATTTAAAACAACCACTTCCCTCTCAACCATTTAAAACATCCACTTCCCTCTCAACCATTTAAAACAACCATTTCCCTCCCAACCATTTAAAACAACCACCTCCCTCTCATCCATTCAAAACAACCACTTCCCTCTCAACCATTTAAAACAACCACTTGTCTCCCATCAACTCAAAACAGCCACTTTCCTTCATCCACTCCAAACAACTAATTCTCGGTGCTATGTCCGTGCCAGTGGTCGTGGACACTCGGGGTGCTGCGGGCCCCTTCACCGTCTCCGTCATCAACAGTCAGGCTAACCCGGGTACCTCTTGGAATCTTGAGGTGGAGCAGGTGGCATGTGACTCACCAAACCTAGGTAAGGATGGAGGCATGGTAGGTGTGGATGCTCTTGTGTACCCTTGCTCTGGAAGGTGTAGATGGTGTTGTGGTGAAAGTCTGACATCATGTGGGTGTTCTTATATTGGATGGGCGTGGGTGTGCTTGTGTTGCAGGTGTGGTACGGTAGGTGTGGATGACTGACCACTGAATGTGTGGTGGGTGTGATTCTTCTTGCATGTTTAAGTGTGGAAAGTGTGGGTGTGTGTTGAAAATGTTGCGGAAGATGTGGATGTTCCTAGTTTCGAAGATGTGGGAGAGGGTAAGTACAGGTGGTAGGTGAGAGTTTTGTTCCTCCAAACCCTTATGGCATTCATATCATCAGCGTTTGGGAGGAAGCCATATAATACATTAAGATTTCTCAAATATTTTTCCAGATTTACCAAGGAACATCATCCCAATGCAGTTTCAGCATCAGTGGCTTTAAAACGGTACATAGAGGTAAGGATGGCATTCTTCTACGGATTTATCCACCTACTTATTAACTTTTCCCCACAGCACCTACGGGATGCGATCAGTACTACCTGGAAGCGTCTGGTAGTGTTAAAAGCTTCAACTACGACACAGCGGCTGCAACGCCCACGCAGCCCGACGGAAACCCAGGTAACTACACCCCACGCCACTCACTTTATCGCCTCTTGACTGAGCATGAGCAATAGCGGTTCATTTGTCATTTTACACGTCCTACGTACAAATATTTTACTGACACAAAACACTGCCGCCAACACTGGCTATAAGATACTTAGCACCTCATCAACAGTTGCGAAGAATCCTATAAGTCTCAAACCAGGATAACCGTGATAATAACAAATGACAGTAATGACTCTTTCCCCCTCTCATACCTACCCCCCCCCCACCACCAGGCAGTCGTCATCTCCAGGAGAGCTACACCATCTGCGTGAAGGAGGGAGGGTCTGGGTCGTGTGGGCTGGAGTGGACCCCGGCAGCAGGGGAGGACTACGCATTCACACTCACCGGCTACCTCATACCGGACCCCCTCATTCCTTTACCAATATTCCGTAAGTCATAGTACAGTACACCTCTCCTAAGCACATCTGGAGTTACAGTAATAACAGCTTTAGATACACGCCGGAGATTCCCAAAACTACATTATATACAGTAACAATCAAGTACACCAAGAATACAGATGAAATAAATAAATAAATAAACTAAAGGGCGTTATGGTAGCGAGTGAATAATTCGAGCTATGCCCTCCCTGTGTTGTTTGGTTCAGGCACTGCTACTGACGGTCTGTGTCCCTTCACCGACCACCTGGTGATTCCCGAGGGCCTGGTGAGGGGAGAGGCCAACCCATCCACTGTCTTCTGTGGATCCCTGTTCCCCGAGGCCGTCACCAGTGAGTTCTGTTTTGGTCTGTCTCGCTGTCTGTCTCCTTTTCTCATTATTTGTCCGTCCGTCTGTATGTACGTATGTGTGTCTGTCTGTTTTCCTCACCATTTGTTTGTCTGTCTGTCTCTACTCTCCTTACTACCTGTCTGTATATCTGTATACGTCTGCTTTCCTCACTACCTGTCTCTCTATCTATTTTCCTCACTACCTGTCTCTCTATCTATTTTCCTCACAATCTGTCTGTATGTCTGTCTATTTTCCTCACTACCTGTCTGTATGTCTGTATTTTCCTCACTACCTGTCTGTCTGTCTACCTTTCTCATTACCTGTCTGAATGTCTGTCTACTTTCCACTCTGCCCAACTATGTCTTTCCACACTACCTGTCTGTCTATGTGTTTGTCTGTCAGTTTTTTACTAGAAAGCCTCCCCACCTCTTAGCATCAAATTCTTTATCGTTTTTTTTGTTTTAGCAGTACTCTCTCTCTCTCTCTCTCAAAATTTGTTTACTAATGTGTTTGTGTGAATTCATCTTCCTGTGTGTGTGTGTGTGTGTGTGTGTGTGTGTGTGTGTGTGTGTGTGTGTGTGTGTGTGTGTGTGTGTACTAATAACGTCCTTGTGTACGTACAGGCCCCAGCTACCGTGTCACAGTGGTTGCCAACAACGGTGAGGTGGCAGACAACGATATTGACAACAGGGGCTTCCACCTACTCTACAACCAACGCTCATGTTAACTATCAGGTTCCCATATCTCACTCACAGTAAAATCGTCTGGAGTTTCTTGAAGCAAAACAACAGAACTGTGGCTCCTATGACTCACTCACAGCTGAATAAAATCGTCTGGCGAAAAGTATCGATCATGATGTTAAAGCGTAATGTGGAAAATAAATGAATAAGCAAGAGGTGCTCCCAAAGCCTCTTACACCAACTAGAATAGAACTCAGTGAACTTATCTCTGGGATTCTAGAAGATTTATGTAAGAATTACGGTACATTAGTCTGTTTGTTTTCCCCCGACAGAAATGGCCCATTCAGACAACACAAATATTAGAGTGTGCTTGTGTGGAATTCTATAAGCTTAGTTATATGAAGCAGGAATGAGTCTCCTTGGTTACTAGTCAAATTGACCATTAACTGACCTAAAATGCAATTAGGGATTTCTGTCACGTTGGAACAAACTCGCTACCTTATATATATAATTTTGTTGTTGTTGTTTATATACTTCATGTATTTTTTTTTATAGTTGTATTACCGTTCATGTAATAAATATTTATATATTTCCCTGCTGCTAATTATCTTTTATAACCTCTCTATGACTTATTTGTACGTACGTGTATCTTGCTTAAATACTGCACTGTAATTGTAGCTTATGTTCCCAAACACAAACTCTCTTGTACTTTGCTGCTAAAATTTCCTCAGACAAGTGGGTCTATAAACACACAAAGTGTACTTTTATTTTTAGTCTCATTCACAACGAGAAAAGCATTTATGACGGTGGTGTTAGAAAATACTACGGAACCTCTAACACGAATCTGAAGCGCTCCCTCTGTCCTCTCCTCTTGCAACGTCACCAGCAGTGTTATCACCATAGCAGTCATCATCATCATCATCATCATCATCACCATATCGTTACTGTTACCGTTTTAACCACAAATACTACCAACAGGCCGCACCACCGAATCTAATAGTAATCGGGTATACAAACATACAGGCAACCATGAACATACTTCCCAACCTCTTCCCCTCCCTCCCCTCCTTTCTCTCCACCGGAAATGCGTACACCCCAGCCATAGGTGTCTCTCCTAACCTTAACCTCTTCAACCTGATGACGTGGTTTTATTCCTACTATCTCCAGACGGCTTCATTCAGCTCTGAGAGAAATCGGATGGTGAAGGAGATTACAGAGGCTGTTTCTAACCCCGTATTATCACAGGTTAATAAAATCGTCCGCGAAGGAGTTAGAACAATATAAGAAATGTGTGTCATCGCAATGAAAGGGCTATATAATTGTGTAGAGGTACCCAAAGTAAACACACACACACACACACACACACACACACACACACACACACACACACACACACACACACAATGTACTGGAAGGTGGGTTGATGGAGAAAGTCTCTTGACCCCTTCCGTGCAAAGAGGCCTCCCCATAGTTGAATTCCCGTTCTCCATTCAAGTTATAAGCTTCGACCGATAAACTGAAAGCTGAACACATGCAGCACAAAAGTTCAGTTCCAAAAATCCGATATCCTAGAACATCTACTTCCCATAATATTTTCCCATGTAGCCTAACATTGGGTGTCGATACTGCCTGTCCTTAAACGATCAATGTATATATAAATAAATATAATAAACATATAACATTGTAATTACTAATGCGAGGTACTTCATTGCAGTTATTTTAAATGTTTATCACATGATTTTCTAATGGTTATCATTTAGATTCTGCATTCAAGTATCGCCAGTGTTCTGTAAAACCTTACGAATATGAGAGTTTGTACTTTATTTGTTTAATCCATGAGTGGTGTTTATCCAAGCAGTTACTACTGTCACAAAGAGTAGAGAGCGGCCTGCTGACCCACCACTGCGCGTCTGCTTGCTTTATATAAAGGCATGTGCGTCGCTTCACATGCTTGACAGTACGATACACAGCTGGAGATCAGACAAAGGTGTGCCTCCATATAAACAACTCGGTGCGTACAGTACCTCTCATCAATCTGGTGACGTATATTTTCATCTGTTCTTGCTACCAAACTGACGATTTTATGCAACTTAAACAACTCAGCAGGTGCTTCACATTAAGGCTTTGACATAACATTTTTTTTTTTATTCTAGCCATCAAAGAGATTTTTTTTTCATATAACTTAAGAAAACCCAGTAGCTGCTTATCATAATCTGGTAATGTAGCCCTCCTTTATATATATATATATTTTTTTTCCTTTTTTAACTCTCGCCATCAAACAGAACATTTCATGTAACTCAAGAGAACTTGGCGTGTCTGATTAATCCCGCGACTTTTTCATTTCCATCTTGCTTCCAAACACACAAGCTTATGCATTGTAAGAAAACACGCTAGGTGCTTAATATCCGACGACGCTGTTTCCCTTATTCGATTTTTTTTTTTTTTTTAGTCCATGCTTGCAACCAAACCCATATGAAACTTACAACTCAGTAGGTGCTTCCCGTCTAACCCCTTCAGGCCGATGACGTATATTATTTTTATTCTCGGTAATAAAGAGAGAATTTTATAGAACCTAAGACACTCCTCGAAGTGAAGATATATATTGAGGGTATATCTAACCCCTCCAGTTTGCAATGTCGCTTTCAAGGTTAAATACTGTACAATAATCTGAATGCAACAATAATAAAAAGAAAATCTGTGCCTGTTTGCATATAGCCAACTCTGTATATGATGATGTTTTAGACGCAGCATTAAAGCATGTCCATCTTACTCTACTCCTACCCCCTCTAGACTATTTTCCTCAGCTTCAGTGGAACTTCTAGATCTGGAGGGATTAGATATAACCTTCACTAGCTCCCTCAGTATGAAAGCCACCTCTCCAGTTGAAGAAAATCGTGTCGTGCACCAAGACTCAACAGCATAAAAGCTGATAGTGTCGTGAAGTGGTTAAGGTCTGTTGTGATTATTTATTATTATGGACTATACTCTGGGAAACGTCTGGGTCTGATTTACGGATTTTTTATAGAACAAAAATAATTAACCTATTGCACAGGCCATATATGGGGAAAATTTGATTGTACACGCTCGCTTTCTTTCTCTCTCTCTCTCTCTCTCTCTCTCTCTCATGTCACATGGTTGGACGTAGAAGCGGATAAATTAAGATCTGAATTTCAAGAGCAACCAGGCTTAATCCATGACAACTCTTTCTCGCATTATGGTCACAAAACCTCACAGTGGTGGTGATGCACAGGACAAGAACCATACTCGGCTATCCTCTTGTACTGTACTTAATGAGCGAAACAGTAACGCCCAGGTGAAAATCGATGGCATGAATGAGGCAGAGGTTGGGAGGTGAAAGGGAACGATGATGATAATAGTGGCAGTGGTGTAGATTATGATAATTATGATGATGATGATAGTGGTGGAGGTGGAGATGGTGGAGGTGTTGGTGGTGATGGTGATTATGGTACTGGTGGTGGTGATGACAGGTGAACGTCATTGTACTGAAGTGGTAAATGAACAACTTTCTTGCAGGGTTGAGTCTCACACATCATGACAAAGGCAGAGGGTGTGAGGGTGAGGGTGGTGATGATGACGGTGACGGCCGTGGTGGTGGTGGTGATGATGACGGCACAAATATCAGCAACATCACAACATCAACAAGTGTTTAGTAACCAAGTACAAAGGGATGGCAGATGTAAGTCAAACCTTTACATGAAGCAAAGAGTTGTTAGATCTCTCTCTCTCTCTCTCTCAAGAACTCTAAGCTTTCATTAAGAACAGAATACTCTCGAGTCACTGATTCATTCCATTTAGCCAGATGATTTTATACATATTATTAAACTGCCTCTCAGGAAGCCGTCTTAACATCTATTCCTTGGTGATTAATTCTATACGCTGTTTCTTAAAATCCTCTTGTATATTATTCATGTTGTTGCGATATCGACATTGAAAAAATAGCACACACGAGTATATTAATGTTATATATACGTGGTGGGGGAGAGGGACGCCTTCACACGGTGGCACCAATGTAACAGCGCGGTGGAGCTGCTTTATACAAACTTCCCTTTACTCCCTCCCTGTTCCCCAAAACGAGGGCAATGGACTGCAGGAAAAGGGCAATGTAAACACACACACACACACACACACACACACACACACACACACACACACAATGTACTGGAAGGTGGGTTCAAATGAGCCTCGGCAACAACAACAACAACAACAACAACCTTCCATTCTAGAAATTATATGACTTATAATGCTGAGGATCTAGAAAGCCTCCTAACTCCTAAGCCGACCATACTATTATCTAACATATCGGTATACGTATTTTCTTCCTGCTGCTGTCTACTGGTGGCCCTACTCCCTCGTCCATACCGGTATATCCTGCCCCCCCCCCCACACACCGGTACCCCAATACGTGTACCGGACCACTGATGTACCGGTAGTGGGCGTGACGTTTGCGCTGAAGCCGTGCAACACTGACAACGGTGTGATGGGCGTGTGTCTGCCCTACTTCACCTGTCCCGCCGTTAAGGCCACCTACAGGGGACTCTGTTCCTACGGCCTTGGGCATTGCTGCGCTTGTGAGTACCGGTGTACCTCCCGTCTGTGCTGAATATCTGTTGTTTGTGCATGTAACCAAACCTACCAGGTATCTTTAGTGCAGGATATACTTGTCCTCAGTGCATCTTACCTGCTGTTTATAGATTACATTAACTCATTTGCCCGTAGTGCATGATACCTATATCTGTTTAGTGCATGATACACTTGTCCTTTGCGGACGATAGTTTTTCTGCATGGTACCTACTCTCCCTGTACGATATCTGTAATTTCGGCTAAGTGCATGCTGGTTATGGTTGTGCATGATATTAATTCACTTGTTCCCACTGCATGACACCCTTAGTGTATGGTCTCTGCTGTTAGTGCATGATATTAATTTACATGTACAGGTACTTAATTCTTAGCGCATGGTAAATATTTGTGTATGATATCTGTTCTATGTGCATGATTTTATTTGTCCTTGGTGTAGGATGCATGTTATTTGTGCATGATACCTATATCTACAGTATACTGCTTGTAAAAATCAATAAACTGTAGCCTACCGGTACCCGTGTTTCAGGTTTGTGAATTGATGTCTCTACTTGCCTTCTAATATCTTAGTGCATGATACTAGCTGCTGATGACTAACCTGTCAGGCATGTGTCTATATGTATGTCTTTGGTGTGAGTGAATCATGCCTATATTCAGTGTTTGTACATGATGTTTATACCTGACCTCAAAACACGATACCTGTTGTTTGCACATTTACTTATCCTTAGTGCCTGTGCTGTTTGTGAATCTGTATCAGTCTTGAGTCTTTGTGCACGATGTTTCTGAGCAGCATGTGTCATTTTATTGTTGACGCATGATATCAACACCTTTCTTTAGTGCATGACGCCGTTGTTTGACCATGATGTCTGTATATGTCGTTTAGGTTTGTGCAATAATGCTTATATCGGTACCTGTCCTTTATTTTAGTGTATGATGTCGAGACTTACTGCATGACACGTGATGTTTGTGCATTATGTCTATGTACGTCTTTAGTATATGATAACGTTACAAGCTGCTAGTGCATGATGTCAGGATCTGTGTGTGTGTGTGTGTGTGTGTGTGTGTGTGTGTGTGTGTGTGTGTGTGTGTGTGTGTGTAAAGACATGCTCTCAAGTGCCCGATTTTTCAGATAAGCACACCGTTACCATCACCATTACAATATCATAACGAACAGCATCATTCACGTCATCAGCAGTATGAGTCACAATCACCACCACCACCACCATCATTATCACCGTTGCCTTCCCGTAGTCAGCACTATCATCACCATCGTCGCCATCACCCTCTTTATCACCACCACCATCTTCACCACCAACCTCATGCTCATCATCATTACCATCATCACTACCATCATCATCACTACCATCATCATCACCACCACCATCACCTCATCATCACGTTATCCCCACCTTCAGTTGAAAGAACATGTGGGGAGACGTCAGGTGCTCAGGTGACCTACTTCGTTGACAGCAATACCGCCAGCACCTGCTCCGTCTCCATCACGAAGGGAAAGAACGTTTGCCAGGTAAAGTAGCTAATATAATCTGACTTTCCTAATCTAACCTAAACTAACTTCCCTCACCTTAATCTAAGCAAAAGTAACTTTCCTAATCTGACCTAACTTAACTTTTCTCATGCTTAACCTGATCTAAAGTAACGTTTCTACCATAATCGAAACTAATTGAACCTTCCTAATCTAACCTAGCCTCCATTCTTAACCTGGTCTAACCTAACTTCCCTAATATAACCTAACCTAACCTAACATTTCTAATCTAATCTAACCTAACTTACCCATGCTTAATTCAACTAACATATCTTTAGTCTCAACCAGATCTAACATAAATTTACCCACGCCTAACTTAATCCAACCTAACTTTCCTTATGCTTGACCTAATTTAACTTCGGCCTAATTCAACTTTACTTTCCCCACGCTTAACCTAATATAACCTAACCTCCCTACCTATACCTAAGCATAATAGCCTATATTAATTTAGCGACCTACACCACCTCAAAATAAAGTACCACAACTAAGCCAAGAATGCCTTTTTTCAGCTCATACAAAATTTTGATGAAACAGTCCTTAACAACCACTAATAACCAACCTTTATGATGTGATGAGTTTTGAATGATGATCAACTGAAACTTTCTGATAATCTTACTTGTGATTTATTCCTCTGTTATTTACTTTTATATCATGAGACGCCAATTACATCGTCGTGAACCACAAAATGAACAGCACTTAATTACCCTGGCCCAGTATTACACTTCTGCTGTCTGTTCTAAGTAAATCTAACTCAGGCGAATCTTCCTACTGTCTAGTCTAGCCAAACCTTACCTCACCTAACCAACCCTACCCCAACGTCATTTAAGCTAACACAACACAACACAACCTAACCTAGCCTAACCTACCACTGCTACTTTCTTCATCAATCTAACTTAACTATACCTGAACCTAATGCAACGTGGCCTAACATTGCTACTGTCGAAAGCAACCTATCCTACCCCTCCCCTCGCCTTCCGCTCCCTTCCGTTCCGTTCCGTTCCCTAACCCCTCCATACCAGCCCAATACAACACAACACAACACAACCCTACCCTAACTTAACCTGACCTAACGCAACTTTATTAACCTCCCCCCTCCCCCAGCTGCGCCTTACGATGGAGGACCTAAGCCTCGAGGAGCCAGATGCTGAGGGGGCGTGTATGACCCAGTACCTGCATGTGACCAACGTGGACACCGACTCCATCAAAATCTGCGGCGAGAATGACGGCCAACACTGTGAGTATTGGTGCACATATATTCACTCTTAACTTGGTCGACGATTGCTACCTCTCTATCTCGAAAGCTGGTTGGTATGAATGCATTTACACTAGGATATGGTGCTATTTAGTCACACACATGCTTTACGATCAGGACTGTGGGTATTAGTGCACTCTTCTTTCACTCTAACCCCATCAGTCTGTGGCCGCATTTGTGTATTACTTTGTCGCTACTGCCAGACGATTTTAGTTAACTTAGGCGAGGTTCGAACTGCAGGGGTTATATATTTAGCCTTGGGTACCCCCTTTAACGAGAGGCGTTCCCTAAGTGAATTAAATCGTCTTGAACTTGCAAAAAGTGAATCAATAAAAAACGCCACCGCGGCCGTGTGGAGAGGATGGAGGATGAGAGACTGACTAGAAAAATGTATGTTAGTGAGGTGGAAGGGGGAGAGGAAGAGATGAAAACAAGGATGAGATTGAGGATGGAGAGAGATATGAGAGGGGATGTGTGAGTTGGAGGGAGGGCAGGCAAATGGCAGAGGATACGGCGACGAGGAGTCGATTTGTTTGTGGCCACCCCTTAGGGACTTAAGGCGTCTGGAAATAGATAGATAGATAAATAGACAGATACGTGGACATATAGACAGATGAAGTAGTAACGATCTTAGAATGCCACCTCTCTATCCTAAAAGTTGACTTGTTTAATATATTATAGAATAATTAACAGTTCGGTAACATACTGAACTATTTCACAGAATAACTGACTAACAGATTAACTGATTGAGAGATTAAGTAACTGACAAAATGATTTACTATTTGACAAAACAATTTATATCGCCTTCATTCCCACTACACCTCCAACTGCTCCTGCTCCTTCTCTTGCTGCTAGTGTGTTGTGACAAAGGTGAAGGTGGATTATACTGCGTCCACCTCAGCTCAGTGGTAGAATAAGACAATACTGTGGCTCTGCATCCTTTTCACAGCACTTCTTCATGACTAGCATCATTCTAGCGTTACTCCCTTGTAACTACTAAGTAATCGACTTGGAGATGGCAAGTTTGGTCGGTAGAGTAAAACGGGTATGGGCACTTCAACGCTGACTAAGCCGTACGCGCAACAAACCAGAATTGGGCTGTGTAATAAACGGACCACCATCAATTACTAACAGCCTAATTTCTTGACAGTGATAGTTGACGTGCGCAGTTCCTCCGGTCCGTTCAAAGTGGAAGTAGTGAACTCTGGGAGTAACACACCCGACTGGCGCATCAAGATCGAACAGATTAAGTGCTCTTCTCCCAACCTGGGTAAGTGTCAGGCTGGCGCTATAATCGGTCTGTTTTCATGTGACGGGACTGGGCCACTCCAATTTCAGGGCTAAGTTATTTGGTACAGATGATAATGCTACAGTCCGTTTGTTTTCATGTGACGGAACTGAATCACTCCCACTACTTAAATACATCCCTTAACCTGGATAGGTGTGAAGCTGGTGATGTTAAGAGACAATGATAATGCTAGATTGGTCTGTTTTCACTTGATGTAAATGGGCCCCTCCCACAACTTCAAGGCTAGGTATGTGAAATGATGCTAGGGTGGTTTGTTTTCATCTGACGGAAATGGATCAATGCCAGTACTTAAATACTAAGCGCTGGCTGCATGGAATTCGACGAACCTTATTTATGAGGCAGGAATGAATCTCCTTGGTTATCAAAGAAATCAACCCTCCATTCTGACACTTGGGTTGTAGCGGTTGTGGCGGTGGGGGTAGTTGTGGCGGTGAGGGTAGTTGTGGCGGTGAGGGTAGTTGTGGCGGTGGGGGTAGATGTGGCGGTGGGGGTAGTTGTGGCGGTGGGAGTAGTTGTGGTGGTGCTGGTACTTGTGGAGGTCCTAGGAGTGTTAGCTAGGACTTGTAACTGTGGTGGTGGTCATGAGGGTGGTTGTAGTGGTAATAGTTGCTGTGGAGGTGATGATGGCCGTGGCGATGATAGTAAGTGCTAGCGATTGTGGTTGGTAGCTGTGACTGTCTGGTAGTTGTGGTAAATATGGTTACTGTAATTGTAGTTACGAGAGTGAAGGTAACTGCAGTGGTGCTAGTAATGATTATGGAGGTGATGATGTCATGGCTGTGGTGGTAGTTGTGGGTGTTGGTGGTGTTAGGGCCTGTAGCTGTGGTGGTAATAATGGTGTTTCCAGTTGTGGCAGAAATCATAGAGCCAGTGGCTGAGTGGTGGTTGTGGTGGTGATGGTGGTGGTCTGGTAGCTGTGGTAATGATGACAGAATTTACTGGCTCAACTGATCCTTATTTACTTCCTTCATGGGAAATGAGAGAGAGAGAGAGAGAGAGAGAGAGAGAGAGAGAGAGAGAGAGAGAGAGAGAGAAATGTATGTATGTATGTACCGGTATCTCCCAGTAACCCAGTCCCCACTCCCACAGCCCCGGTAGGATGCGAGCAGTACTACATTGGCCTGACAGGCAACGTTAAGAGCTTCAACTACGCTGCTGTGTCGTCCTCCAGGACTCACCCTGCTACGGGTAAGACAGTTTGGCCTTGATGGCAAAGTATAACTCATGCCTGGGACATTACGAGTGTGTTACAGCGATAAGATAACGATGATGATCATCATGATCATGATCATGATGATGATGTTCATAATAACCAGTAATCCATCCATCCATCCATCATCCAATCCTACATTGCCCCCTGAGGAGCGTAGGAGCCCGGGGCTAGGCAGTTGGTCCCGACATTTAAGATGAAAGTGAATAACCAGTAATAATAATAATAATAATAATAATATTAATAATAATAATAATAATGATTAATAAATAATAATAATAACAGTACGATATCAACAGAATAACAACAGTATGGTAGCGGCAGCACTAGCATATATGTATGTTATCTATGTGTATGTACTGTATGTATGTATGTATGCATATAGGCAACGGCAGCCTAGGGTAAGTGATAATATAAATACTACAGCAAGACATATCTTTTACCTACGATGATAACACTACGACAGCAGTACAATAATGCTAAAAAAAAAAAAAAAGAGCGATAGCCGTAAGATGACAGCATAATGAGGGCATGATATGGCGGATCTGGTAAAACAATAACAATAAGAGCTGAGTAACTAACCTCCACCCCCCCCCTCTCTCTCTCTCTCTCTCTCTCTCTCTCTCAGTTAGTCACAAGTCTCCAGGCAAATGACAGCAATGCGAGCTTATCATTTTCTTGTTGCCGGGTAAACTGCAACTTTTCAATAAACCTTCACAGTGCTCAGGCCATTCATCCAACAGCTCCATTTTCAAACGGTGGCCGAGGCTCTCAGTCCCCTACACCCCCAACTTCCATGTCCCCCACGTACATTTTAATCCCCCCCCTCAACGAAACTTTAATTCTTGGAGGATATTCTAATAAAAATACACACACACACACACACACACACACACACACACACACACACACACACACACACACACACACACACACACACACACAGATTCACTACACTCAAAACCGCTAAACCTACAACAACCTGTTGCACAGGGTAAACTTTCCCGCCCCAGCCCCACCGCCCACAATTATCCCAGCCCAGGCCATTCATTCTCTTACCCACCCCGGCCATTTCTTTACCTTCCCTTTTGACGGCTTCAAGGTCCGACGCAGGTCACGCGGTCGACGAAGGGGCTCGTTAAATCTCACTCTAGCCACCGTACATTATTATGTAGTCCTTTCGCCTTAACCTGCCCAGATTATCATCCACTTACAGTTTATTTCATGTAGCTCATTGGCAAAAAAGACAGTGCTGCGGCTCTCCACCTTTTCCATAGCGTTTCTTCATGACTAGCATCCTATTCTAGTGCTGATTACTTATTACAGTTCGGAATTCAGAAGGGAGAGATGGCTATTTTAGGGTAAGTGTACGTATTAGTACAGATGCTTAGCTTAGGAAGAGTGTCCCTGGAGTGGAGAGATTAATGAAGGCTTTTATCTAACCCCTCCGTTAAAAATTACTTAACTAATGAAACAGGAAAACAATTGCAAAATCGTCTGAAGCCAGGAAAATCCGGCTAACCCCTTCAATATGGTGTCGTATTTTATTATTTTATTCTTGCTATCTCCAGACGATTCAATTCAGCTTCTGTGAGATTCCAGTAGTCGAGGGGGTAAATGAGAACTAATGTCTAACCTCTTCAATTGCAAAATCTCTCTCCAAAGTTGAATGAAATTATCTGGAAATCGGAATATAACAGAAAAACACGACATCGGATTGAAAGCGTACAGTAACGTTATAGTGCTAAAGTGGTTTAAGAAATTCCACCACCTGTTATAAATTGCCCTAAAATTACCATCCCTCCGCCTTGAATGTTGGGCTGTAACACCAGAAAACACTAGCATATGTTAGTCACGAAGAAGTGCCGTGGAGGGGAGGTAGAGCCGTAGTATTGCCATTTTCTGCCGGTGAGCTGCGTGAAAGAAGCTGCAAAAGGATGAAAATCTGGGCCAAGTTAAGAGTTACCATAGAGGAGAGTCGGGCGATAATCCGTCCTGTAGCTGCGATCAGGTTAAGTCATATTGGGCTTTGTGTAAATATCCATAAGTAACGTGGCGAAATTATGAACTAAATCCAATGCAGTCAACCTTCTTTCTTGCAGTTTTTTCTTGTTCCTTTCATACGATTTGATTCTGCTTCGGGGAGATCTCTTGGCTAGATCTAACACCTCCATGATTTAACAAGAGGAGCTAAATACAGAACATTGTATTGTGTGTGTGTGTGTGTGTGTGTGTGTGTGAGAGAGAGAGAGAGAGAGAGAGAGAGAGAGAGAGAGAGAGAGAGAGAGAGAGAGAGAGTCGTTGTATTTAGGATAAGAGTATTAACAAGGCTCAATCTTTCCACCACCCGTTTGCTAAGATGATAACGGTGCCGAGACGACGGTAGCGGGCACCCGACACCTTCAGGAGAGCTACACCATCTGCGTGAAGCCAGAGTCGGGGTACTGTGGCCTCAAGTGGACCCCTGGACCTGACGACATCCCCTTCTCCATCTCAGGCGGCGGTACCAACGAACTGCTTCCACGTAAGACCACACCTGGGCACCAATTACCTATCCCAACTTAATCTGTTCTAAACTAATGTGCCAACCCTTTCCTGCCTCACACGTGTAATATTCATCTCATTTAACTTACCCTGTCCTAACCAAACCTACCCTATCCTAAATTATCTAACTGCATTTACCGGTGCCAACTGCTACAACGTAAAGCCTCACCTGTGTAGCAGTTATCTAACCTATCCTACCCTATCCTAAACTAACGGAGGGTATACTAATCTAGCCCACATAACCCGACAATCTACCCTTACTTGCCCTATCCTAACCAAACTTAACCTATCCTAAACTAGGGTAACTTACTACATACTAATCTGCCCTACCTAAAGCGAACCTAACCATCCTCACTTAACCTACTGGTACCTAAACTTAACCTAAACTAACGTACTGTATAGTAATCTAGACTGACTGACTCGAGTCTAATCCAACCTAATCTTCACGGTATACTGCCAAGCTAGCCTACCCACACTAAATATTCAAACCTAACTTCAGCAACGAATTACCTGCATAGATAACTCATTTTATCCTAACGTATCTTAACGTTATGTAACGTAACCTCACCCAACCTAACCTGACCCAGTCTAGGCTGACCTGACCTAACCTAACTTGACCTAGTCTAACCTAATATTACGTAACCTAATCATACTGTCATATAGCTCACAAACACCACACACACACACACACACACACACACACACACACACACACACACACACACACACCAAACGATTAACACGGCCCTCAAATACCCACTCACGCTTTTTCTTTCCCCTCTCTCACACAGCCGGGTTAGAAGGAGATATCGCAGAAATAGATGGAGGAAACCGCACTGACTACCTGCTCATCCCCGGAGGCATAGTTCCAGGCGACCCCGAGATTATCTCCATATTCACGGGCTCGACATTTCCTTCCGAAGTGACCAGTGAGTTACCCAGTATTACATCAAACACTATGAATCTGGTAGACGTCACTTTAGTTTATTCTTGTCATTAATCCCTTGAATCGGCTTGTGACTCAGTGCAGAGCCACCCAAAGTGGAAAGAAGAGTAATAAAGTGACAGGAAGGTTGGGAAAACAAGAAGAGAGGAGGGCAGAAACACTGTGAAAATGATAAAAGTGATGGAAGAAGTAGGCAGCACTACATCGTTAGTGAATGAGAGTTGCCATCATCACCAACTCTACACCGAGTGACAAGCCTAATGGTTTCCCGTAACACAGGAAACCTTTTACAACGTTTGGTAGTAACCATACAACAAAATAACGAGATGATGTGGAGACTACTATGGTGCCCTTATGATCTGGGTGGATGTGCAAATGCGGCGTCCACCCAGGAATCAAACCTTCACACTAATCCTTGCGCCTCGCTGTGACAAGACGCTGTCTGTTGCAAGGGATCATCAGTTCATTGCATGGAACAACCTTGCAAGGGAGGTTGCTTACCTACAGTTGATGAGTCTGCTGAGTTACTCAACAACTGATCTCTCTCTCTCTCTCTCTCTCTCTCTCTCTCTGCCACCAAACAAATTTATTCCGTTATGCTGCTATTTTGTCTCGCACCACTTTACTTCCTCATCTATTCTCTTCAGTGTGTGTGTGTGTGTGTGTGTGTGTGTGTGTGTGTGTGTGTGTGTGTGTGTGTGTGTGTGTGTGTGTGTGTGTGTGTGTGTGTGTGTGTGTGTGTGTGTGTGTGTGTGTGTGTGTGTGTGTGTGTGTGTGTGTGTGTGTGTGTGTGTGTGAGAGAGAGAGAGAGAGAGAGAGAGAAATCTGCATACCTGCTCAGGGTGGTCCTTAATTTTCAACTTGAAAAATTTGCTTCAGCTGCTGCGGGACTTCGTTCCTACTGACTGAAAAGTGGTGTATGCAAATCTTCATGCTTATTGGATCATTTTAACCGATGCCGCATCATGTGCAAAGTTATACTATTATGGCGTAATGTTAAGTTGCCACTGGGTCACCTAGGTCCCCCTTTTGCTGACTATTAAACCCTCACTGGGGACGGTATCATGGGAACCCAACTCCCACCCATTGTTGCCTAGTTTTCTGGCTTGTAATTGCTGCCAGCTGTAGCCTTCTTCGCATCTGGATACACTTGCCTGTGTTGCTCAACGACCTGGAGATGAAACTGTCGTTGATCTTCGTTCTTGGTCAACACTGGATTAAACTCTTCAATCAGTGCTACCCCTCCTTCAGCAAAGTCATTTGTTGCTTGTAGTCCCTGGACGATGAGCTCAGCAACCTTGTAATGCTCACGGCTTTCCCATGGAGATGGATCAAATTCTGGTAATGAATGAGGAAGGCCAAGTAGTGTGAAAATCTACTTGGTGTTACTGGCCATAAGACTTGAACTTGTTTTCTGATTAAGTGCTGTCACCTCAAGTTCAATTCTTGCTCACTTTAGTTGATCTTTGCTTCCTTCTTCATTAGGGGCCATCGCCATTTTTTGCTTCTCTTTGGAGTCAACAGTTGGATGGAAAAAAAAAAAAAAAGACCAATGCAACTAACTGCCCTGACAAATACCACAAGTGACGACCAAATGCTTTCAAGCAGACTTGTGAGATGTTCTTATCAGGATAAAGTGACAATTCCTGGAGAAGCCTCAGATCGTTTGCTGCAGCTGGAGCTGCTTTAGTTGCCATGAACCATGATTTCAGGTATAGCTTCATGATGAACACAACAAACCGCTTCAGTCCTCCGCCTTACTTCAGTGTGATGCTTGTCTGATGATGGAAAAGACAGACTTTGAAGCTGTATGTAACTTTAGCCATCCATCTGGCATGATGGCAAGCACCAGGGTGCTGAAACAGTGTTCCACGAGGCGGTACACCACCCAAGACAACAATGGACAGTTCTAGCAGTTCTCGATAATCACCTCCAGGCTGGCTGGCTTGCAACAGTTTCATACAAAATGCTATAAGCTCATCACATTGCTCACTGTCAATCGTCGACATTTCCTCATTGTCATTCAAGGTCTGAAAGTGTGTTGTGTCAACAGTATTCCACTTGGCTTTGAGCTGTTTGAGTATGTGAATGTTGGGACCAGAGGACGGTCCAAGGGAAATGGTGAAGGCCTTTTGAACAAGGATCTCAAAAATGTGATGCCGACAAGCCAGGTAGAGGAGATCCTTGTGCAGTTACTGTTGAATAAGGGTGCACGCCCCTGCCCACAATCCGGTATTGCTGGCAATGGTGTCCAATGGCATTCTTACCACACGTTCAGATATAATGCAGTCGTTCAAGGTTTCAGTGATGACACTGGCCATGGCCTTTCCTGTCCCTGATTCCAAACTGGGTACATTCAAAAGCTTTAAAACTCCATCACCTGAGACGAGAATTGGAAGACGCTCAGTGATATTAGCTCATGTTACATCGAGAATTAGTTTTCCATTCCAGTGCGCTACAAGTGGCACAGTTGGATGGAATGCATTCTTCAGCTATTCTGCTGATTCCCTCTGACTCCTGATTCGATCTCGGCGGATAATTTGCCTGCTGACAGTATACATGTTGGATATTGTCCACAGGCAGAAATGGTCGCAGAAAGCAGATGGACTGCAGCACGGTCTGAAGTCTTGGTCCGATCTAAAGCAGCAGCAACTGGAGAAATGACAACTGTTTTTCATGCTCGTTGGCATTTCAGAGGAGGAGCTGCAGCCGAAAAGGAAGGACCTGCTATATCTCTATAATCGTCACCTATTTCGTCTTCATCACTATAAGGCTTTCCTCCAGCTTCACTATTTCCTGTCATACTGCTTAATGACATTCCTCACGGTCTCTCCTGTTCAGTCTGTTGTCTCTCTCTCTCTGTCTTCATTCTTTCCGGTGGAGTTTGACATCAATACCCAACATAAAGCCTCGCCTCCCTTCCTCCCTTTGAGCCACAAGAAACTCCTTTTCCTTACGATTTTTGATGAGATAGAAGGCATTCGTGCGCGCAATGGCAAAGAGATCTTTCATCTGTTCTTGGAACTTCTTTCTCTTCTCCTCTCTCTCTGTATTTCGGCTCTTACTCTTCTCCAACTTTCTCCATTCTTTATAAATTCGATTTTGGGATAAGATTCCGTGGCTCAGATGCAGGAATGAGAGCTCTCTCCCAGATTCCCCCTAGATCCTCAGATAGAACACATGCTGAATACCCCAGGGTTTGTGTCTCTGTTCGTATCGGGTAGAAAAGTTGCGCTAACACTTCTCCTCAAGGAGGTAACTTACTTCCAAGTAGTCTCACTTGGTTGGCTAACAAGCTAAATCTTGGTTTTGCTCCTGCTTTTCATCACTGGCGTTGAAAATTTCACTTCAGTCATGTTAAATAAGTGCTTAATGATACCTGAAGAGGCAAATCCCCGAAAAAAGAAAAAAAATACGGGTATTACTAGAATGTAGCCTCCTATGATGTAGGCCTAAAGCCAACCCTTTTTTCAAATTACAAAAAGATTATCATCACAACAATAATTCTGCTTATTAGGCTCAAACTTTGGGTAAGATGCGGCACCGGTAAATATCATCCAATTCGGCTAATACCGGTATTTGGTGTCTCAAGAGATTACACCTAAATTCACAATATACACTTCCAGCAAACAAAATATTCCTGAATTAATCTTCCCCCCTTAATAAAGACCTATTTCTTTTTCCCTCCCGCCAACAGCTTCCGAATTCCGCATGGACTTCATCGTCAACCAAGCGGAAATGGAAGACGACGATTACGACAACAGAGGATTCTACCTTCAGTACGCGCAGACCACGTGCTGAGCTGAGAATCCCTTCATTATCAGTGCTGAGACAATTTCTTTATTACCAGTGCTGAACCAATCCTTTTGTTACCAATGCTGAGCTAATCCCTTATCACCAGTGCTGAGCCAATCCCTTTAATACCAGTGCTGAGTCAATCCTTTAATACCAGTGCTAAGCCAATCCTTTTATTACCAGTGCTGAGCCAATCCCTTTAATACCAGTGCTGAACCAATCCCTTAATTACCAGTGCTGAGCCAATCCTTTTTTTACCAGTGCTGAGTCAATCCTTTAATACCAGTGCTGAGCCAATTCTTTATTACCAGTGCTGAGTCAAGCCTTACATTAGCAGTGTTGTGCCAATCCTTTATAATCAGTGCTGAGCCATCCTTGATAACCAGTGCTGAGCCAATTATTACCAGTGCTGAGCCAACTATTTTTACCAGTGCTGAACCAATCCCATTAATATTACCAGTGCTGAACCAATCCCATTAATATTACCAGTGTTGAGCCAATTCCTTTATTACAAGTGCTGAGCCAATCCCTTTATCACCAGTACCGAGCCAGTCCTTCATTACCTGGTACCAGTGCTGAGCAAATCCTTAATTATCAGTGTTGATCTCATCCTTATTACCAATACTGAGCCATCCTTTATTACCAGTGCTGAGCTAACACCTTCAGCATACACAGGCCTATTGCTAACATCAGATACCCATGCCACTGCACATATACAACTGACGACCCCTCACAACAGCTTCAGTACACACACACACACACACACACACACACACACACACACAAAATAACTGCTGACTCAAACCAACACCTTCTGCGCACGCACACACACACACACACACACACACACACACACACACACACAAATGCTGACAAAACAACACCTTCAGCACACACACACACACACACACACACACACAAATGCTGACAAAACAACACCTTCAGCACACACACACACACACACACACACACACACACACACACACACACACACACACACACACAAATGCTGACAAAACAACACCTTCATCACACACACACACACACACACACACACACACACACACACACACACACACACACACACATAAATGCTGACAACACCTTCAGCACACACACACACACACACACACACACACATAAATGCTGACAACACCTTCAGCACAAACACACACACACACACACACAAATGCTGACAACACCTTCAGCACACACACACACACACACACACACATAAATGCTGACAACACCTTCAGCACACACACACACACACACACACACATAAATGCTGACAACACCTTCAGCACACACACACACACACACACACACAAAAAAGCTGACAACACCAACAGCACACACACACACACACACACACACACACACACACACACACACACACACACACACACACACATAAATGCTGACAACACCTACAGAACACACACACACACACACACACACACACACACACACACACACACACACACACACACACACACAAATGCTGATAAAACAACACCTTCAGCACACACACACACACACACACACACCATAAACTGAAAATACCTGATAATAGCCCGAATCTCAACACTCAAAAAAAAAAAAAAAAAAAAAAAATCCACTGTGGGGGGGGGGAGGGAATAATGTTGAATTTTTAACAATATTTATTAAACCCCATCTTTACCGTTAACTATGATAAAATAAAGTTTCTAAATAATATACCTTGTTATTATTACCTCTTCATTATTAACTTTTTTTTTTTTTTAACTTTCTTTTTTGCCCCTCCAATACCATGGCGCATTTCTTAAATCCTACTCTAGAGAAGATTTCATTCAGCTCAACAGAGGCTTTTCGAGACGGAGGGGTTCGATGCAGCCTTCATTAGCTAATTCATTTGTAGCAGATGGCTCAGCCCTACGAACTAAATGATGTATTTTTCATTTTGTTCTTCCTACTGATTGGCGATTTTACTCAGCTCAAGAGACACTTGTCGAACTGGAGGGGTTAGATTTAGCCTTGAACGAATCCAGTACAAGAAAGCCTCCGTAAGTTGAATGAAATCGTCTGAAATTACTAAGAATTAAAGGGTACGTTATGGGACCAAGGAGTTGAATAAAACCACGTGGTGGCGGCAAGAATAAAATCAAGTCATCGTACTGAAGGTGTTGTTCCCTTTGACTATCAGGTTTCTCGACTGAATAAAAACGTCGTGTCAGCCTATACATGATTCCTATGGTCGATATTTTCATCTGACGGAACTGAGCCGTTCCACCGACCAGAATACTATGATATGAGTGCTATGAGGCAGGAATAAGTCTCCTTGGTTACCAGTCTGTTATCTGGCCATTGCCTGAGCTGTGAGTGTTTGGGGACCTTCGTTACATTAAAAAAAAAAAAAAAAAAAAAGGCTATAAGTGTACGAATAAAAGAAATGGTTACTCGAATAATCATAATATTCTAAGGCTCTGACTGATCAAGATTTCTACCATGTAAACAAAATCTTTTGGTGTTAGCTCGAATACTAATAGTAGTACTAGTGGTGGTGGTGGTGGTGGTGGTGGTTGTAGTAGTAGTAGTAGTAGTAGTAGTAGTTAGTAGTAGTAGTAGTTGGTAGTAGTAATAATAATAATAATAATAATAATAATAATAATAAATAATAAAATAATAAATAATAAAATAATAATAATAAATAATAATACCAATAATAATCTGAAGGTTGTACAATACAATATTTTAGCAATATACTGAAGGTATAGTCAAACTTCTAGCAATACACTGAGGGTTATTTCAAAGCTAAGAGGTGTTTTTAAGAGTTTTACAAAGTTTTAGTTATTCTGAATGTTTTTACAAACCCTAGTAATAGTCTCAAGGAAAGTTAGATGTGTAGATCAGATAGTCATCCTTAGGTCTTTAATGGAAAAGTTTCTAGCAAAGGGAAAGAAGTTGTATGCGACTTTCATGGATTTGGAGAACGAATATGACAGAGTGGATAGGCAAGGAATATGGAAAATACAGTATTACGAATATGTGGAGTAAATGGGAAGTTGTAAGCCGTGAAGAGTATGTATGAGGTTGCTAAGGCTGCAGGGCGTGTGGATAGGGAACTGAGTGAAAATCTCTCTCTGAATATTGGATTGAAACTGGGATGTGTCATGTCTCCATGGTTGTCTAATCTGTGTGTGGATGGGGTTATAAAAGATAGGCTACAGGGTAGAGTAGTGGGCGTTGGAGTGGCCCTAATGACTTCTGCATTGCTGTTTGTAGATGATACTGTATTGTTAAGTGAAGACGAAGGGGAACTGCAAGGCTTGGTGCATGAGTTCGGGAGAGTGTAAGAAACGGAAACTAAAGGTGAATGAAGGAAAGAATAAAGTTCTGGTCTTCCAAAGAAATGAAGTCACTGAATGTACTGTGAGGTTGGATGATGAGGAAATGAAAAATGTGAGTGCATTCAAGTACCGGTACTTTGGTAGTGTGAAAAGTAAGGACGGAAGTTTGGAAGATGTGCTTGAAATGGTACAACAAGGAAGAAAGGTTGATGGTTCTTTGAAAGCAGTGATAAGAAATAAGGAAGTGAGCATGGAAGTAAAACAGTCGCTGCATGACAGTATTGTAATACCAACTCTAACGCATGGACGTGAAGCCTGGACCTTGTTGGAAGGACACAACTCAAAAGCAGTGGAAATGAGCTCTTTGTGGGGAGCATGTGGAGTTACACGGAGAGACAGACTGACAAATGATGAAATGAAGGAGTGTTGTGGTGTGGATATGGATGTGGATGTTAGAAAGCGTTAGGAGCAATACAATGAGGTGGTCTGGCCATGTGGAGAGGATGGAATGCGAGAGTCTATGTGAGTGAGGTGCACGGGGGGGGAGGGAAGAGAGGGGAAGGCCGAGGAAGAAATGAAGGGATGGAGTGGAGAGGTAGGCCTATATGAAAGATGGGGGTGTGAGCTGAGGGGAGAGAAGTGAAATGGCTGTGGGACAGGGCGACATGGAGGCGATTTGTTTGTGGCCACCCCTTACGAGATTGAGGCGTCTGGTGGTGGTGGTGGTAGTAGTAATAGTAGTAGTAGTAGTAGTAGTAGTAGTAGTAGTAGTAGTAGTGGTGGTGGTGGTGCTGGTGGTGGTGGTGGTGGTAGCAGCAGCAGCAGTAGTAAAAGTAGTAGTGGTAGTAATAGTGGTAAAAATAATAATAATAATAATAATAATAATAATAATAATAATAATCCATCCATCATCCAGTCCTGTGTTGTCCCCTGAGGAGCACAGGAGCCCGGGGCTAGGCAAGTTGGTCCTGACATTTAAGATGAGAGTGACCAGCCTCACTCATCCCTGAGTGGTATTACGTGAGCAATAAACCCTAACCACCCCTTGGATATAAACCTACACAGGCTCAATCCGATTGGAAAGCCTTAATTACCCACTAAACCACCAGGCGCCATAATTTGGTTATATAGTTACCACCCAGCGGACTAGTAAATGGTTTCCTGGTGTACAGGAAACCATTTGGCTTATCACTCAGTGTAGAGTCACCCATTGGCAGAAAGAAGAGGAAAGAAAGAAGGAAAGACAGAAGAGGGGGTGTAGTCACCCGTAGGCAGAAAGAAAAGGAAAGAAGGAAGGAAAGACAGAAGAGGAAGGAAGAGGAAAAGGCAAACACCCACAGCTGCACTACATCGAGTGAGTAGATGGTTAGCGCCCCCACCTACCACCAAAATAATAACATTTGATGTAACAACCGCAGTAGAAGTGTTAACCACATATCTTCCCTGACGCATTTTTTATGTTATTCTTTCTAACTTCAAATGTATATATCTTTAGAAGAGACGTTTAGACATGAAGGGGGTTAAATAACGCTTTCATTAACTTCTTCGCTATTACAGGTCTGTAAAGTTATATAAAATATTCTGGTGGTGGCTATAATACAACAGAAAATGCGTTACAGTTTTCCCAAACTGCATGAAACTGACTGGTGGTGGGCTCTTGACATATATAATAACCATATAATGATATAATAATGATGATGATGATAAGTATAAAGAAAACGGTC
The DNA here is from genome assembly GCF_032717465.1 of Coenobita brevimanus. Classification (NCBI taxonomy): domain Eukaryota; kingdom Metazoa; phylum Arthropoda; class Malacostraca; order Decapoda; family Coenobitidae; genus Coenobita; species Coenobita brevimanus. The sequence goes on along the minus strand of NC_136979.1, from coordinate 44,722,707 downwards.
AACATGGGATTCATCGACAGTTTTTGTTAACTCATCTGTTCTCCCCTGAAGATGTGCCCAGGAAAACTGTAAATTCCCCTAGATTGGTTGCAGCCGTGGAAAAAGAAAAATTAGTAAGGCTGCAGCAGCGAAAGAGTTAAACTGAGCCAATCTAGAATAACAACTGTAGCCTACTGAAAAACTGGTAAAACGATATTTCTTTCCCCACGAACCAAGATGGTGCGACGAATTACCGAATCGGTAGTCATTTTTATTGAATTGGCACTTGAATTACCGAAACGTGCAATTTTAACGGGAAAATATTGTATTGTATTTACCACCATATAGGTTCATACAAACCTCTATCTGAATTTCGCTATTAAAAAAAAAAAAAAGTGCTTAATTTAACTACTGATATAATGTTTGTGAGCCTTGTCTTTTTACTGAAGCTATCCTTTATGCTACATTATTTATGGGAGCTGTCTGGACGCCCGTGGCAACATGTTTAGCGTGACGATTCCGCCAACCTAAACTAAGAGGGGAGAGGATGGAGTGTTCGCCTACCATTTTAACCATCTAGGATTGCCTCTCCACCTACAGTATGTTTGGAAGCCCAGAATTTCTATCTGACCAAAATTTCTACCCTAACCTAGCCTAATCAACCTGCGAAAGACCCATTTGAATATGGAGCTGGGAAGACCTGCTACCGTATGGTAATGCAGTAGTAATAAAAGGTTAATACGTCTTAAACCCTTCAATACTATGACAGACCACCAGAGGGTATGATGCTGCCTTGTTCACCCACCGCCACTTTTGAGTTGAACATAATCGTTGAATTTACTCGTCTGGTAGTAGTCTGATTACTATGAAAAATGTCACCGTAGTGGAGGGTTAAATTTCAAAGAACTTACCGCAAAATCAGGTGGATTAACGTTCAGCATCACAAGAAAACAAGCTTTTCCGCGCAGCCGTACACTCCCCACGGCAAACCACGAAAGACTACCACATGCGCAGTGTGAGGTGACGGTGGAAAGTAGAGCATGGATGCTGCTGCTGGACGGTTCGTCTTGGCTCACGTACTTTCAGTCTTGTTTCACAGTGAAATTGTTTATTTTGACGCAATGAAGGTCATTTTTAATTCAAGACAGTTTGTTATTTCTTTTTCTGTAATATTATCCATCATGTCTACGTTAATTACGGAAATGAAAAAGCTTGCATTATTCCAGTGGATGGGTCGTCTTTATCTTTCGTACTTTTCGATTTTTCACAGTAAATCATTGTACTTTTAAGCATCCAAGGTCTGTCTGGACACTTTCTTTCTGTAATCAATTTATTTTATACCTTTCTTATCTACAACAAAGCAGTGTTTACTCTTGGGATTCGTCTTGGTTTTCATCCTTTCAGTCCCTTTCAAATCAAGACAGTGCAGTAGTAACAAGGGATTATTCCTCGAAGCTAGACCTAGCTAGATCACACTCTTCGTGTATTAACAAGGTTTAGGCCTTTCTGGATACAAGTGAATTGTTTGTACCTCTGTAGTGACTAATGTATAACACAGAGCCAGACAAGATGTTTTTTCAAATACTGTATTCAAAATGGAGGTGGAAATGAAGCACACCATTTCTTGAGCCCTTACATCGAAAGGACTGAGTTTTAAGTAAAACGTCTCTTGATAATAAAAGAAGGAAGGTTTTAGAGTAAAAGTCAATCAGTTTCTTTATAATCTTTTATTGTCTACGTACAAAAAATATCACTGGCTTCCAACCAAGCTACGGTTCGATTGCTGCTTCAGATCCGCTCGAACTAACGGAGACTTGGCAGGTCTCTAACCTTATAGAACAACAGAAATCTTAATAATTTCAATCTGACTACTGTATGACGATTTTATTCTGCTTAGGATTAGCATGCTAATCTATAAGGGTTAGTTTGTGCTCGACCATGCTTTTTATGACGTAAATGACATACAGTTCGAGGCTTCGTAGAAACTCTGCGTTTTCATTTTGCATCATTATACCTTAGCATTCCCATATAGGTTATCTATCTCGTTTTACTATCATATAATGTGCATAAATATGAGCAGAAAACTAAGGTGTAATGTACAGTAATCGCTAAGGAAGAAGTGTTACGAATCATCCAAGTCACATAAAGTACGACCCTGTCTCGTCACAAATTCGTTACATAAACCTATTTACGCTACTGATATAAGTCAGCGTGGAATAGTATAGTAAATTACGAACCATGAGCAAATGCATTTCTTCACTACCATGACGTCTTTTTCGCTTTCACTACCGTTAGACGATTTTACTAAGACTGGGGAGAGAACTTGCAGTGTGCCGGGATTTGAGCAGTGTTGTCACACGTACGATAATTATCGTATATGTACGATAATATTGCCTTTGGTACGTGTACGAAACTATTTCCTATTATCGTACAGTTTGTACGATAATTTTTAGTTGAAAGCTAGCGTGGCAGTAAATTTTGTAGCACGAATAGCAATCATGCATGGTTGTTGCACAATTTGACAGATGAGTGATCTTAAGGGTTAAAGTAATGGTGATCACTGAAAATACTTCTTTTATTGTCTTGGTGAGTTATCATCTGCAAGAGAAAGCTCATTTCTAAGAGTTATCTGTTTAAGTTTTATGGACTGCATTCTGCTCCTAATCGGACTGATTATCTAGAGTGACACAAAGGCAATTTCTTGTAATATTATTTTTGTAATAAAGGATATGATTATATTATTATAATATTATTATGCGATCTTCATGGTGTGCCCTAATTAGTCTGATACAAAATAAAGTGATAAATATGCACCGAAGTATACGTCAGTACCTTACAAAATTAAGGTGCTGATGAAGATTTATTGTAATGGGTAAGTTTTCAGTAAATACACCAAGGTATCGGGGACAGTTTTAAAATACATCAGATTATTAAACACTATAAGTGAATTTAGTAGTGTTCGATAATTCCACCGAAAAAACGATAATTTTGAAGAGCCCATCCAAAAGTGTGGCACCGCTGTGTTTGAGCAATATCTTTTTAACTCCCACACTACGATGACGTCTTCAAAATACAGTAATTCTATTCCTGCTACCGCCAGACTATTTGATGCAGCACTGGAAAGATCCCTTTGGATAGGAAGGTGTTAAAATATATTAATTCCTTAGCTAATTCCAGAAGGCGTGGCTGGGTCTTCACAAATGGAAGGGTCAGGGTGGGGCCATGCCATGTTCTGGAAAGATCCATTACTGCACAATTTGCACCCAATAATCCGAAATATCAAACTGGAGTTGGGGAGGGAGGGGAAAAAGGTATGACCGGCAAGCCCAGGGTTCCCTAAGTCCCCCGTACCTACAGCACTGGCTAACCAACAAAATCGTCTGACAGTAAATGGAAGTAAGTTGCAGCGTAACCATAGTGACTGCTGTTTGGAAGCACACAACCACCCTTCCTACAAACTCTCCACCAACTCCCTTTAGTACCTATAGGATTTGTTTGCCTGAAAGAAAAGGGATAAAAGACTGCAGAAATTTCGCATCCCTCTTTCTTCTTGGAAAAAGATATCTTAGTTACTAAGGGGAATCCACTGTAAGTTTGTGAATTCGGACTATGCCATATTTCGATGACACAGGAGACCTTGTGACATTTCCTCCCTAGCGATAAATTTTGCATATCACGCCTCAACATTTTCTTGCATTGTTATGGAAATCTTTTCAGTATCGACATTCTGTGCATCAGTTATGAACAAGAGGATGTGATGTAATATGCAAAATAATTTGCCAAGAGAGATGTGTTCCAGAACCTCCAAGATCAACCAATATATGGCCTTCTATCAACAAATGTGATATATATTATATATAAATTGCATCATAATATATAAATATATATATATATATATATATATATATATATATATATATATATATATATATATATATATATATATATATATATATGTGCTTATGTACATCTATTGTACATATGATAACTACATAACCCTTTTTCTTCACATACAAGGCACACAAGAAAATATAAATTTTTACTTTTGGGTCGGGATAAATATTGAAAATTGATACTATTTCACAGCACAGGTTTCTAACTTATCACTTGTTTCAAGGAAGTTTATGTTTCCTTCTAATACTGCCAATAATACCAGCATATAATCACTTCAATAGTGTTGGTTATAACATCAAACAAATTCACACGCAGCATTCGAAAATATACCAGCTGTATCCTGCATAATGTGAACCACGTCTGACCTAACATCTTTCACCTACATAACATCAGCTTCAATTATTAAACTGAAATAGAACAATATATACATTGTATATAAATAAAAGATGTATAAGCAGAATATTACAAAAACCAATGATTACACATTACCTCTTCATATATGAAATAATTGGAAAACTAATGGATCTCACTCTGGTTACCTTGCTTGGTGTTTATTACACACACACAAACACACACACACACACACACACAGTCTAAAATATATGAGCATATGACTGAACTCGTGTGACTCAGCGTATTATGTGTAATCACACATGGGGAATACCTGTGCTGTCTAACAGTCTAATACGCACTAGTATATGGAAAGTTGAATTGATTATACTAACATTAATATACTGTACACATAATTCATTACACACACACACACACACACACACACACACACACACACACACACACACACACTTTGCATTGCATCCCACTGCAAAATGCACAGTCAAGTCAGTTAATTTGTTCTGATGTTTCATGAACTCGCACACATGTACAAATCACTACTTTTCTTGCTTTTCACATAGTCTCCACCTCATTCAAAATTTCAAGCCTAGTCAAACAAATATTCAGCACAGGCTATCCCACACACGTTTACAAGTTTATACAATACATTATCTGGGTCTTATTTCTCATCCAATTCAGCACTACTTATGTACTAGAAAACTAAAGTAATATAAAAATATAGTCTAGCTGCCCACCAGACAACATAATAACCAGATCTATCAATAATGGATACGAATAGTGACGATGATTTGTTTCAAGTCAACCAAAATTTAAATGCGAAATATCACTCAGAACACGGGCATATTCTATCTATCTATCAATCTATATATATCATCGTCATCAGCCGTTTGGCCTATCCCGACCGAAGTCGGGACGATAGGGCCAATGTATCTCTACCAAGTGGCTTAGGCGGTCTGGTAGAGAATGCATGTAGGGTGAGAAGTGCTTGTAAGTGTAACTGTAGTGGCTTTGGATGTGTGGGTAGTCTGTGAACCAAGTGTAATCGGCCCGCGCAAGCCGACTGGGTGCAAGCATACTTTATAGTAAGCGACACTTGTTCAACCACAGCACCCCTTGTGTCCGCCAATGCAGTACGTGGCCGGGTGAACACTCCCAAAGTTTATTACCCTGGCTCCATTATCAATACTATTTTCCATATAACTGGTACTGTAATATGAGGGAAACAAACTGATCAACTTTATAGGCAGTAATAATAATGGACCCTGACTTGAAAAATTTTCTGGAATTTCCTTTACAGATTAAAAATAAAATAAAAAAGTATGTAAAAATTGCTGTTTGTAATGGAGGCAAACTGTACAGTGATTAATGTAGGTTGACTGTAAGCAAATCACTACAAGGACAGCGAGAAACATACACTGTATTACGGGCCATTTCTTCCAGCACCACAAATGAACTTTCGCCAACAATGATTATCGTTAAAAAAATGATGGTTATACTACATATATTTTCCCTCATGAACGTACGATCCATCAAATTCATCAATATAAGCATTTTTCTGTGATCAAATGTAGTACAGTTACAAGTGTTATTATTTGTGCGAATACTGTACATCACAGGATATCCAAGACTTTAGTGTAAATATAAATACGGTTATTACCTGTAGCTACATTATATAAATTCGATTCTGTCAGTGTCTCAATAACTTACACAAAAATCACCTCTAGTGAACTCAGGCTTTTAGGAGTTTGTTGTTCTTGTGCAAGGTTACCTTGTTCAAATCTTACATAACATCCTTCAGAATGTACAGACGTATGTATGTAAACAAGAATATAGCCAGGCAGCTACTATAACATGGGAAAGCTCAGTTGAGGAGTCCTGATGCTGTGAAGGAATAGCCCAAACATCCAACACTGCTACACTATGCAACAGAACAGTGAAAAAGGTGTAGTTCAGCTGCACGCCAAATTTTTCCTACGAATTTTGGAAACTTTGAACCAATTACACTCATTTTTTTTTTTTTTTTTTAAATCGAGGCGAAGATGCACTTGACAGGTTGGCGATGATTGGCTGAATGCAACATCACTGCATAATCTCTTTTACTCGTCAGCATTGTTAATTGACAATATATATATGAGGGAGAGATTTGGGTTAGTATATGTTATTCGGACATGTTGCATTCAGCCAACCATCACCAACCTGTCAAGTGCATCATCGCCTTAATTTACAGGAGGTTCTGTTTCCCTTTGAATTCTTATATTTCTATTGGTTATTTATTCTTGCTTTCTCCCCTCCATCCTTTCGGTCTCTTTTTTCGCAAGTAAAAATTTTAGGATCAAATGAAAATCAACATTGTAAATAAACACTCAAAGCATAAAAGCAAATCTCCGCCTCTGGAGGAGATGCATAGAGCACCATGCAGTCCCATCTAACTCCACAGACCACCTGACATAAAAAAAAAAAAAAATAGTAATAATTATACCGTAGAAAAAATTTAAGTGTGCAGCCAACATGACAATATAACTTTTCTTTATATAACGCTAACTGCCACCATGTCAACAATAAACATAAAAGTGGCATTCATACTTTCTCTACCGTAGATAAGCGATTCATGAATACTGATGAATGATATGATGAATCTGGCTGTCAGTACGCATCAGCTGTGAGTTTTACATCTGTACCGAAGATGAATGCTTGATGAATACGACACTAACATTTGCACCTTAAGTTAAATTCTTGGCAAACATGTCTTATTATTACTATACTCACTGTGTTTGAAGAAAGTCATTCGTACATTACAGTGAGCAGTCGCTGAACCAGATTATTCTGGCATTCTTTACGGATTGTTTCACCCTCCAAAAACTGAAAACGCTGCATCTCAGTATAGATTTAGTAGTTAAATTCTTTTTACGCTGAATTTACGTTGATTAGATTAGCAACCCCCGTACGTCTTCTTTCTTATTTACTTAAATCCTATCAAAAGTATTGTGCAGGCTTCGTAAAACAGCAGTTTACAGTTTCTTGGTGTGGAAACAACGGTTATGCTATCCAAATCTTGACCCTCTGATGTCCACACACATTGAAACTTTTATATTCTTGCTGAAACCAGACGATTTTATAGAGCTTATGAATGTCTTCTCGTCATCAGAGGGTTAAGAATATGGCTTTATATACTAGGTATTCAATACGATAAGGAAGAATACCAAACACGATTCCTTCTATCCACTCCGGCAATACAGGAACTGACAGACGCCGCATCAGCCATTTTACAAACTATTTTCTATTGCACTAGTTTCTGTGTGATAGCTGACGAGGCGCTTCTTGTTTATGGTGATGATGATGATGATGATAAATGACATGGAAAGAAACTGGTCTTGGCCGCTGAAACGGTTGAGCCACTTCCATTGAGAGAGAGAGAGAGAGAGAGAGAGAGGAGAGAGAGAGAGTTTTATGCCTATCAACTGAACAAGAGTCATTAAGGGTGACACCCTGTTTTTGCTTAGTACCAATCTCCTCCTAGAACATCCCATTTGCATTGCTGGGTTTATAGGGCAAGAGGCAACCAAATGTGGCTAACAGTCTGACCAGCCTCGGAACTGAACTCAGGATCTGCTAGTTGCACCCTGGATGTACTAACCAATGCACCATCAGCTATATCAAGGGTTGGCGGAGGCAGAGTAGTTTGTGAAGTGGAGTAAAATGTATGCAGTGAAGTGGAGAGAAGTGAACTCAGGATCTTCTAACTGCGACCTGAATGCGACAACCAGTTCACTCCCAGGTCCACTGAGGGTAGGTGGAGGCAGAGCAGCTCCATGGAGTGAAGTGGAGTGAGTGGAGTGATGTGGAGAGGCTGTTGGCTGGTTGTTACTTAAGGCAGATCTGACCTAACCGTGGAGTCACTCTTAGGGTCTTCAGTAATTAACGCAACACCTGTCTCCATCCTACCATTACAACTCTCACCTGGAATTTAAGAGAGAGAAGTGTTATCAACAATCATGATACCAGAAACAACAGAAATACTACTACTACTACTACTACTACTACTACACTACTACTACTACTACTACTTTAGTTAATTTGATTTTCACATGACAGAGGTGAGTCACTCCCGCAGCTTCAGTCCTTATTCGTGATTGCATGAAATTTGATGTCATTCTTATGAAGTAAGAATAAGTCTCCTTTGTCATTAGTCAAGGTGATGGAGATACGGCATTTTCAGGCCAAGATTAAATGGAAAGAGTACAGTAAGATATATTTCACCTAATGTTTAAGCAGATCTTAAGAAACAGGAGGATAATTTTGTGTACTGACCTTTCTGTTTCTTGGGTTCATTCCATGGCTGAACTTTGTCTGTGATAAAGATGATGTAGAGTGTGCATGTAACGAAGTATACCCCGACTGTGATGAGGAACACTGTACGCCATGCACTTAGCGTTTGCTGTACGGGAGAGAAAGGTTAGGCTAGGCTGGGTTAGGTGAATGAATAATAATTATTAAATTCCTCTAAAAATATTTTGACATTGGCTTTCTTGTAGATCTTCCACTCTCTCTCTCTCTCTCTCTCTCTCTCTCTCACACACACACACACACACACACACACACTTCATAGGCTGATTCCACACTGTCACTCCAGTCCATTGTTCATGATGCCTCCAGTGGTGACAGGTGCCAGTAATCCATCAAAGGAACCCACAGTGATTGTCAGTTGCAGATGAATGCCAGCCAGATCCACACACCTGACAGATTCCATACTGCTGCCCCACACACTCTGAAGAATGCACACTGTTAATTCACACACTCCACACCTCTACAGGCCACACACTTCTGGACTCCACATTCCTACTCCACAAAGACAGACTTTCCAAACTTCACACTCTCGCTTCACACATTCCCACCACTCCACACTACAGTGGTATATTACATCTTACCACTCCATATTCCTAATCCACTCACGTTATTCTCTGTGATGCTTCCAGTGATGACCGGAGCCAGCATCCCAGCAAAGGACCCCAAGGTGTTTGTGAGTCCCAGCAGAGTGCCAGCGAAGTTCGGCGCCAGCTCCTGATGTGAGCACAGGAAGCCACAGTTGGCACTCCCATTGAGGCCAACTGAGGCACACAACACTACCATTGCCAGTGCAGTGTTGCAGTTGACAAAGCACATCAACATTAGCCCCACCATAGGACCGTACAGGGCTGGAAATGGGCAAAGTGAGAATCAGCCTTATTTATTTCATTACAATTGCTTGGTCATTCATTACAAATGCATAGTCTTGATACAGATATCTACTTAATACTCTGATAATGTCAATTAAATACTAACAAATTAATCTGACTACGCATGTGTTTACTCGGTGACTTGGGCAGCAGAGATACGGTACATATCAGTCAGCTGCATAGTCAAGTGGGTTGCTGGCATAACACTGATCACCCCTGAAATATGCCTGGCCACCCCAAATTTCTGTCGTAATACCCGTGACGTCACTAGAGAGTTCTTTCTGGATCACCCCATAATTAGACTTTGCCATCCTCAGGTCACCCCATTTTTGTAATCATACTTATGTCCTTGATCTCTGTCCATCTGCCTATCTGTCTGTCATACTGCTTACACTCACCTATAGCCATAGACAGCCTGCGTATTGCCAAAAGTGATAGTTTTCTTGCTGCAGTGAGTCGGTCCATGGTAGTGCCCCACACGTAGCCCCACAGCCACATCACCAGGAACGGCAGCGCAGACATCAGTCCATTCTGAGAATGGGCAGGATTGGGTCAGAATTTGAATAAGAATCGTTTTTATCATCATTAGAGTCATCATAACACGATGATTGGAATTATCGACATCATCATCATTATCATCAACAGCTTTAACATTATCATCGATACTGTAGCCAAACTCATCATTATTCCTATTACTGTCCCTGCACACTGTAATTATACACAGAGCCATTTTCATCAACATTAACATTGTCATCAAATTCCTTATCATCAACCCCAGCATTCCTTAACACATCCTCACACACCCTCAGGCACGTGTTCACACACCCCATGCACTCAAACCCTTCCCAGTGCATCACCCACCTCACCTTCACACACTCACAACATTAAGGACCCTCCTCCAACACCTACACACACAATCCCAAGCTCTCACACAATCTCTCACATCCCCAAACACCTCTTTCACCCTTTTATGACCCATCTTAAATGCCAGGACCAACTTGCCTAGCCCCGGGCTCCGACGCTCCTCATGGGGCAACGTAGGATTGGATGATGGATGGATGGATGAACACCCTCACATCCTTTCACATGCTCTGCACCACACCCTTACACAGATCCATCTGTATCATGACCTTAGTCGATTTGTTTATATCTGAGGGAACTGGGCCAGTCCTACAGGACTGAACAGTAAGTCGTGGATGCATTAAATTCTATGTACTTTCGCTATGAGTCAGGAATGAGTTTCCTTGGTTACTAGTCAGATTTACCTTTCGATCTGACTAAACCTGGCTATGAACTGAGACGAAAAGTGTTAGGGATCTTTGTCACATGAAAATATACCAACAATAGCACATCACATACACCATTATACCCAAAGACACTCACACAACCTATCCTATACCCTAACACACCCTCGCCCACACCTACACAATTACACACCCGCCTATCCCACACTCTAACACACCCTCACCATACCAGCACAATTTCACACAACCTATTCCACACCCCAACACACTTTCACAACTACCTACCCTAAATCATACCACACTCCCCACACCTACACACCCTCAAACATATCCCACATCCTAATACACCTTCCCCCACAATTTCACACCCTGACACACCCTCACTCACACCTACACACCCTATCCTAGACCCTGATACATCATTCCCAACACCTACACACACCCTGCTCCACATCTACATACCCTAAGTCATTCTTCCCCACACCTACACACCCTCCCTCACATCTACTCTACACCCACACCCACACCCACCTGCCCCATATCGAAGTGCTGTATGTTCTTGAGGTAGGTGGGCAGCTCAGTAAGGAGTGTGTAGAAGCCGAAGTCATAGCCGAGAGCACCAAGCATGAGACCCCAGAACGGAGCAGACTTGATGATGTCACGCCAAGGCAGGGCAATAACCTGGGGCGACGAGGGAACATTAATAGGTTATACAAAAAAAGCAAAGAAATGAAAGAAATTTATACATTAAGAGTTTCAAGATATTTCGTGCAGCTCTTATGTATAGGCTAATGGTCATCAGGCGACATACAACAGATGTGTGAGCATTTTAATATTTACCATATAACACTTCAATTACACGAGCACTTCCATGATCGTAAAAGACATAGAACTTACATGTACATATGAGTAAATTAAATGGCGTTGTAAGCCCTCACTTCGACCCCCCTCACACACATACAGAGTCATATACTCATAGACAACCTGATGCTCTAATACAATAGGTATATAATCAACTTCATTACTCATCTTCTTTTAATCCCTTATACCCTAAAGCACTGTTAGTTCTTTCTTGAAGCGTCTTAACTCCTTACCTCAGCACTCTTGATGTTGCCACTAAATGCCTGTATGTGTGCCAGCTCCTTCCTGGATATCCTTGGGTGCATCTCTGGCCTGTCGTGCACCAGAAGGAACCACGCCAAGCCCCACACCAGACCCAGACCGCCGAACAGGTAGAAGGAAGACGACCACCCCAGCTCCGACGAACTGAGCCATCCGCCGATAGGAAGGCAGAGAACAGTGCCGAGAGGAAAACCTGAAAGAAGATGGGGCTTTATTAGATGGCAGAGAGAGACTGAAAGACGACAAACATGTTGAGCACAGTGGCGAGGGAAAAGCCTAACAGATAAGGTCTAGTTTGATGGAAGAATGAGAGAGGAAACAAAAAAAAGGGATGTACCAAACTGGCTGTAGGAAGAGAAGAGATGTGATGTGTCTCATCATGTTGTTGAAGACAACTGAAAAATGGAAAGGGGGGGGGGCAAAAAAAAAAAAAAAGCTGAGGGAGAGATAAAGATGAAGGATGTGGACTGCAAGAGTAATAGAAAGAGAGGTTGTGGAGGAGAACAGACTCAGTGGTAATAAGGATGGATAATTCGAAATGCATATCGTACTAGAGTACACAGATTTCTTTTTACCATTTCATTACGGTAATGTCTCTTTTTTCCAGTTATATTTCCTACTTTCAAGTAGTTTCAGGTGGCTGTAGCCATCATGTTGTGGCCAGAATAGGCCCATACTCCATTATTGTCCCAGGTCTTTAGTGGTAAAAGGTAATTTGTGAAATGAGCTGCTGGATCGAAAACTAACGTAGAAATAAGAGTAACAAGTTAGCCCAAAGGCAAATATGCAGGTTATAAGACAAACGAAGGTATATATATAATATATATCTATATCTATATCTATCTATCTATCTATCTATCTATATCTATATATATATAGATATATATATATATATATATATATATATATATATACATACACACACACTCCTATAAAGATGGCTTGGTTCATTGTTAACATCTGATATCAATGCCTTCTTAAATCAGACACATACTAATAAGAGATATTTAGAGATCGATGTGTTACGCTTTGTCTATCGATGCAGGTGTGAGAGACTGACCTGAGTATATGATGGTGTTGTAGCGACTTCTCTCCAACGGTGGCACCCACGCGGCGATCATGGAGTTGATGGCGGGGAATACCACACCCTGTAATATCAATACCTTATTAAAACATACCACAAACACCTGAGAACCATAACACTGTACCACCAACTCCATTTGAAAAAAGAAATTAAAACAGCAATACCAGAGGGCTTATCAGATTATACCAACAGTACCACTACGCATCACCATCCACTCTCAGTCACTTACACCAACCATCCCTCACATGCTCAGCCATTCACTCACTAGCCACTCACACTATCATCTCTCCAACCCCCCCCCCTCCACTTCCCTATCACCATTCAACAACAAATCCCCTCTCTCTCTCTCTCTCTCTCTCTCTCTCTCTCTCTCTCTCACACACACACACACACACACACACACACACAGCGTCTTTATCCGTACGAATGAGTGGCTGAAAGTTCACACAGACGCCATACTCGTATTTGATGCCTATTCACTCGAGACGTATATGTCTGGATTATCATAAGTATTTATATGACATTCACTTGTTTTAAACCAGATGCACAAATCTCATGAATAGCCTTATAAATCACGTGGGTTGAGTATTAGGAGACGCAGGAGATAAAGGTGTACTCTCTCTGTTACTGTAAAATTTGCTGGTTACCCCACTGCTTTCGACAGTACGGTAGACATAAAATCAAGTAACAAGAAGCAGGAACATCCACCTACGTCACTCGCTGCACAAGTCGCGGGGTATTCAGTCGGTGCCTTTATAAACTATACGATACGAGTGTAGGTGCATCCCCTCTCCTCATTACACATATACACACGTACAAGCCTTCATTTCTTTCACACGTAAACCTCACGCGCCGTCCCTTCTCTCTCTCTCTCTCTCTCTCTCTCTCACTACATATGAGTATATAATATACAATCATATAATTATGTTGTATATACTGTAATACTGTATACGGAATATACCGTAATACAACATAGATAGATAGCTAAATAAATAGATAGATAGACAGATAGACAAACTGATAGATAGACATGGTGCCGACTAGTGGAGAGAGAGAGAGAGAGAGAGAGAGAGAGCGCTTGTAACTTGAAACACTACGTAACAGGCCCTTAGATTTTTATATGAACACTAAGGGCTGTCATTTCGCCACAATTGGCAGAACTTTTTCCCCACACGACATTCACGGCACTGTCTCAGTCATAAGGGGCTTCCCAACACCCACCACATCACCACACATCCCAACCACCATCATCACACCACCACACATCCCAATCACCAACACCATCACAGCACCACACATCCCAACCACCAACACCCACCTGCACAATACTACTTAACAATACTATTTTTGCAATATACTACCAGGTCGATTAAACACCTCTAAGAGCGAGGCCTCGTGCATTTATTTGTCAACCATCGTGGCGCCCCCACTACAACGGGTCGGGGTGTGGGAATCCGACAGGAAACATCACATTACGTGGTGCTCTTACACCTTTAGACCATCGGTGGCCAGGTGGCTACCAGGGCCCGTATGCATAAAAGGTCCTGGGACCTAGGAACTAGTCGCAAGTCGTAGGAGCTGATCCCAAGTCGCAGGACTTGTTTATAAACGCTCCCACGTCCTAGGACTGGTCCTAAGACACGGAGATTTTAGGTGTAGCCAGGGAGGTGACTTACGACTTAGGAATATTCCTAGGACCTGAAAATGGCTGAACAACAACAAGCTCCGAGGCGTCAGCAGAGAACTTTTCGCCCACGTAGGGACGTGTTGAATGAATTAAGTGATGCAGAACTGATAAGCAGATACCGTTTGGATCGTGCAGGAATTATTTTTGTTACTGACTTGGTAAGAGATGTCCTGCAAAGTCCATCTGAGAGGAACCAAGCACTTACCCCGGAGATGAAAGTGATCATTTTGTTGAGATATTTGGCCACAGGTAAAATGCAACTACGCAGCAGTGATGATTTGGGACCCTCAGAGCCTACAGTCAGCAGAGTTATATCACAGACATTAAATGTGTTCTACAGACGTGGAATAATGTGTAGATTCTTGAAGTTCCCCACAGACCCCCAAGAACTACAGAGGAAAAAAAATCGAATTTATGGAGATTGCTGGCTTCCCAGGGGTGGTTGGAGCAATTGATGGGACACATGTGAGAATAATAGCCCCAAAAGAGTTTGAAGAAGAATATGTGAACAGAAAGCGGTATCATAGCATTAATGTACAAGTTGTTTTTGATGCCAAGTACAGAATTATTAACTGTTTGGCCAAGTGGCCAGGGTCATTGCATGATGCTAGGATACTCGGTGAAAGTGGACTTAAAAGAATGTTAGTTGTGCTGTTGAAGATTATGTCCATTGTCTCCATTTCTGTACTGAATATGTTGCCAAACGAGGTTGAATGCTCCCGCATCGTCTGTATGTTTACAATACACGATAGCCTAGCGTCCACAGAAAAAAGAAAATGTAACTGGAAAATAGATACTTACATTCATCAAGAAATCCACCTACATTATTTCTATAACCATTTTATGACTTAGAGTATTTTACTACATAATATATCTCTCTATCTTGGCCAAAAACTGCATTTTCGAAAAAAAATATTGCTACAGTTAGCATTTTTCCTAAGTCTGGGACTTGGGAAAAATTCCTGCGTAGGAATTGCCATGTACGTCCTAGGTAGTGTTTATGAATCGATTCCCAGGACACAGTCCCAGCTGAGAGCAGTTCTTAGGACTTTCCTAGGAACGTTTTTGAATAGGGGCCCAGGCCTCGCTCTTAGAGGTGTTTAATCGACCTGGTGGTATATTACAAACTGTCATCCTGCAAATACCACTTCCGTGGGGCAGATGATGGCTGAATAGGTACAGAGGTGGCCTGCAGTCCTAATGGACCCATGACCCAGGTTCAAATCCCGGTTGGGGCAGGGAATAGCTTAAGGATTTGAATATCATAAAAAGCAGACTTTACTGATCTACTAGAAGATCCACCAACATGTGAAAATACCCCCGCTAATACCAACATACCAGTCCTGCATGAGACAGCCTTAGCATGTATTCAATATGGACGGTGGGTGTTAGCGCCGAAGTGGTGACATGTAGAGGCGTATGGCATGTAGCAGGACTACTGCGCCTTGGGAGCAGGCTGTGGCGCCTATGCCCAAAGTCGCACACATAAAAAAAAATAAATAACACCACCACACACACAACCACACCACACAAGTACCCCAAAACCACGCGACAACATCATATCACAGCCCCACAACCATCCCGCACTGGCACACGTACACACACCTCACCACAGCATTACACCAAAACCCCACACAACATTCCACTCCGCATACACATACCTCTACAACCACATCCCCCCACAAACACATTTATACCCCCACCACCCACCCACATCATCTTCACCCCCATCACCCACCACACACCTCCACCTACACCACCACCACCCACCCACACCTCCACCTCCAACCCCACCTCCCACCCACACCTCCACCTACACCTCCATCACCCGCCTGCATAATACCACCCAACATCCTGACGGCGACCAGGAGCGGAACGGAGGATTTGGCCGAGATGTTTGTAGAGACTGTATGGATGGCTGTGATGAAGACGCCCAACCTTACCGTACCAAGTCACATCAGCACCACACCACACACAACCACACCCATACCACACACCCAGCCCCATAGCCACACCACCATCATCCCATAACCCTAAACCACAATTCACACTTATCCCTGACCTATCCTACCATCATACACTCGCACAACGCCACAACACCACGCCACTATACTCCACCAACACTACCCACCTGCACAATGCCACTCAACACCCTGACGGCGACCAGCAGCGTGACAGAGGACCGTGCTGAGATAGGTGTTGCGACTGTGAGGATGGCTGAGATGAAGATGCCCAGGCCGAACACCAGCTTGCCACCTAGGTACTCTGCTGCCCTGCCCCCTGGGATGTTGGTCAACGCGTACCCCCAGAAGAACGAACCCAGTATCAGACCCTGGACACTCTCGTCCCAGTCAAATTCACCTTCCTGTTGGCGGGAAGGAGGAATCATTAATCCTTACACGACGATAGCTTATTCTCAACCACTTCCATCCAGCGCTGACATTGTCCACTGTATTCTTGCTAAACAGATGCTTTTATTCAGTTAAGAAGTGACCCCTTCAAAATTTGACATATTTCATAAATTTAACATAATCGTTTGATGGTGGCATGATTAGAATAACGATGTCAACGGTATGAAGGGATTAAAAAAAAAAAGTTATCTTTCAATCCGAGGACATCGTTTCATCACATTCTTGCCATCTCAAGACGATTTTATTCAGCTCGGGACAAACTCTTCGAACAGGAGTGGCCCAATATAACTTTAATAAGCTCTTTAAATATGAAAGACCTTTCCTAAGTTCAGTACTTAAATTAAGAGGGCCTAGCCAGAATTAGGGGACTAATTCTGAAAACTAATGATGAATGCAGTACATTCTCTGGGCAAAATTCATTGACGTGATCGTATGACATTTGGTCTCACTAGGCATAAGCTTTAACACCCCGTTTCCTGTGGCCCAGCAGTCCTCCTACGAGCAATGTCACACATCTTCATATGTTCATGACAGAAATGAGCAATTTGCATAAATTGTCAACAATTAAAAGGAAATCTGGGGCATTCTTATCTTTTCCTGAAAAGAGTAATTCATCATTTGTAATTATTTTTATGGGGGTTACGAAAAAAAAATAAAGGGAATGCTCTGGGATATCGAGGATTCTACAGGGGGGGTCTAGGGAAGGGGTGAAATATTTGGAAATAGCTACAGATTTACAGCAATGAATAGCAATGAATTTATCTTCCAAATTTTTTTAGACTCTGATTCCTCACCAGTTCTTCTCGTGACGCTGTGGAGTTGAGGTCATCCGTTGTGGGTGCAGGACAGATGTTAGAAACGTCCTGTGTGTGATTGTCGGTGTGGTTACCGCCGTGATGCCCTTTGCCCCCCACCATGGCCACTATGGCGATGGAGAGAATCACCCTCATGGCGTACATTAGGGCGATACCCACCAATGCCAACCCAGCGAATGTGTACCGCACCTGCCAACATCCGCCTGAAAAAACAAACAACACAGTTCAGTACACGGGGAAAAAAGAAGACTGAGAGAGAGAGAGAGAGAGAGAGAGAGAGAGAGAGAGAGAGAGAGAGAGAGAGAGAGAGAGAGAACAGGCATGATTATTCTCTTTACTATATTTCATCATCATCATCATCCAAGCTATATTTCCCACCTAAAATATGGTGTGAATTTAAAACAAAGGGGAGGGGGAGCACAATGTGTCCTTAAATAAAGGGCAGAATAATTTGCATAGGCTACTTTCCTCAAACTAACTAAGTTATACAAATTAGTACATATAAAGCCGAGATCTATAATTTATCGTTAAAATGGCGTTATTATGTGTGAGTAATATTCATCTATCTGTCTGTCTATATAGAGTGAGTATATATATATATATATATATATATATATATATATATATATATATATATATATATATATATAAATATATGCACAAGTAATAATGTAATGCTTTAGTTAACAATAATAAACGCGAAAATATGCATCTGACGTGAGTAGAGATCACTTTGTTCCCAGCGACACACACACACACACACACACACACACACACACACACACACACACACACACACACACACTCTCTCTCTCTCTCTCTCTCTCTCTCTCTGTCGTAGTACAATATGGGGTTGGATAGCGTGGCCGGAATGTTGGCAGTGGGACACAGGCGCGTTGCCCTTACTTAGTGACGTCAGTTCCGGGATGCGTGACGGCGGTGAGGGGGACAGCGACTCTGGGCTCGTGTTCATTTTGTCATCATCATTATTATCATCATTATCAACTCTAACACCAACAATAACAACAAGAAGAGCATGGATACCGTCATCATTATAATCATCACCAGTATATCATCATCACCACCACCAATAGCACCACCACCATTACCACCACTACCACCACCACCACCACCAATACCCCCCCCCACAACCACCACCGCCACCACCAGGCTTTGAGACAACTTCTGGATTATGTAAGGTAAAGGAATTATTGTCTGTCTTCATCTGACGGAACTGTGACACCAACAATGCGAATACTGTGCCGTAGTTGCATGAAATTCAATGAGCTTTAGTCATGAGGCAAGACTGAGTGTCCTTGGTTACTAGTCAAATCAAGCCTCTAATTTGACTACACTTGGCCATCAACTAAGCTGAAGAGTGTTTGGAGTCTTTGTCAGGTAAGAGTAAAGTGAGGTTAGAATCCATTTGACAACTGCTGGTAAATTCAAGAAGAACTCATCTACCCCTGAGATGAGACGGTATAAAGGAAATTTTAACCACAAGAGTACGCTTAACACACACACACACACACACACACACACACACACACACACACACACACACACACACCAGGGTACAGACAATGGTGCAAAGTTTAAGATCAACAAAAGAAATCTGAAGACCACTACGTTGCATGATACTGGGGGTCCTATTGTGAGTGGCTTTGGAAATCTGTGACACCTATTCATTTGCGATTTCTCCAGCACATTGCAACTCACTATCCTGTTGTATGCTACCGATGCAAACTACCCTCATAACAAAATACCATAAATAGCATACAGGAATAAGTTAAGGTGTAATATGAAAATTATATCGCTAAAGGAGACGTATTTAGAAGCTACCTAGACCAGTTACAATGCGTGCCTGGAGGTAAGGGATATTTTTGAAACGTGGTTCAGTGTTATAATTCCCGAAAAATTGTCTGCCCTTAAGCAAAACAGATAAAGCGTCAGGCTCACTAGAAAATTGGCTGGCATCATCATGTGTATTGCAGGGATGGCTCAGTTTGCTGGTGTGGGCGTGGGTGTGGCAGTAGGAATAGGGAATAAATATACGATACGGGGTAGGCAGTGATAATGCCGACTGAACCGTCCCCACAACACACAAGAAATCGCCCGACGGAGAGGCAGAAGAACCCGACATACTGGCCACCCCGTACACAGCCCAGGGTTGATGCTTTAAGGCAGACTGTGACAGGGTGTGGGGGTGTTGGCAGAAGGGGTGATCAGTGAACCATAACCACAGACAACAGTGTGAGTACAACATGGCTGAGTCACACACACACAAAGTCCTGTCACAACAAGGGTATTTTTATCATATATTTTGCGGGAAGGAAATGGAATTTACGATGCAGAATCATGGCGCTCAATACCCTGTCGATTTTTTTTTTTTTTTTTTTTTTTAAGGAAAAAAATAAGGGAGAGTGCAGAAGTTTTAGGAGGAGCAAGCGTACGATGGAGAGAGAGAGAGAGAGAGAGAGAGTAGTTATCACTGCTCACAAGTTAAGGTTAACAGTAGCGCAATGAAAGGTTGGGATATGAGTGACTGGCAGACCCAGGAACAATAATTTAATAAGTAAGTAGAAAATAGGCAAAAGGCAGACAGGGATGATTCGAACTTCAAATAAGTGTCCGTCCTAAGTTCAAACTTTTAGTTAACAGATAAAAAATAAAAAGACATAAACAAACAAAAAGTACATAAATAAACAAAAATAGAAATAAAATTAAAAAACAATACGATAACGCCCAAACAAACCATCGAATGAAAACAAAAAACATGGATCCTTTAAAAATGCACTTATCAGATTTCATCCTAAGTAATATATATATATATATATATATATATATATATATATATATATATATATATATATATATATATATATATATATTGTGAAAGGGTTATAGAGGAAAAGGCTTATCACGTGGTCTAAAAGTGTGTTTAAATTTTAGCTTCCTGGTTAACGTGTTGTGAGAAGCGGGTACATTAATAAAAAAAGAACAAAACCCCTGCACACACACACATGAAACCCCTCCACACACACACACACACACACACACACACACACACACACACACACACACACACACACACACACACACACACACACACACACCGTACAGCATAAAAAACACTCTTTTTTTTGTCTGACTGGAATTATTACAGCGAGAGATAGAGATAGTGACTTAGATATAAACAGATTTGTTATAACACAGTAATACAGATACCACCACTCCCTACCCTTCCTCTTCCTTGATAATCCCCTCCCTCTCACCCTTCCCTAAATTATATCTCCCCCTCCTCTTCCTCCTCCCCCTTCTCTCTCCTGCATTCCCTCCACTCCTCTCACTTCTAATGCAATATTCCTTACTCTTCCTCGTTACCCCCTACCCCTTTCAGATCCCCTCCCCATTCCCCTATCTCTTAATCGTCCCCTCCCGCCTGCCCCCTTTTCCAGATTCTATCAAATTTGCCTTCTCCCCCTTCCTATATGTCCCCTTCCTCTACCCTCTCCCCCCCTTCCTAGATAGCAACTTCCCCCACTCTCGTTCCCCTTCCTAGACGTTCCCTAGCCCTCTTCGAATCTTCCCTCCTCCACACTAGATGTTCATCCTTCTTCCTCTTCCTAGATGTAACTCCCCTTATCCCTGCCCCCACCCAACCCACCTCCCCCTTCCTCGATGTCCCTCCCAATTCTCTTATATACTTTCTTCCATTTTCTACACGTTCCCTCTTCCTTTTTCTCTCCCTCTTCTGCTTCTCTCTCTCTCTCTCTCTCTCTCTCTCTCTCTCTCTCTCCCCCTTCTCTTTTCTCCTTTTGGCTTATCCCACCCCCACCTAACCCCACCCCCACTTCTTTCATAACCCTCCCCACTTTCAGATATTCTCTCCCTCTTGTTCTTCTCACCCTCTTCCCCTCCTAACATTCTTTCCCACAATACCTCTCCTAATCTCCCTGTCTTTAGTACTAGATGCTCTCTCCCCCGTCTTAGATCTCCCCCCCCCTCCCTTCCCAAAAATACCTTCTCACTTAGATGGTTTCCCTCCTCATCCGTCCTAGACGGTCCCTCGCTCCCTCCCTCCCTCCCTCTCTCTCTCTCTCTCTCTCTCTCTCTCTCTCTCTCTCTCTCTCTCTCTCTCTCTCTCTCTCACTTGTTTCTTCCCTCTCTGCTAGATATCTCCCCCACTCCTGGCCACAACTCTCTCATCTCTCACTACGTTTTTCTTTTCCGGCAATCATGTTCCTTTCTCCTTCTCCTTCCTTCTTGCCTTTACCTCGGCTTTATCTCGAGGGATATACATACATACATACATATCCATCGTTCATATATATACACATATATATACAGTATATATATATATATATATATATATATATATATATATATATATATATATATATATATCATCATCATCATCATCATCCAATCCTAAATTGCCCCATGAGGAGCGTAGGAGCCCGGGGCAAGGCGGTTGGTCCCGACATTTAAGATGAGAGTGACCAGCCTCACTCATCCCTGAGTGGCATTACATGAGCAATCAACCCCAACCATACCTTGGATATAAACTTTCACCGGCTCAATCCGATTGGAGCGCCTTAATTACCCACTAAACCACCAGGCACCAAAATTTGGTTATATGGTTACCACCCAGCGTAGTAAATGGTTTCCTGGTGCACAGGAAACCATTTGGCTTGTCACTCAGTGTCGAGTCACCCACAGGCTGAAGGAAGTGGAAAGAATGAAGGAAAGAAAGACAGAAGAGGGAGTGTAAAGTCACCCGTAGGCAGAAGGACAAGGAAAGAATGAAGGAAAGAAAGACAGAAGAGAATGGAAGGAAAGAAGGATGGAGAGGAAAGGGCAACCACCCGAGAGCAGCACTACATCGAGTGAGTGGATGGTGAGCGCCCCCACCTCCCACATATTATATATATATATATATATATATATATATATACAGTATATACCCCACTTAATACTGTGAAGCATGGGCGAATCTTAGGGATACACAGGCCACTCTTACGTAAGTGCATATGGTATGTTACCCAGGGAGTTTTTATTTCTCCAAATTTGCATAAAACTGCAATAAACAGGCTGTTGCCTTGGCTGCAGTACCATTCTAACCTCTTTACTATACTGTAGTTCATTCACTTGAACTTGGCCTAAATTTTCATTCTGCAGCTTATAGCACATAGCTCAGTGGCAGAAAAAGACAATACTATGGTTCTATATCCTTTTTGCACCACTTCTTCATGACTGGCAAATTCTCACGTTAATCAGTCGTTATATCTCAGCATTCAAAATAGGGAGCTGACAGTTTTAGCCCGCGGTGAAGTGAACGAATATAGTACGGGACGTGTTTGTCGTTCACTGTTGCTGCCTGTCAACGATTTTATTCCACTTAGGGGGAACGTCTGGCAAGAAGGGGGATAGAAACGATGCCCAGTAACCTCATTCACCGAAAAAAAAAAAAATCTCCCCAAAACTAAAGAGAATCGCAAGGTAGTAACACTGATTGAAGAAAGATGTCCCTGGGTTAAAATATGAAAGATGTCCTGGGGTTAAAATGAGAAAGATGTCCTTGGGTTAAAATGATAAAGAGGTGCTCAGTTCAATGGGTGACGGGATGCATCTGTGGGTGAGAAATCTGCTAATTTTCACTTCCTTGAAACACCACGGGTCACCATTCCTGTCCTTAGGGGTACCCGTAAGCACTTCCATCCTCCTCTTTACGTCTTCAGTTCGAGCCCATTTCTATTCATTCTTTTTTTCCGAATGGGTATTTTATTTAGCTTTGAGAAGGGTTTTTATAGTGGACGAAATCTACGGAGAGTTTCACCCCTTCACTCTGCGTAAGTTTCATCACAGTCATGACCATCCTTGCCCTTTTTTCCACTTGGGGTTTGGTTAAGGTAGGATCCAGGAGTCAGGCAGGAAAAAGTACGAGAG
>NC_136979.1:44638955-44693955 GCF_032717465.1 Coenobita brevimanus | reverse complement strand
CTCCCGTCCACCAGTTGGCAAGCGAGAACGTTACCACTGCACCAGCGAGCGGTGTGTGTGTGTGTGTGTGTGTGTGTGAGGGGTTGCTGGCACATACTGTATACTAAGGAAATACCTGTCTCACAAAACATCGCACACGCGCACACACACACACACACACACACACACACACACACACACACACGTTCCTCGACACGCGTCTCTCATAAGCCGCAGGTGGCGGTGTGTGTGTGTGTGTGTGTGTGTGTTCAACCGTGGTTATATCAGTATATTTTTCACCACCCCACACCCCACACACACAATATACAGTATATATTCGTAGTTAGCAGTGGGGGTATTAACATTTGTTTATAACTCTTACATACCTCAAAATCTGTCATTTTTCTTCGATAATATTCCATCGAAAATCATCACTTACCATAATGCCGTACCCTCCACCTTACCCATCAATCCTAAATTGATGCGAGTTAATTTCAAGGAGTACTTAGTGTACAAACGTATCACCAAAGATGTGGTATTTAAGGAAGTGTTCGAATACAAGTGTCGGATTATTTCAAGAACACCACACTAAGCGATACATATGTCAAAGTTAATACTGTATTTGGTACTTTCATTGTATTATCTTCTTGACACATCCTTATGTATTTTACGCCAGGTACATACATGATAGGCTTCCTTTATTTGTTAGTGTGTAAAGACTGATTAAAAGAAATACAAATGTTAATGTGTCTTTGTTTTGTATTAACCATAATTGCCTTACTTTTTTTTTATTTTAATATTTAAGTGCACAAAGGAACGTGCCCAAAGAAACTACTTGCATGTTACTGATGCGGCCTACCTTATATATATATATATATATATATATATATATATATACGTATGAATTTCTGTGTGAAAGGAGGGGGGGGTGCGTGTGTGTGTGCGCACGTGTAAAATCAGTGTGTGCACAAGATGATGTTCGAATGTCATCTTTTGTGTAAACCTCGTGTGTATTTCCACTTGTCTGCACCCTAATGAAGGACGAAATGAATAATGATGACCTAGCACCAAACCACACTACCGTTATATGGTACTGCAGGAGTAGAGGAATAAAGGCCGGAATAAACACAGAACTGTCTAGAAGAGAGGTAGCACATTAGAGAAGGAGAGGAAGAGAGAAAGACTAGAGACAAAACTGCCCCTTTCAGTCGCCTCTTACGACAAGCAGAGATATTGGGCAAGTATTCTTTTCCTCCTCCTCCCCAGGGGCAGTACCCTAATGAAGTGTTGTGGAGAGAGAGAGAGAGAGAGAGAGAGACTAATGCACAGACCTTCTATGTTTTTGTACATATGAACTGAGTAACTGGCTGCCGAGAGATGCTGCATTTGTGTACCGGTATGTGTAATTCAAGGCCACCTGCGCGCGTGCATCTGTGTTGGTTCTTGTGTGTGTGTGTGTGTGTGTGTGTGTGTGTGTGTGTGTAGCTGTATTTACCAAGTTGTAGCATGCAGGATTAAAGTTAGGCTCGTGTTGACGTGTGTGTGTGTGTGTGTGTGTGTGTAATTCACCGAGTCGGTCAGGATCACTTGATGGTCGTGATCATCAGCTTTTACCCTCTCGGAAGGGAGCTCAGAGCTCATATAGTCCGATCTAAGGGCAAGGTTGTGACCTTCACACGCTCACACACCCATCCCCTTGCTCGAGGGGGACAGTAACCACCCGCTTCGTCAGTGAAACTTTTCGCAACCTGAGCGAGGCGCGAACTCCCGTCTACCAGATGGCCAGCGAGAACGTTACCACTGCGCCAGCGAGCGGTGTGTGTGTGTGTGTGTGTGTGTGTGTGTGTGTGTGTGTGTGTGTGTGTGTGTGTGTGTGTAAATAGTGTATACGACATTGAAAAATGTTTCAGGCAGTGGGAAGAACGCTGGGCAACGTGTGTCAAGTCAGAAGGAGCCTACTTTGAGGAGGATTAGTGTCTTAGTTCAACTAGTGAAATATTTATTTTTTTCTAGAGCCAAAGGTCGGATACTTTCTGAACAGACCTGGTATATCTGTGTGTATGTACGTATGTGTGCATTTACCCACACTCCCCGTCACACAACATTGCAGACATGAAAACAAAACTATTGGCACGTTTCCCTCATGTGCACTGCCACGTGTTCACAGATCCCTCTGCTTCCTCCTATACCCTATATTGTCTGTTTCTGCGTATATGGAAATCTTTGCTTATCTTCTCGGATATGTATCAGTCCGTATGAGGTTCGTTGGAGAGTTGGACTTAATACTAGGAAGGAGAGTGAAAGCTAGAATTATTCATTCTCCATGCTGGCGAAGAAGGAACTAAGCTGGGATATGAATGTGGAGATGTTTTAGTGGTTATGTTTGCGCATGTCGTGGCCATAGACAAATAGCCTCCATGTCATCCTGTCCTCCGCGATCAAGCTGCCCATTCTCCAACTCACACCATCCTCACTCATGTACTATACCTCTCCACCCCATCCCTCCATTTTATTCTCGGTCTCCCCCCTCCCCTCCCCTTCACCAGACTCCCTGTGAGGTGCTGCAGAGGGGAGCCTTCACGTGGTGGCACTGATATAACTGGGTGGATCCACTACCCGGTTACACAGTATTGTCCCTCATCTCCCACTTCATCCCCTCAACAGAGGATGGTGGATTGCAAAAAGAAGGTAGTTTCAGCCTGCAGTCCACTGAGTTCACAAATCAGATGAACCCAGGGCTACCTCTGCGACTACCACCGCTGCTGCTACTACCACTACCTCTAATGTCGGTACTGAAATTGACTTCGGGTATTTCTAACACATTTGCTTTAACGACTTATTTTAAACATTGCTCTTCAGTCTATTTTGTGTGTAATTAACAAAAAATATATCGATATTAAAACGCTATATACAACATACATGAGAATATCAGGGCGTATGACACAATATAAATTGCTGAGGGACAAGTGCACTGAAGCTCCTATCTGAACACTAATCATCATAAACTTACAGGGTATAAACATCTCCCAGCATCTGAAGGGACATCTTACCTTTGGCCACTTCAATCATTCTTCGCCTTGTAGGGCTTCGAACTCGCGACTCAGAGAACACCCTATGACCCCTCAGTCTTGTGCCAATCTCTTAACAGGTTCTAGGTGTTTGTGTTCTTTCATTATGAACACTATGTAACGCAGTGTTATAGTGAAAGAACTAATGATGATGATGATGATGATGATGAGGATGATGATGATGAGAACAATAATAATAATAATAATAATGACGATGATGGTGATGATGATGATAAGGAAGGTGGCAGATGTTTAATTCCGAGATCTACGCACTACGCCGCCCAGTCTTCTAAAGGTGTGTGTGCCTGTGTGTATGCTTGTATGTATGCATGTACGTAATCCTTGGTAGAATACGCCTGGCTACGTAGGTCAGTGTTTAATAATAATAATAATAATAATAATAATAATAATGATACCGGTAATAATATTAATAATAATGATAATAATGATGATGATCATGATGGTGGTGGTGGTAGTAGTAGTAGTAGTCGTAGTTGTAGTAGTAGTAGTAGTAGTAGTAGTAACAATGATGATGATGATGATAATGATGATGACGATGATGCATACTAGCTGGACCTACGCACCATGTCGTCGTGTGCTGTAAGGCGTATTTGGCAGCAGTGAGAACGCGGTCTGCCATTATACACCTCTACCCCTCCACCACACACACACACACACACACACACACACACACATCCAAAAACAACCGCCATCATAATTTTCCCTCGCCACCATAACTATCCCTCACATTCCTACACCATACTACTTTGATCTGTATGTTTTCACGTGACAGAACTGGCCTACTTGCACAACATGAATACTACGTCGAGGCTGCATGAGTTATGATGAGCCATAGTTGTTAGGCGGGAATGAGTCTCCATGGTTACTAGCTAAACCAACCCTCCAATATGACTACTCTTGGCCATCAACTGATCTGAAATAAGTTAGGGATCTTTGCCAAGTTACAGTAAATATCACAATCACACAACTATACTCTTCTCACTCTAACTTGGCCTAAAACTGACACCTCCCCACCTTGAATGCTGAAGTGTAACAAAAGGTATTAAACTCGAGTATTGTGAGTCAAAGAAGTGCTACAGAAAAGATGAGCCGTAGCACTGTCTTTCTTCTCTCACTGAGCTACGTAAAATATATAACACAAGGGGTAAAATATGGGCCAGGTTATGGTGAAAAGAACCCAAAAAGTACACCACACCACATCACACCATCACCACACCACACCACACCATCACCACACCACACCACATTGCACCATCACTACACACCATCACCACACCACACCACTAGACCCTTAACAGCAGCAAGATGGTTGAGTATTCGATATTTTCTGACCTGAGGCACTTGTTATCATCTTTGAAGTACCCTCTTGCCTAATACCCGCTAAAAAATAAAAATATCCATCTCTCTCTCTCTCTCTTTCTCCTACCAACTTGAAGCAGCACAGAAAAGACCTAAAGCAGACAACGATATAGTACTCTAGAAGTGGAAATTCAGTACACCAAATAAGTAAATCATAATAATAATAATAATAATAATAATAATAATAATAATAATAATGATAATAATAATAATAATAGTAATAATAATAAATGGACTCTACCGGCACATAAGCTTACCACGTGTTCAAGGAGTATGAAATGTTGCTAAGAAGTAATATTTTTTTTTCTCCCCCTCTCTCTCTCTCTCTCTCTCTCTCTCTCTCTCTCTCTCTCGTTAACGGGGTCGCTGGTAGGGGAGAGAGAGAGAGAGAACATCTGTTAACTTCTCTTGCGTTATCTAACCTACTTACATCATTTCCAGGTTGCAAGATAAGGAGGATCTCTCTCTCTCTCTCTCTCTCTCTCTCTCTCTCTCTCTCTCTCTCTCTCTCTCAATTATAAACCCACACCACACGTAAGGACACCTAGGCATATCACTTTAAAATGCCCTTCATTAAATGCATCCCCTCACCTCCCATCTAATGAATCACTTTTCCCTCACCACCTTTACTCCAACACTGCGCCCCTCCATTCTTCCTCCAACACAGCTTCTCTCCGTTCTTCCTCCAACACAGCGTCTCTTTATTCTTCCTCCAACACAGCTTCTCTCCGTTCTTCCTCCAACACGGCGTCTCTTTATTCTTCCTCCAACACGGCGTCTCTTTATTCTTCCTCCAACACGGCGTCTCTTTATTCTTCCTCCAACACAGCGTCTCTTTATTCTTCCTCCAACACAGCGTCTCTTTATTCTTCCTCCAACACAGCGTCTCTTTATTCTTCCTCCAACACAGCGTCTCTTTATTCTTCCTCCAACACAGCGTCTCTTTATTCTTCCTCCAACACAGCGTCTCTTTATTCTTCCTCCAACACAGCGTCTCTTTATTCTTCCTCCAACACAGCTTCTCTCCGTTCTTCCTCCAACACAGCGTCTCTTTATTCTTCCTCCAACACAGCGTCTCTTTATTCTTCCTCCAACACAGCTTCTCTCCGTTCTTCCTCCAACACGGCGTCTCTTTATTCTTCCTCCAACACAGCGTCTCTTTATTCTTCCTCCAACACAGCTTCTCTCCGTTCTTCCTCCAACACGGCGTCTCTTTATTCTTCCTCCAACACAGCGTCTCTTTATTCTTCCTCCAACACAGCGTCTCTTTATTCTTCCTCCAACACAGCTTCTCTCCGTTCTTCCTCCAACACGGCGTCTCTTTATTCTTCCTCCAACACAGCGTCTCTTTATTCTTCCTCCAACACAGCGTCTCTTTATTCTTCCTCCAACACAGCGTCTCTTTATTCTTCCTCCAACACAGCGTCTCTTTATTCTTCCTCCAACACAGCGTCTCTTTATTCTTCCTCCAACACAGCGTCTCTTTATTCTTCCTCCAACACGGCGTCTCTTTATTCTTCCTCCAACACAGCGTCTCTTTATTCTTCCTCCAACACAGCTTCTCTCCGTTCTTCCTCCAACACGGCGTCTCTTTATTCTTCCTCCAACACGGCGTCTCTTTATTCTTCCTCCAACACAGCGTCTCTTTATTCTTCCTCCAACACGGCGTCTCTTTATTCTTCCTCCAACACGGCGTCTCTCTATTCTCCTTCTAATATTCTGTCTCCCCAGTCTTCCTCCAAAACTGTGTGTCCAATCTTATTCGACCCTGCGTCCCTCCATCTTTCCTTCTTCTCTAGCGTTACCCCACTCCATCTTTTACAAAATACACTCACCCACATCACCCCACTCAACCTTTAACAAAATACACTCACCCACAAATCCCCACTCCATCCTTTACAAAATACACTCACCCACATCACCCCACTCCACCTTTTACAAAATACACTCACCCACTCGAATCCTGCCTCACCAAAACACCTGCTCCGGCATCTCAACTCACCCTAGCTCCCCAGATCCCGGTCCATTATCCCATAATTGGCACTCTTTCTACCAACGCTACTTCTGAATTATTGCTACTTCCTTCTTGCATCCTCTCTTCTTGTTACTTATTCTCGTTTTTTTATCTCCTACTTGGCGCTCTTTCTCTCAACGCTACTTCCTACTTGCAGTCTCTCTGCTTGTTGCTTATTCTCTCTCTTTATCACTTTACTTGGCTTTCTTCATTTTCACTGCTGCTTCTAAATGACAGCTATTTCTTCCACTTTCTTCGCATGACATAAATTTCATCGTCCATTCTCAGCCACAGGACGGAATCCAAGAGTCAACAGCCAAAGAAGGTCACAGAGACAGACAATCAATTTTTGCAAAAGTCCAAAATTATGACCCGCAATAGTCACTGTTACATCTAAATCCCTAACTGTACCGCTGAGTGACGAGGAACAAGAGAGAAACAAACCACACCCAACAATATTACTGGCCAGAGAAAGTCTGAAATGGAAAAACACAGTTAAATTTTCATTATACATACCATCGTCCTGAACACCTAACATGGATAAATAATCCTTTGAGGAAGATGGAACCCTGGCCAGCAACTAGAACGGTCTTGGCATTGGTGGGGTGGGGGTGTTGTCTGCCTGCTGCCCAACTCACTAATAAAAAAACACTATTTCTAACCCGTCACTAAGATACACATAAATGGGGATGTCAGGAATAAACACAAGTATCGCACTTTCTCTGTTCCCCTTTACTACGAGGTCGTCCTTTACGTCATCCTTGTTACCTCTTATGCTTCTGGAACTGGAGGGTTTAGATACAGCCTTCATTAACCCCTTCACAAAAAGAGCTTTCCCCTACACAGTCCAAACAATATTAAGTCGTGCACTCGGTAACCAAAAGGAAATAAATCCTCCATGGCAGATGGTACCCCACGGCAACAAGGACCGTCTTGGCAGGGAGGGGAAGGCGTGGGTGTTGTCTGCCTCCTGGCCAACTCACTTTCTCATGAACAGACATTATTTCTACGCCGTCACTAAGAGAGTTGTAAGAAAAATGTTTGGGGTGGCAGGAGTAAACATAAATATCGTACAATTACCCTCACGTTAAAGCTGAATGCAACTAACTTATTATTAACGTCTGATAAACAATAATAAAAACATAACAAAAATAAATATACTCTCAGCAGTGAAGACTACTTGTACCTCGACTACTATGAGCTAAAAAAAAAAAAAAAGGTTATCTGGAGTGGCTGCAGAAAAAAACAAATGCCATCGTAGAGAAGGGCATACAAAGGAATGTTGAGTGTCTCTATGTGACTGTACCATAACCAGGAAAAAGGAAAATATTAGCTTTGTTATTGTTATTAGCAGCAGCAGGAGCAGCAGCAGCAGTAGTAGTAGTAGTAGTAGTAGTAGTCTGTTATTCAGTTATTATTATTATTATTATTATTATTATTATTATTATTATCATTATTATTTCTATTATTATTATTATTATTATTATTATCGTCATGATTACTATTATCCAATTTACTAACCATACGATTTTATTCGTCTTCGGGAGACTCCTCGCAACAAGTGACTAAAAAGAAGATAGCGTCTAGTACAAATAATAATAATAATAATAATAATAATAATAATAATAATAATAATAATAATGTAGCAGCATTCAAGGACGGGGTTACACAATATCAAACGTACCGAGGCCAAGTTTACTAAGCAAGGAGGGCATATCAAACAAAATATTAAAAAAAAAAACGCACACAAACTGGTCTGGGTTTATATGAGAGATCACGAACACTAGGGCAGACACCCGTAGACCTTCATGGAGTCTTGATCCCTTGCGAAATTCTATCTTGAACTATATCAACAAATTAACACGATATTGTGGCGCTAGTCACGAAAAAGTGCTGGGGGGACGATGGAGGGCAGGGGTATTGTCTCATTCTGCCACTGAACCACGAGATATAGGTTGCAAAAGGACGAGAACTCTGAGCTATAACTATCTATCTATCTATTGCCAGACGCCTCAATCCCGTTTGGGGTGGCCACAAACAAATCGCCTCCAAGTCGCCCTGTCCCCCGCCATTTCACTACCCTGCTCCCAACTCACACCCCCCTCTCTCATATACCTCTCCACCCCATCCCTCCATCTCATCCTCGGTCTCCCCCTCCCTCTTCCACCCTCCACCTCACTCACATACACTCTCTTCGTCAGTCTTTCACCCTCCATCCTCTCCACATGGCCAAACCACCTCAGTGTGTTCCTCACAACGCTTCCTATCACATCCACATCAACACCACAACGCTCCTTTATATCCTCATTCGTCAGCCTGTCTCTCCACGTGACTCCACAAGCTCCTCTTAAATAACTCATTTCCACTGCTCTCACTCTTGACTTGTGTCCTTCCAACAACGTCCAAGCTTCACTTCCGTACGTTAGAGTTGGTATCACAATACTGTCATGTAGTAACTTTTTTACTTCCATGCTCACTTCCCTGTTTCTTATCACTGCTTTCAAGGAACCAGCAACCTTTGTACCCTGCTGTAGTCACGAATAAGTGCCATGGGAAGGATGCAGAGTCGTAGTATTGGTGAATGAACTACAGAAGCAAAACACGGACCTGAATGTAAAGCCTGACGTTCTTTCTTCAGGACTGTGTGAGTACTATCCATGTCATATTCGACGAACTGGCCAAAAGATAATGGAGGCTATTATTAACCCTTTCAGTCTGATGTTTGCCAGAGCAAACAATTAAAACACCGTGGGCAGAAACGCAATACAACTGGGTCAGGGTGAGGACAAGGGGCGTCATTTTATGGGCTTGCCTCTCCCTGCGTAGTCTGCCCCCTCCCCTTCTCTCTCTCTCTCTCTCTCTCTCTCTCTCTCTCTCTCTCTCTCTCTCTCTCTTTCTACCTATCTCTCTCAAGGCCAAACAATCACCGCTGCCTGGTCACATCAGTTATATCCCTCTAGGGTACAGACTTCCCTCAGCTGAATGTCACTTTATTTCGTTCATTTAGCTTGGTGGAGATTTTCGTCCTTCTGCACCTCACTTCACGTAGCTCAGTGACAAGACAGGCCAACACTGCGGCTCTGCATCCTTTCCAAAGCACTTCTTCTTGACTAGCACCATATTCCACTAATAATCTAGTAAAATAACTCAGTACACAAGATACAGATACAACAATTTTAGGCCAAGTTAGAGTGAACGGAGTATAGCAAAGACAGCACACAAAGGCGCCTGAGTTATACATGTCAGAATTCTTGCCTATTTCAGACGATTTTCACCAGCAAATATCTTAACATAGAAGAATTTTATGTACATATTTAAGACGATTTTGTGATATGATTTTTACCACCAAGATCATTTTAACATAACAGACGCTTTTCACCATCTACAGAATAAAACACACACACACACACACACACACACACACACATACAATTTTTATCTATATACTTTTTTTCACGGAGGTTTTGCTACATATGGACGATTTATACCACCGAGATTATTTTAAAGTAACACAATTTTTACCATCTATAGCTATATACAGTAACACATACCATTGATTTTTCTCTGTGTTTTGCATCATAGACGGTTTTAAGAGAGACAACCGTTATCAACAATATTATTTCAATACAAAGGACGATTTTCGGCACCGGACGCCTTTATATTAAAATATTTGCATACGATTTTATTTAGCTTGGTGAGGAGATCTTGAAAGAAGGGGGGGTTAGATATAGGCTCGTGTTCTTCTCGGTTAAGGAAGCTCCCTAACACCTCTTCCTTAGGGATTTATTTTTGGTTACGGCTGGTTAATATCCCTTGGTACTATATTAATGCAGAGTATGGCGACATTGGAAGGATTTATGTAACAAAGGATGGCAGAGAGGTGTAAAAGAACAAAATCAATCGCTTTGGAAAAGGTGTGAGGGAGCCTCCTGAACCAACGAGAATTCGGGCCAAGCCTTCGTTAACGTCCTCAGTTCGAAACGTAAATAAAATCGTCAGGCAGTAGCAAGAACAACAGGAAAAATTGACAAAATTGGGAAGAGGCTAACAGCTGAGTCCCTCCCACTGCTTAAGCACCATTTTTATTATTATTATTTTTTTAAATTTCATATTCATTTATTCTGTTCATTTATTCAACACAGCAGCACACCAGACAAGGAAGAGGGTTGCAGTATTGTACACCACCCTGCCTTCATTATTCACCTTGCTGCACTAACATCTCTGCCACATCATCACCACCACCACCATCACCATCATCAGCAACATCACCAACACCACCACCAGCGCCACCTCCACCACCACCACCACCTCATACATACGATATTTGCAGGCCCAACGGACGAATTATATAACAAACGATTGTACCATCCAAATACACTTATCCCAGAACGATTTTTAGCATATTTAGACAATTTATACCAGCAAGCGCCAGTGCATTCACCCATTCATTACTCAACAGCAAGGCCAACACGGAAAATGAATGCAATATTATACACCACACAGGCCTGAGTCATCTCGTAACGTCAACGTATTGGCATTTTCCTCCCCGACCCAGACAGAAAAATAAAAAACAAAGCTTTCGTAAGGTTCGTCCTGGTTAACCCTTCAATCTGTGGTCATTTTTATTTATTTATTTATTCATTTATTCTTACTACCTTCAAGCGATTTAATTCAACTTAAAGACTGATCTCTATACTCTGTTCACTTTCATTAGGCTTAAAATTGGCATCTTTCCTTCTTGAGCGTCGGACTATCGCAAGGGATTAACACGAATAGGGTGCTATTCACGAAGAAGTGCTATAGAAAGGGTGTAGAGCCGTGGTATTGTGTTATTCTGCCATCACGTCGCGGGAAATAAGTTATAAAAGGACGAATATCTCCGTCAAGTGAAAGTGAATGAACTATAGGAGTGAAGGGGTCAGTGAAGGCTACACCCCTCCAGTGCGAAAACACTCCTAGAGAGAGAGAGAGAGAGAGAGAGAGAGAGAGAGAGAGAGTATAACAGCGGAAGAACACTAAAAAAAAGAAGAAAAAAAAGGCGTCATTGGGGTGAAAGGTTAATGTTGGGTGAAGTTATGTATTTTGTACTGGGGTACGGCTTAACCAATACCGTTCCTGTATAAATAAAGTTGCACAGTGCGGTGAGGGGATATGTTACCTGCTTTTAAACTTAGATGTAGCGACGTCGCATCAAAGGTACTCCGTAAATACACCAGGTGGTAAGACTGACAGTTTACGGTGGAACGAATGCAGTATGAATTTATGTTAGGGATTCTACAAAGCAGGTACACTAATAATAATAATAATAATAATAATAATAATAATAATAATAGTTACATAATGGTGTGGGACGGTATGTAACTTGGCCTCTTCAACATGACAGATATTACGACATTGAATCATAGGTGACACTATAACCTTACTCGTGGGGACAATAGCGTATCTTCATCCAACAAACTCGAGCAAAAAAAAATAATAATAATAATAATAGTAATAATGATGATGATGTGATGATAACTGTAAACTAACACCACTAATCCCGTCCGTAAAGCATGCAGAACCATACAAATCGCTGGTTTGCATTAATTAACGAAGTACAGGCGTGTAAATTAAACTACCACCAGCGAGTCCAATTAGGTAAGCAATATAGGGGTTACATGGTGCTTACAACCATTACAAACTGGTGTACATTTTATGGTACAGCATGTAGATAATGGTGGCTAGAGGTTATACTTTCATCCTTGTCTGTCTATCTTTTAACATATCTTTTTGTATGCTAGTCTGACTATCTCCTGACTGTTCATCTGTCTGACTGTCAGTATGCCTGCATCTGTTTATCAATGTGTCTTTTTGTATAGCTATCCAGTCTGTCTATCTGTCTGCCTGGTTTGTCTCTGTCCTGCTGGTCTATCTGTCTGCTTTGTTTGTCTGTCTTTCATGCTAGTCTGTCTATCTGTCCTGTTTATCTCTCTGTCCTGTCTGCCATTTTGAGCTGGAGAAGTAATGGGAACAGGATGAAAATGTGTGGGATAATGTATCACTCACTACGAGCATCCCATCCCCATTCGTACTTCGCCAGCAAGGGGAAGGCTTAATTCCAGTTTACTCTTTCTTCGTGAAGGTCTCGTTTGACAGTGGTCCTCATAATGGACTACTACAGATATTACATGTACTGACTCAAAGATAAGGTGATTTAATTTTGGTGAAAATATGTACGAAAACAATAGTCATCGTCATCATCATCATTTTTTCCCCCCATTCAACGCTGAGGTGAATAACTAAATACAAATTAATCACGTAGCGGTGAAGGTTCACTTCCTACTGAGGCAAGATCGAAGCATATTATTTCCCAGACTTACCAATACGCCTTTTTCATTCAGTCCTTGCTACCGTTAAACGATGATAGCATGTTTAGGAAAGAGGTCATCGTAGCGAAGGAGTTAGTATGAGAACGAGACTGATGACCCGGTTGCAGTTTAGGGTCCTGTGTGACAAGGTTAGGACAGGTGGAGGTATCAGGGCGACACGCAGTCAAGTGGTACATGAGTGGACTGCTGAGTGTTAAGTCATGAACTCGATCCCGGCTGCAGATTTCCATTCTTTAAACCATTCTTTCACTACATGCAGTTTGATTTTTCCAGGATAATCATTCTTCCATTTTATCTTTTTTTTCTCTTTTTCAAACCTAATTTATTCTAACCTAACAGATTATCCTGCCTGACTATCAAACCAAAGTACCTGATCCTAAGAAAACAAATCTAACTTCACCTATACTTTCCTGGATACGAAGAGGTCCAAAAATGCTAATTAGAATGGGAATCAGCCTCCTGGATGGGGCAGGGAGTTCTGAGGACGTAAAATTTGTAAAAAAGAAAAAAAAAGTCATAATATTCTACCGCCAAGCGTTTATTAATCCTCTGAAACAGTATGAAACATTCGTAAGCAAAGAGTGGACGCATTCTTAGTCGCGAATTCTCTGGTACTTTAATCGAGATAACGCCATGCGATTTTACTCAGCTGTGTCATACAAACTTCAGTGCTCGTGCTCTCCCCGTCAACATTCTCACTACAATGTCTGTGTCGTATTAAGTTCAAGCTAACATCAAACGATTCTAT
This sequence comes from Coenobita brevimanus, assembly GCF_032717465.1. NCBI lineage: Eukaryota > Metazoa > Arthropoda > Malacostraca > Decapoda > Coenobitidae > Coenobita > Coenobita brevimanus. The sequence continues at coordinate 44,680,398 of NC_136979.1, read as the reverse complement.
CCATCAAAGGTCGAGTGGCAAGAGACTTTGAGGGTTCAAAATCGAGCATTAATGACGAGGAATTGTTAACGTAAGGGTCAGAATACTGTACTTGGGTCAGAGTACGTGGTGTTATCAGTGCTGGTGCTGAGATAATTACGATGATGCGTAATAAACGGGGAAATGACTGACACGTGATACAGGAGTGGACTACTGATTTCAAAATAATTAGACACATCCATGCTGGGTCATGTACAGTCAGGGAAAGTTCCGCATTACCCACCTCTCGAAACACTGGTGTGAGACGGGTGAATGTGAAGCAGCAGCCAGACCTCATGAGCCTGGTAACTGTGAGTGTGAAGGAGGGGGAGGCGGGGGATTGGGGGCAGAGGAGGGTTTGGTGATAGGGAATCACGTGTAAGCCTGCAATGTATGACTTGGACGGAGTGTTTTAGTTAATTTAGTAAGGATAGATGACAATATGATGCCAGCATTTAATTATTTAAAAAAAAAAAAAATACGTAGATGTCTGTAGAGTTAGTGTTGTCAGTTAAGGTATGGAACTTTGTTGGGTTCGGACAGAGGTTTGGATACTTTCATTTCCCTCCCGACTTTTACATGAGACGTTTCCCAGGAGATATTCGTAACGATATAACATATATTTATATTTTGTGTTGACTCAAAAATGCTTGTAAATTTTTTTATTTATCCTCTGTCATGCCGCAATAAACATCCGCCTGCAAACATTTCCGGTGTTATTCTGGTAATTATTAATCTCGAACTTACAGTCTAGGGTAGTGTTTAATAATAATAATAATAATAATAATAATAAATTGCGGTAGGTGGCAGGGGCTCACCATCCACTCACTCGATGTAATGCTGCTCTCGGATGTCTGTCCTTTCCTCTCCATCCTTCTTTCCTTCCATTCTCTTCTGTCTTTCTTTCCTTCATTCTTTCCTTGTCCTTCTGCCTACGGGTGACTTTACGCTCCCTCTTCTGTCTTTCTTTCCTTCATTCTTTCCACTTCCTTTAGCCTGTGAGTGACTCTACACTGAGTGACAAGCCAGATGGTTTCCTGTGCACCAGAAAATCATTTACTACGCTGGGTGGTAACCACATAACCAAATTTTGGCGCCTGATGGTTTAGTGGGTAATTATTAAGCTCCAATCGGATTGAGCCGGTGAAGGTTTATATCCAAGGGATGGTTGAGGTTGATAGCTCATGTAATGCCACTCAGGGATGAGTGAGGCTGGTCACTCATCTTGCGGGACCAACTGCCTAGCTCCGGGCTCCTACGCTCCTCATGGGGCAATGTAGGATTGGATGACGGATGGATAATAATAATAAATAATAATAACAACAACAACAACAACAACAATCTATATGAGCGATTAACAGACTTCATTTTCCTTTAGAAAGAACGACATGGGAAGTCCTAATTATAAGATCAGTCTCTGTAACTATCATTTCTATTGAACATTACAAAATGAAGGGCAAGATGCATACCTTTGACAGTAAACATGTATTACATATGCAGTGATGTAGACAGCCTCAGAGAACAGTGTGATACCATACAAACAACATGCCGCTTTTGGACTTTGAGAATAAGTCGGACGCACTATCATCGTCAATTGATACTGTGACGTGAGCAAGTCTCCAAACCCTCCCACCCCCGGGCCACCGTCCCTCCCACTCACAGTTACCAGGGATGTGGGGTCTGGCTGTTGCTCCGTGACTATTCGTCGACCACCAATGCTCCGAACAGTGGGTAATGTGGAACTTTCCCTGACTGCATTTCGATACAGATTATATATGGATAGGTCAGGCTTCCCTAGTACGTAAAAGTGACCTGGACAACCAAGTAAGGCTATACGTACAGACCAAATTTTATTGTATGGAAAAGTGACCTAGACAACTATGTAAGGCTATACGTATAGGTTAGAATTACTAGCATGGAGAAATTGCCTAGACAGGTGTGCTTGGCTATATGTACTCGTACAGGCCAGAATATATAGCATGGAAGTTACTACATACAGTATAGCACAAAAGAGTTACCTAGGCAGTTATGTACACGCACCCAAAGGTCAAAATTGTATATCAGGGTAAAACTTAGGTTAGCCTAAATTAATTCGGTAAAGGCTGGGTTAGATTACCTTAAGCGGTAAATTCAATAATAGAGATGATCTTGGGAGAAAGAAACTTAGCAAGAGATGATGAAATGTCTTACTGACACGTCACCTCCCCCCCCCCCCCCCGTCCGCCAGCCGTGAGCCACTGAAGGTGAGAGACGCAGGTGAGATGCCTACCGGAGCACCAGATGTCCTGACCTTTATACGTTGCTGTGCGTGCGTGCGTGCGTGTGTGTGTGTGCATATGTGTGTGTGTGTGTGTGTGTGTGTGTGTGTGTGTGTGTGTGTGTGTGTGTGTGTGTGTGTGTGTGTGTGTGTGTGTGTGAGAGAGAGAGAGAGAGAGAGAGAGAGAGAGAGAGAGAGAGAGAGCATACTACACAGCCCATTGCATCCTGCTCAGTCAAATGACTGACACCGTGTAATGGACTGATTAACTGAAAGGATGTTACGTACGGTCTCCCAGTGTCATGTTACTGCCTTGCTCACGCTATAACCACGGTGTTATTGTGTTACGGAGAGGGGGGACGATTATCGATAGTTAGTCTGTATCATCATCACCAACATCATCATCATCCTGCTGTAAAAATGAGACAGGTTGAGTTCGGAAACAAGAGAAGTGAAAACAAATATAGGTCAGGAAAATCTGTACTTGTTTCAGTAAATAGGTGATTGTTTTTCCCCAGCCTTATAAAATGCAATAAGAAAAAGGCATTGGTCAGGAAGTAATAAGTTAGTGTAAAGGGTCGACCTCTCTGTAGCTTCGTGGTGTATGAACCAGAGTGAGGGTGGGTGAGCCTGCTTGTTAGACTCGCTCGCCAGGGTTCAGCCTCACCTTCGGCTTCAGGTTACGTTACCATGCATGACAACATCCCCATTACCTGTTCTCTCAGCATCCAGTCAATCATCATTAACCCCCACCCCACCCATACACCCCTCCCTCCCTAAATACCACCACCACCCTCCTCCAGCCACCTGTTTCTACCTCCATCCCCACTATCCCACCACCACCACCAATGCCCTTCCCCAGTCGCTTACACGCTTCCTCTCCTTGCCTCAACTACTGTCCTATCCCTCCCTAACCACTATTACTTTCTAACCACCACCACTTTCATTTCCTCTCCTCAAACTTCGTAACCCCACATTTCCCTCCACTTCCCCCTCACCACCACCCCTAACCCTATCCAACCACCTTGCTTCCCACCACCACCCCTATCCCTATCCAACCACCTACCTCCCCATCACCGCCCCTTTTGTCTATCTGGACAACCCCCTCCCCACCATTAATTCTGTGATAAAACGGGATTACACAACTTTTGCCCTAGTGGAGCGCCAAAAAACACGCCCAGGTATCGTGAAAACCGGATGGATGGGCAATAAATCACAAGAGTTCAAGGCGCGTACCGTGGCTCTGTAGGTTAACTTGTCGTGTATGTGTTCACCTCTCTGATCAGCGATACAGTGGGAGGAAGCTATTTGTAGCATTTTGTCCTAGGATTCCAGACTTATGGGACACCTTGCATACAGACAGACAGAAATAATGACATACAGATAGACAGTCAGTGATAGAAGTATGGATGGATGGAATTATCGATAAATGGCTGGCTGGCTGGATGGATGGATGGATGGACAGAGAAACAGATAGACTGACTGATAGATAAATAGATAGACAGACAATATTTATAATTACATACATCATTACATTGCTCTAGAGACATCAAGAATTGCAAAGATAAGTCAATGAAGGGGAAGGGTCATGGCAGATAAGTGTGATGGAAGATGTGATTAGGAACGACTTGACTCGGGGTAACGTCCTGCTAATCTCTCTCTCTCTCTCTCTCTCTCTCAGGGTACTAGTCATATGATGGCCGGCTCACTTAATAAAGTCTATAAGATTTGTGAAGTCTATGTAACACCCACGCCCACCCACCCTCTCTCCCTCTCTCTTCCGCCCTCCCTCTCTCTCTCTCTCTCTCTCTCTCTCTCTCTCTTCTGATTAGATCAAAGCCGGCTCACCTAATGACGTCTGTAATATCTGTGATGTCTACTTTATGTAACGTGCAGGCCCGCCCCCCTCCCCTCTCTCTTTCACACACACACACACACACACACACACACACAAGGAACGTGACACATGGTTTAAAAGTAGCCTCCTAAAACCCGCCCGGGCCCCAACGACCTTGGCCTCCCTCTATGCCTGCCTTTAAACGTTCACATCCGCACTTAATCACGCCACACCACACTCACTCACCCTTTCACCTCAGCCATACCACACACCCACCGTACCACACCACAACAACCATACTACATCACCCCAGAGCACACCATAGCTACCATTCTACACCACACCATCATTACTACAAGCACTTTACCTTACTGCATCCACCATACTACATTTTCACCATTCTCATCCACTCACAGTACCACCCCATACCTTCATCATCAACAACCACTTTACCACACCACAACCACCATACCACACTTCCGCCACACATCATCACACTCACCACAACAAACATACCGTATACCACCACAACATATCCACCATATTACACTTATATACATATTCGCCATACCGCATTACACTCACTGCCACAAGCATACGTCACCACAACTACCACACCATATCCAGAATACCGTAATCACATGCTTACCACGCCACATCACTCTCCACAGCCACCATCTGTGACTTTTTGATAAATTATGAAAATTGGGAGAATAAAAGAAGGTAATTCACCAGTAACCAAACTCTCCAATGATCAGAACAGCTCTATCACTATCTCAGAGCTAACACCAAATTATTCTAGTCAGCTGGAATTAATCAAAGGAGCCTGAGAGCACTACTGTTGTCATTATTTACCCTTTAATGATTAAGATAACTCTGCTATCCAGTTACAGCTAACACAATATGATTTACACGTCTGAGTGATAGATTAGTATATTCGTCAGTTAAGGAAGCTCCCTAACACCTCTTCTTTACCGATTTATTTTTGGATACGGCTGCCAAATATAGTTTTGTACGTTATTTATGCAGAGTATGGTGATATCAGAATAACCTAGGTAACACTGAAGTGGATGACAAGGTGTAATAAACAAAACAAATCGCCTAGGAATGGGTGTTAGGCAGCTTCCTTAACCGACGAGAATACTGGCCATAGACTCTGAACGTTATGGTTGTGGGCCTAAATGTTAAACCGTCAAGTGGCATACAAGCTCCCTATTTTGTACGATAATTTCTGGAGCAAGTGTGTGAGATGGAACGTGTTTAGCCTTTCTATGTTGTTGATCACTGCATTCGGTAAGTCGGGATGCAAGCTGACCAAACTTAATAACCACAGGCGCTCCAAGAATGACAATAAAGAGTTAGGGGTTTGTATTCCACTTCGCGATTTAACTTTTGAGCATACGATACTTAATCATGACAGCATCAGAGTACAGCATCATTAGTTAAATATCAAAGACATAATTCAACAAAGTGATGAGTCAGGAAGCAAGGTACATCTCATTAAACCCACACGTCACAAGGCAATGATGTAAACTACAAAATCTCTTAGGTTGCATTCCTGTCACCTTAGTATTAATTCTTCATATTAGGCACGTTAACCCTCTATTGGTCAAAACAATTCTAGCATTTCCAATTCCCAGCAAACGCCAGGCGAGCCCAAGTGTTACTACTGAACAAGGCATCTCAAAATGAAGATCGCCTGCATGACTCAACAAAGCAATGACTCAGGCAGCAGGGCAGGTCTCAGCTAAACCCACACGCCACAAACTCAAGCCAAGAAGCAAGTTATACTACCAAACACCACGTGCCGCATTCTTGGTCCCTTGGTACATTTCCTTGCACTTCCTACTTGCACTGCTTCCTGTATATGGCAAGACATCCCATTCACTATGATCCCACATGCTTTTATTTACTTCTTCCACTAGTCGATTTTACTGGACATAGGAGACTCTTTTAAATTGGAGGGAGGTCGGTACTGCATTTACTAACCCATACTCAGCCAAGACTTTCTCCCACTTTGAGTAGAATCGTCAGGTAACAGCCTAAAAATAAACACACACACACACACACATGGAGACTGGGCAACACAAGTTAGAATTAATCCTTTATGCAGCAACTAGGTACACACACACACACACACACACACACACACACACACATATGGAGACTGGGCAACACAAGTTAGAATTAATCCTTTATGCAGCAACTAGGTACACACACACACACACACACACACACACACACACACACACACACACACACACACACACACACACACACACACACACACACACACACACACACACATATGGAGACTGGGCAACGCGAGTTACAGTAGAATAAATCCTGTATGCTGCAACTAGGTGAATCCAACACACACACACACACACACACACACACACACACACACACACACACACATGCAAAGCTTAAATATGATACAGGAGTGTACTTCCAAACGCCTTCACTTTCACTTGGCGCATCAGTTCTACCTCAACGAACCAACGCCTCAGTCAGCTACACACGTCTAGCCTCGCATCTCAGAGTACCAAACAAGCTGCAACAAATGATGGCATCGATAACCAAGGCCGCATACGAAGACGCACTCGAGAATCCACATCACCATCCGGATTCACCAAGACGCTCACCATTTATTCTTTGTCGTAAACGTGAATTGCTTACTATAAGAACGAGACATGTCAAGAAAAGGGAGATGGCGAATGCAAGACATGGTGACAAAAAGATACGGCAATAACAAGACATGGCAAAATTAAGCGACATGACAAAAACATGGGATGTGATAAAAACAAGACAAGAATAAGAATATAGCAAAATCAAGAGACATCTCAAGAATAAGAGACATGGCAAAAACAAGATACATGGAAAGAAGAAAAGATAGGGAAAAAACATAAAACAATGCAAAAGCAAGAGACATAGCAAGAACAAGACATGGCAAAGACAAGAGAAATGGCAAGAACAACAGACATAACAAGACATGGCAAAAGTAAGATATGGCAAAAGCAAGAGACATGGCAAGATTAAGGACTCTGCTCTCCTTGTCCACCCTATAGAAAACAATCCCGGTTACCACAGGGAATCGGCAGTATGTTTGTTCATCCAAGCACAGACGTGGAAGCTGCGACTCGACAAGCCGGTACCACGAACATATTATTTATAAACTCTACGCAGCCCAGCATTAGATTTCAAAATAGAAATATTACCATTTAAGCCAGGGTTTATATCTACCTATCCATATAACTATCTATCTGTATATCTAACACACACACACAAACACACACACACACACACACACACACACACACACACACACACACGAGTCAAGAAAAATTTGTGACGGCGAAAAGGCTAGAACAAATTTCAAGCACATGGACCTCATCTAACTCCTTCAGTCCAGCGATAAATTTCTATTAGTCTTGCAGCCACCTTCTTACGTTATTCAGGTTAGTAAGTCTTATGAAGCCTTTATCTCACACCTCCACTCACAAGTCTAAATGCAAAACTCGAAAAAAAAGGCTACGTCAGGAGAATGAAGGGTTTAAGGATGCCGTGAAGAAACACAAAACGTCTCTATGCACATCACAAGAACCGTGGCGGCCGAGCAGTAAAGCTAAATGACCAGCGAACATGCAAAAAGTGACCACAAATTACAGAGGAGAACCTGTTTTAACGATGTGGTGACCCAGAGAGAGAGAGAGAGAGAGAGAGAGAGAGAGAGACGGGAAGGGGGAGACTAAAGGTGTAGGTACCACAACTCAGCGATATTGGAGGGCACAATGGATCGATGGCACAGGAGTATATTTAGTACAACATGCCAAAGTTCTTTAGTACACTACGTTTCATGGAGGTTTATCTACTTGTCTGTCTATTAATCCATATTTATCTATCTATCTATCTATCCATATATCTGTCTGTTTATCTATCCATATACCTGTCTATCTATCTCTCCATCTATTTATTCATCCATTCATCCATCTATTGGTCTCTCCATATATTTGTCTATCTACCTGTATTGACAGATATATAGACTGAGGTAGATAGAAACAGACAGATAGATAGATAGAAAGCCAATCCATCCATCCAGCATTTCATCCATCTATCTACTTTTCCATCCATCCATCTATCTATTGCCTGATGTTGCATCCTGAGAGGGGTGGCCTCGACGACAGAACCTCCAGGCGTTCCTGTCCCTGCGCAGTAACGATCACTCTTCCCACACACACAAACACCCTCAACCTTACTTACTCCCGCACCTAATATCTCCACCTCGTTCTCGGTCTCCTCCTCCTCCCATCCACCTCATTCAGTCTTCTCTTAGCACGTGCATATGTTTACTTCAAGCACGTGTTATGAGCAAAGAGGTCATTACGGTAGATAATTAATTTTTTGCAACGTTTTAATATCCCCCGGAGAGAGAGAGAGAGAGAGAGAGAGAGAGAGAGAGAGAGAGAGAGAGAGAGAGAGAGAGAGAGAGAGAGAGAGAGTTATTTTTTACGCCTATTAACAGCACGAAGGTCATGAATCCTGATAATCAATATTTACAACTTCTCTTTTTCCCCTAAAATATGACTTTATTATTATTATTATTATTATTATTATTATTATTATTAGTAGTAGTAGTAGTAGTAGTAGTAGTAGTAGTACTGTTGTTGTTGTTGATGTTGTTATTGTTTTTGCCACTGCTGGTGTTGCTGCTCCGATTATTATTATTATTATTATTATTACTACTACTACTACTACTATTATTATTATTATTATTACTATTTTATTATTCACCGCCTTTGTCCCCGTTTTCGATGAGGCTATGTTTATCACCTGGACCTGGGGGCGTTGAACCTGTACATGGGAGCGTTGTAACACTTCATAGTGTACGTTACCAGCTATCAGTGACAGGGAGGGAGGGACCAGCCACCACAAACCACTTAAACCAACCCCGTGGCTTTACAGGGATCTAGAAGCAAACTTTGGCCAGCAGTCTGATCGGCTCAAACATTTAAAGTGATGGACGAAAAGAGATCTTCGTATTCCTAGTGATGGACAAAATGGGGTCCTGGCATTCAAAGTTATGGACGAAATTAAACCCTAACATTCAAAGTAATGGAAGTAATGAGGCCCAAACATTTAAAGCAATGAACGAAATGAGGACCTAGTATTCAAAGTAATGGACAAAATGGATCCCTAGCATTTAAAGTAGTAGACGAGATGAGGCCTTTGCATTCAATGTAATGGACGAAACTTAGAACACAGCATTCAAAGTAATGAACGAAATGGTTTCCTAGCATTCAAAGTAATGAATGAAATGAGACCCTGGTATTCAAAGTAAAGGATGAAATGACGACGACCTAGCATTCAAAGTAATGAACGAATAATACCCTGATATTCAAAGTAATGGATGAATTTAAACCCTATCACTCAAAGAAAAGACAGATTTATACTCATATATTGACACAATCCTCACAATATTCATGATTTTTTTTCTTGGGGGGGAGGGGGAGTATTTTTCATCCGTGTAAAAATCTCTATCCAAATACCAACACCAACCTCACAATAATTAGTTTTAATAGATGGGCAGATCTCTTCCATTTGGACAGTTATGATATATTTAGAGATTTTGAGAAATTTCAGAACGTCATTCCAGGGTTAATTCTGAATGTCGAAATGCTATAGTGAAATGGGTCCAATCTTCAACGTTATCAGGCAACAATTACTGAAGACCTTATGAACGATAATGGTCTCCCTCATAATTAACTCACAAGGCCATCAGATCATTGTAGCTTCGTTGCGGCTGAAAATTGAACTCTGAGTCAATACGGCATTTTTTTTAAAGCTCTAAATTAACCCTAGAATAATCTCCCGAAATAACATCCAGAAACAGCCTTCTGTAGTAACCTCCTGAAATAATCTCCTGAAATAAGTCCCCGAAATAACCCTCTGAAATAGAACCCTGAAATAACCCTCTGAAACAGCCTCCTGGAATAACCTCCGGAAATAACCTGAAATAACCTCGTGAAATAACCCCCTGAAATAGTTCCATAAAACAACATGTATATACCACCTTCGCGATAATTCTCAGTATCAATACATCATCAATAGGTATCATCCTTAATTAATTCCACACACTATGCAACAACACTCGATATTAAACTAACCTTCTCTAGAAACTTTCAGCCAAGGACGCGGATGCTGAAGTGGAGAGAGGGAGGTGGAGGAGAGAGAGCGAGAGTGGAGATGCCGGTAGATTACAGCAGCTCGAGCACGTGTGGAGCCAGACCAGCGCAGTGCAGGTGGTGGAGTAAGATTAGGTGGGTGTGGTGTCAGGAGATACTCTGTACGTGGAGTTTGGGGTGGAGTTGTGATACTTTATGTAGAGTGGCTATACCGTACAAATGTGTGGATGTGGAACTAACTCGGTGGAAGAGGCAGTGTCAACGTATGGTGCCGTTAGTAGTCTGAGGATACAGAACTTGTGGATGATTATGTATAGCGGCTTGGCCTAGAGTGACGCTAGTGGAGTGGATTTGCCGTACAAGTGGAGCCTAGGTGGTGCGGATGTGGACTAGTGCCGTGTGGTGTGGTGTGGCGGTGGTGTGAGTGGAGCGCCGTACACCCACGTCCGTACACAGCCAAGCCGCACAGGAAACAGTCTGATGGTGGCTCTGACTGGCGCGCTGGCGGTCGGGTGGTGGCACACACGCGCGCGCACAGATACACACACACACACACACACACACACACACACACACACACACACACACACACACACACTACATAATACGCTATCTACACATCGCACATACACACGCACATGCCGATATATATCACCCATTACATACATATTTACATGCATACTACACATACGGTATTACAGGTGCACATACCCTACCTGCCTGCCGTAATTACACACGCACTTTCCCACATTTACTCGTATCACCTACTGCATTCATATACCGTACATACATACATAAATACATACATACATAAAGGTAGGCTTACTGTACATACACCTACATCATCCACTACTTACACAATGAACATAAACATGCACAAATACCTATGCACATACATACATATCACTCACTACACAATCTAAACACACACACACACACACACACACACACACACACACACACACACACACACACACACACACACACACACACACAAGGCCGTATCTTAATTGACATGGGAGACTTCATAGCATCTCTTCCTTAGCGGTTTATTTTGGCTGTCATCCTCTCTCCAGTAATAAAGCAAACTAAGTCAGGACTAATAAAATAACGAGAGAGAATATCACGCGGTAAATATCGCTACTGAGTCCACAGCGCCATCGACAATACGAATAAAAGGTCTTGGGTCAACCGAGGACCTTTTTTGTAGTATTATAATGCTTAGGTCTCTCATGGTCGGCACAGTTCTAGCGTCAATCTCCCCCTCTCTGTCTGTCTGTCTGTCTCTGTCTCTGTCTGTCTGTCTGTCTGTCTGTCTCTCTCTCTCTCTCTCTCTCTCTCTCTCTCTCTCTCTCTCTTTTAGCTGAGTGAGTGTTGCAGCCTGGAAAACCCTTTCATGATTTATACAACTCAACCATTCTACTTCAGCTAGCACCAAGCGATTTATTCAGCCCTGAGCGAGTCATAGGAGCCTGAGAGTCAATTTTACACCCAAATATGAATTCCCATTACTGCATTTCCTATAGTCACCTGCCTCATACATCATTTAGTTTTCATTACAGTTTTTGACATTTCTTGACTCCTATCATTGTGCTGGGTGTTCCTATGTCTAGAAACTTGTATTGGGATTTATATAGGCAGTTCTATTACGATTATCATACACAAGCTGCACAGAGTTATTAGAACATAATATTATTTAGTAGTTTTATTGGAGGATTCTGTGTTTTTTTAATTATTATTATAGCTATCTGATTACTGTGTACATATGATCATATTTTCCGCCATGTAATGTAAAAATATTTCTCTTTTGTGTAATAAAATACATACCAGTATATATTTAGCCTACCTCTATTTGTCATGAAATATAACTGATTTTTGTATTTACTATTACTACTACTACTGCTGTTACTACTACAGCTACTGCTACTATTACTACTACTACTGCTACTACTACTAATAATTATAATAATAGTAATAATAATAATAATAATAATAATAATAATATTATTATTATTATTATTATTATTATCATTTTCATTATTATTATTATTATTATTATTATTATTATTATTATTATATGAGATGGAGGGATGGGGTGGAGAGGCATATGAGAGAGGGGTGTGTGAGTTGGGAGCGGGGCAGTGAAATGGCGGGGGACAGGGCGACGTGGAGGCGATTTGTTTGTGACCACCCCGAACGGGATTGAGGCGTCTGGCAATAGATAGATAGATAGATTATTATTATTATTGTTGTTGTTGTTGTTGTTGCTATTGTTCTTGTCTTTTCTTGTTGTTATTGCTACTGCTGTTAGCGGAAGTACAAGTCGTAGCACTTTGTAACAGAAGTAGTAACAACGACCCACTGGGTGTTTGATAGGAAATATAGGTGACTGATTGATTGCCTGATAGATTACCCGTACATCCCGAGACAGCCATAACAATCACGAGGGAAGTAAAGGTGTTACACAGATGGACTAATAGATTACCAGTACCAGGCGAGATACGACAACACAACACCGACTGACGTAAGACTGATTATACCAGCCGTCCGTACAAATAAAAATGACACACGGACTGATAAATCACTTGGGTAAGCCGTGGGAGGGAGCACACAAGTATTAAAGACGTAAAGCTGAATGATAGACGAGTATGTCAACGGCGTAAGCAGTGGGACAGAGATAACGTAAGTAGGAAAAACGCAAAGCTGAATGATAGCCAGACTGATAGATCACCAGCGTAAGCCGTGGTAGAGAGATAACGCAGCTGCTTGGGAAGTTGCGTCATCCTTTCCAGTCACAGTGTACCGTTCTCCTAACCCGTATCTCTTCTTTTCAGCATCTTCAACAACCACCACAACCATACTGAGAGTACGTAAGATTAACAGTTATTTATTTTCACAGCATCACCAGCAAAAGCATTTTCTTATTTCCCGCTGCTACTTGTTAAGTGAAACGACGACGACGACGACGAAGACGACGGCGATGATAAATATGATGATGACAATGATGTTGATGGATACAATAATAAATAATGGCATAAATATATATGAACCTGATAAGTTAATAACAAAATGATTAGTAAAAAAGTAAAACAGCAGTGGCAAGCAGGATCCAGGCCAGCAAGGTAGGCCAAATCAATAAGGAGAGCCGGAGAGAGGGAAGGCGGAGAGGGAGGGGGCGGTCAAGAGTGAGAGAGGAAGAGAGGATGGGGTAAGGACAGAGAAAGAGGGATGGGCGGTAAGGAAGACACAAGGGAGGAAAGGGGATAGGGAATGAGAGAGAGAAGGAAAGAGGGAGATAGTAAGAAGGAGAGGGGGGGAAGGTGAAAAAGAGAGATATAATAAGAAAAGAGAGGGAAGCAGGGAAGAGAGATGGGGAGGCAGTTGGAGAGAAAGAGAGAACGAGAGAGGGGATGGAGGGAAGGAAGAGATAGGGAAGTGTTAGTGGAGAAGAGAGAGGCAGGAAAAGAGAGAAGGGAAGTGAAGGAGAGAAATCGGGAGAGGAAGGCGGGGGGAAAAGGGGAAAGACCTGAGAAACGGAGGGAGGGAGGGAGAGGCTTTGAGGGTCAGGGAGGATAGTGAGTAGCGAAATACTGATCAGTGAGAAAGTATGAATGAGGCGTCTGGGAGAACGGTGAGGGGGATGATGGTAACAGAGCAAGGAAGGCGAGATGAGCAGCTTCATTAGAGAGCAGGGGGTGGCACAGGAAATAGGGAGATAAGGAGAAGAATGAGTCAAAGAATCAGATAGACATGGTACGAGATAGAGAGAAAGAGAGACAGGGAGGAGGGGAACATGCACGGGAGAGGTAAGGGGATAGGAGGGAAACCCAAGTGGGCGTCGGTGTGTCTGATGCAACTCCCCTGCCTGGGCTGTAAGCCATGTGCTTTCTCACTTTCACTTTCTCTCTCTCTAAACTTCAGCAGTGAAACTGTTTTTTTTAAAATCAATATACAACAGCTGTTTCTTTATATTTAACATATTTCAATATGGGATACACTTCTTCCATCTGAACTCTCTCTCTCTCTCTCTGGTCTTGTTTGCCACCTTTCTCCTATTATCGTTATCTCCTCATAGCTTTACCATCTATCTAGCATACATCACCGTGCTCATTGTATTATTCCCTCTTTCCTTCCGTTCTGGTGTTGTTAAATACCAGGTATGTATCGATTGTTTCTCTCTCCTCTATATTTGGTCGCCTGTTTATGCTGCCGCTGTCAACCTCTGTCTCTGTCTGTCTGTCTGTCTGTCTGTCTGTCTGTCTGTCTCTCTCTCTCTCTCATTGCAAAGCCTGCACAATGAAATGTTGCATGGCAGGTGTGCTGGTGAAATGAACAGTAATTAAAAACGTGGTGAGGTGTGAATTGGTGTGGTGTAGTGTGGTGTGATGCTGGGGCGATGCATGGTGCTGGCATGGTAGTGTGTGGTATAGTAATGTGGTACAATGTATGGTGCTGATGTGAACTGTGCAAGGTGTGGTGGTGTGGTGTCAAGTGCAATGTTGGGTGATGGTATGAGGTGAAGTGTAGTGTAGTGGTATAACGTGTGATGTTGGTATGATCTATGGTACTGGTGTGATGGTGTCAGGTATGTACTACGGTATTTCCTTTGGTGTGGTATTCCTGCGGTATCATTTCTGAGCTGGTTGTGTTATGATGCAGTGTGCGTTATGTTGTTGCGATGGTGTGGTGATGTGACGGAATGAGGTATGATACAGGAAGGTGGTGTGGTGTGGCGCTGTGGTTGAGGTGTCGTTTGCAGGTGTGAAGCACAGCGTGGGAAGAAAATGTTGTGCAGGATAGTGGTGTTGTGGTGCTGGTATGACAGTGAGGGTGAGGTGAGGTGAGGTGAGAAGAGACGAGGTGCTGTAGTACTTTTTTGGTTTAACGTAATGATGGTGGTAGTTTAGTGTGGTGTTGTACTGTGGTGGTGTACATTATGACAGTGGTAGTGTACTGTGGTATGGTGTTGTACTGTATTATGGTGCTATATGGTAAAGCGGTTATGGAGTAGTGTGGCGTGGCTGTGTTAAGTACGTTGATATAGTATTTCCTGTGATTTGTAATTAATTTCCTGTAATGTAGTGATGCTGTGGTGTTATGTGACTGCCAGTGACGCCTGATCTCCCCCTTCCACCTCTCTCTTATCACCTTATCACCACATGGGGGAAAGAACCGGTGATATTCAGCTAGAGAGAGAGAGAGAGAGAGAGAGATGATGTGTGTGTGTGTGTGTGTGTGTGTGTGTGTGTGTGTGTGTGTGTGTGTGTGTGTGTGTGTGTGTGTGTGTGTGTGTGTGTGTGTGTGTGTGTGTGTGTGTGTGTGTGTGTGTGTGTGTGTGTGTGTGTGTGTGTGTTAACTAGTTCTGGCACAACCGGTTCTGTTAGGTGTTTACTGGCCATGTTAATGTGCTGTATCCGTGAGTGTTGTCGACTGCTAGCACCATCCCTCCCCCCCCACCCTCTCACCCACTCCCTGATCATCCCCTCATCTTCTAACACCCCACCCTCACCCGACTCATCATCCAGTCACACCCTTACCTTTCCATTCTCATTTCTCCCTCGCCTTTTCACCCTCACCCCTGTCTCTCCCTCACCCTATCGCTCCTCTGTCACCCCAGCCACCCCATCACTTCTGCCCCTTCCCACCTCCTATTTCTCTTCATACCTCCTCTCACCCCATCAACTCCACCCCCTCTTTCACCCCGTCACCCCCTACCACCATACGCCTTTCTCCCCTCTCACTCCTATCTCATCACCCTCACATCCTCCTCATCCCCAGTTCTTACCTCATCTTCCCGCTATCCATTTTACTTCCCCCTGCCTGTCTCCCCTATCCCCAGTCGCCTTCACCCTGACCTGCAAGTCTGACAACAAGCACCATTATTCCGCATCCGCTCAGTAAATACACAGACAAGCCATGTGCACACAGCTCATTTTAGCAGCGACGATGACGTTTTGTAATCAAGTCAACTTCTATGTGTTTACGTCACGGATATACGCATGTTACAAAAAAATCATGAATGCCTGACATGTACAGTGTGTGTGGGTCTGGGAATAAGGTCTATGATTTTGGTCCAATATCAAAAGGTCAAAGTTCAGGGTGTGGCGTTATCTCATGAATGCCTTATCCGATACCGATCAAAATTCGCACATAAACTGTGTGTGCGTGTGTGTGTAAGAGGGTGGGGGGAGGATGAAAAGCAGTGGGTCAATTTGGGTCCAGATCCATAAAGGGTCAGAGATCAAGGTCAAAATTCGGGCGCGGCGTCTCTGTACTCTCTGGGAACTCTCTGTAGTTAGCCCTGCAATGCCATGACGTCTCTCTTCTTGCTTCTTTCAGACGATTTTATTCAGGTTCCGGTTAGACACCTATACCCTGTTCACCTTCATATGGCCTAAAGCTGCCATCTTTCCACCCGGAATGCCAAGCTGCAACAACAGATTACCACTGGAAGACGGTACTAATCAAGAAGTTCTGTGGAAAGGATGTAGAGCTGCAGCACTGCCTTTTCCTGCCACTGAGGTAGGTGAAATGCGCTGCAATAAGACGAAAATCTAGTCAAGTGAAGATGAATGGACTATAGCAGTGATGGGGTAATACATAGCCTTTAAAACAAGAGGCCTCTCCTAAAAAAAAAAAAAAAATGGCGGTAGGTAGATCATGGGGAATAATGCGTCCTTGGGCTGAAGCGGCTATAGAGAGTTGCGTCGTGGTAGTGAAGGAGGCAACCCGTCCTTCACCCACTCACAGTCATCATGTCCATTAAAATTCATGATCGTAATAAGCTCCATGATTCTGTAAATGTGCCAGCATCCTAATTTTTCTCCTTAGTAATTCAACCTCAAAGCGCCGTGTTCAAAGTCGTATCCGGAGGCATCGTAAAGCCTTTCTTAACGATATCTTCCATTAGTTTAATATGCAGAACAAATCGCCTAGGGAGAGGTGCCACGAAGCCTCCTCTGCCCACCCAAAAATCCCTTCACTCCGAGGACGTATTTTTCATTATTGGTATCTACAGACAGTTCTATTCAGCTCAGGAGAGATTTTTCAAACAGGAGTTAGTCATAGCTTTCACAAACACTTCAGCACTAGAGGTTACACTTCAGTACAAGAGGTCCGTCTCAAGTTTAATATAATTTTAATATAATTGTATCGCGGTTACAGGAATAAAATGGAGAGAGAGAGAGAGAGAGAGAGAGAGAGAGAGAGAGAGAGAGAGAGAGAGAGAGAGAGACGTCATCGGACTGAAGGGCTCAATGAGGAAGAGGACGTCACATAATTATGTACTTAATTGTTGCCGACTCTTTAAGCTTTATCTAGCTCAGGACAGGACCCTGACAGTGAGGAGGTTGTTATGGAGGATACAGCTAACCCCTCTACTTCGAAAAGCTTTCCCTGTACAAAAAAGAAAAAAAAAATGAAACGCAAAAAAAAGAAAAAAGAAAAAATGAAACGCAAAAAAAAAAAAAAAAATAAAAGTTTATCGTTAAAGTCTTCACCCTCTTCAACCCAAGCCCGTTTTCAATATTCTATTCTTTGTACCGACAAACAACTTTATGCACCATACAAGTGAGATTTCGAACCGTGCGTGCCAAAATTTCTACATAAGTTGTCTATTAGGCCCTAAAACATACGTACCCCAACTCCTTCCGCTTAGGTTAGAAGAGGTTCAATCAAGTCAGGTTATGTTAGGGTATTTCTAGCGTTGATTAGGTTACGTTAATTTACAACAGGTTTCGTTAGGTCATGTTAGATTATTAGGTAACGTTATCTTTAGGACTATTTGGGTTAGGCTGGTTTGGGATTGATTAAGTTAGGTTGGTTTACACTATAACAAATTACTCTGGTTTAGGATAGATGAGGTCAGTTTAGATAAGATTAAGTTGGGTCAGGTAAGTGTATGTGTGTGTGTGTGTGTGTGTGTGTGTGTGTGTGAAGGGGAGAGTCACCGCCATAATCCCTTCATCACTGTCTATTTAGTGTTACCTCATTCATTTACATTCGCTGATCTAATGTTTGTCCAGCTACTGCGCAGAAGGTCGTGTACAGATTCCGTCACTTCACTATACTCTCTCTCTCTCTCTCTCTCTCTTTGTGACGGTGGGTGGGGGTGTCATCTCTCTAATCCATTACTGTTAACTATCACTTCACTCACTTCTACTTCAGTGCTGAATACAAGGATCATGTCAAGGTTCAGTCACTTCACCGGTCTCCCCTGTTTTATTCTTCCTAGCAGTGCAGGGAGGGAGGGGGTCACTGCTGTAATCCATCACTGCTTACCATTACCTCACTCATTAACATTTCGCTGATGTAATGTTTAATCAAGCTTACTGCGTAGAAGAGACTTTACTGTATGATATCTCTTGTTTCAGTCTTGTTAGTGTTGGAAAGAGGACATCGTTCAAGTACATCACTTTTCTACCACCTCACTCGATTATATTTCACTGATGTATTCTCTCTCTCTCTCTCTCTCTCTCTCTCTCTCTCTCTCTCTGAGTTACTGCGCACAAGGGAACTATGAATGTTGAGTCACTTCGCTACACCGTCAGGCTAATCCCCACTGAATTGGCCAAACATTCTAACTGTGATACAGAAGGCAGAAGAATTTAACCCCTTGATTTCTTTAATATGAATTTATTTTTGCTTCCTTCGTATGATTTTTTTCTTCTTCAGATTAGGAAGTTGCTGTCTTACTGAAAGGGAGGGTTAGTGGGGGATTTGTGTACGTCCTCCAGTTCGAATACTCTCTTCTCCCATGCTGAATAACATCATCTGTTGATAACAAGAGTAAAATTTTTAAAATCCGTCCTCGGGCTAAAGAGGTGACTGTCAATAGTTCCGAATAAATATACCTGCAGCGGTGGATGAAGCAGGTGGCAACACGGAGTATATTAGTAAATACTTCACGAGAACAGTAAATAAAGCAACAGTGGAAGGAGATAGGAAACTACAAAATACAGTAGTAATCCTTCAGAAAGTATAAAGGAGCTACTAAAGAAAAGGGAAATATGGTTTGTGGAAAGAAGAACCACTACACAGAAACAGCAGAATGAGGATATCGAGGAAAAAAAATTAACAGACCTAAAACATTTAAGAAAAAAAAAATTAAGGAATGCAGGAAGCCAGGAAACCACAATGTATAGCTGTTTGGCAGAAACTAAATGTTTGCTCTTAGTCAGACACAAACAATCGAAAGAATTTAAATGCTCCAAAACGCAGAAGAATCGTGTGCAAAACCTTCCCCTGGCAACATCATAAAAAAAAAAAAAAAAACGGAACCCCTTTAGGCTCAGTTGACAGCCATGTGTAGTCAGACTGGAGAGCAGATCTGACTTTACTCTTTTTACACTAAATTGTCCAGATACTCAGACTGTTTCACATTGGTCACATGCTGAAAAAAACACATGCCTTGACCCCTCCCAAAGAGCTTTCTCGTGACTAGCATCATATTCTCGTGTTAATCTTTCGTTACAACTCAGCATTCAAGGTGGAGGTGTGGCGATTTTAGGTCGTTAGATTAAGAAAGAGCACAGTTACCAAGAAGTCATTCAAATCCGCCTCCCAGATAAGGATCATTGAATTTCATACGATCACGACTTGATATTCAAGTTGTCAGAGTGGAACAGTTCCGTCAAATGAAAACAAACTAATAAAAGTGGACACAGAGATTCCCAGCAACACACACACACACACACACACACACACACACACACACACACACACACAACATCGTCTTGCAATACTACTGCTCAATATGATTTCCCTCCCCGGTTAGCATAATTACAGAGTATATATATATATATATATACGGTCGCTTCCCTATCCTAACTTACTTATTTTTGCGGGAAGAACTATACAAACACAGCAAGATTTTGCACTTTGCCTTCCCCATCCTTCCAGAAGAGAACACGTAACCTACGTATTTTTTTCTCTTGTAACTAAGATTTTTTTTTTTTTTAATGTGGTAAGAACAGTAGACATGGGAATATTGTGCAGTTTCTTCTCCTTGTTCTTCCTACAAAAGCATATATAAGTTACGACACTGAATCGATTGTACATTTGTTCCAGAATCTAGACTCTGATTCGCACCCAAGCTGTTATTCAAGAACACCACCATATTCATGTTATTAACCACGTAACTGAGAAACTTTCATGGTTCAAGAATATCTATGCATGTCATTTATTGATATGTAAAAGCACTTAATTACTTTGAAATTGCGACAGTAGACAGCATCTGAGGACAAGATGTAGAAAAAACTTATTTAATGGCATTCGTCATCGTCATCACCACAGCTATCATCATCGCCACATCACCACCACCACCACTATCATTAACTCCATTAGCCTACATTTCAACACCATCATTATCATTTGCCACCAACAACGGCATTATCATCATCGCCATCATCAACATTATCTTAACTTCCTTGCACACTTTCATGGAATAGGAGGGATCCAGAAACAGGAACAGGATAATAATAATAATAGTAATAATAATAATAATAATAGTAATAATAATAATAATAATAATAATAATAATAATATATATATATATATATATATATATATATATATACAAGCACACACACACACACACACACACACACACACACACACACACACATCATTTCATGCCAGAGGTTGACTCAGAAACAGAGATTATAATGGCGGAGGAATTACCCGAACATGACTGGTGAAAGGCTGGGCATTATTCCATTTACTGACAACAATGCTCCTTTTCGTGACTAAGAGGAGAAATTACAGGAACTGGTAGCTGGACAGGGAGTATATGATAGTCAGCTTGATGATGAACTTCCGCACCTAGAACTGAGACTAAAACCAGGATTGTAAACTCGATTGTTGCTTACAGTCTGGGGGATAATGTTTGGGAGCTTACCTTTTCCGTTACACAAAATATTGCCTGAGGGTGTTGGATTAAGCCCTTACATTCAATCATTCCCCTGAAATTCATTTCCTCACCTTCTTATTCTTCCTTTATCTCCTTCCCTCCATCTAAATGGGGAATCTTACAATTTTCAAGGTACTTTTCTTGTCAATCATCATCATCATCATCACCATCATCATCATCGCAACCATCATTAATCGCCATCAGCACCACCGCCGTCATCATCATCATCATCATCATCACCCAGACCTCTTTTCCCGCCTAAGGATCGTTGTCAATTACTTCCAGTAAATACAGGAGATGAAGTATTATAATGTGACTATAGTCGTCTTTCGTTTGCCAGGCTATAATTAAAAGAGACGTTATCGTGTTGAAAGCAGTATGGGTTAAAACTGACGAAACAATCAGTGTTTACGATTACTAATTTACTTTCACGCTATCCGTCATCAGCATCATCATCAGCATCAACCTCTTCCTCCTCTTTCTCCTCCTCGTACTGGTGATAACTGTCATCATCATGGTCCTCCTCTTCACCATCGTCATCATCTTCATCATCCCCTTCCATATCACCACAATCCTCCTCCTCTTCCTCCTCGTCATAATCATCATCATCATTATTAGAAGCAGCAGCAGTAGCAGCAGCAGCAACCTTATCTGCCCTTGAGCATTTTAACTTTCCCCACCCCTTGGTGATGGAGATTTTAGAAAAGTTCCTCCTCGTAGGCCGCCATGACCAGAGAGTTTTGGTTGGTGCCAACCCCTGTTGGACTGCAGGGGAATGAATGTGCGGATGAGGATGCAAGGACAGCAGCTACCCTTGATGCCTCTACCAGACCTCTCTCCTGTAGAGATTTCTTCCCTGTGATTAAGGCTGCTGCCCGGTTTCCTGGCAGCATGCATGAGATACACTTCCTGTTCCAAGCAAGCTACAGGAGGTGACGGCAATAGTTAACGCAGGGACCTACACAGCCATACCCAGTCAGTGGGAAGTTATTGTTACCCGCCTCTGGATTGGTCACACACCCCTGACGCATTGTCATCTATTGTGAAAATCCTCTGGTGACAATGACTGAGCACCACCTACTTGAGTGTCCAAATCTTGGGGATGCTCCCCGTCGATACCTCTTGAGGTTTAGGGCAGGAGATGGGTCTTACCTTCTCTCCTCAGAACCTGGAGAGGAGGCGTATATGACGTGAGGAGCCACCTTCTTGTATGTTGAGGAAGCACACTTCTACAGACAGCTTTAATTTTTTTCATTGCTGTTGCTTTGTGCATTATTTTATGGTGTGTCCTTGACGTAGTACGAGTAGGAACTTAAATGTTTGAAGACTATTTTAATTTGTGTTATTATGTTGTTATCTATACATTTATATATTTGTAAATATTTTAGTTAGCCTTCTTCTGCTTTTACTCCTGTTGTATAGAGGCAATGACTTCTGTTGTTACGTTGTCACGATCTTTTAGTGTAATTAGTCAATCAGTCAATCATTTACTCATTCAGTCTATCAATCATCACACCCTCGTCCCCAGCAACCCAATACAGCAGGGGACTCACTGTACCCTGACTGTTTTGAGCCTGTGCGGGGTGATGAGGGAAGTGGTCAAGGCAATAGAAAGTACATCAGTCCATTACCAAACCATCTCACCCACACACACCACCCCATACACATCACAATTAGACACACACACACACACACACACACACACACACACACACACACACACACACACACACACACACACACACACACACACACACACACCTCCCAGCAACAACCCCGTGATAGCAATATTAACATCCCTGCGTCCGCCACTTGCATTCAATGTATTACGTTTGCCCCAATACCTAAAACTGGTGCAAAGTATCTCCTACGCTGAAGTAGTGACGTCAGCCGATGACTAGAGTAAATCGTACGAGACATCAATGTGTTGAAGGAGTTAAGGATACAACTGTTAATTCCTTGAGAGCAAAATACACTCCTAAGCTTAAAAAATCGTCAGGCAGAGGCCAGAATAAGTACGAGTTTACTCAATCTTCTTTACAAATCTCTCTCTCTCTCTCTCTCTCTCTCTCTCTCTCTCTCTAAATTTCTTACTAAAACCATATAAATTACTGAATAAAAATAGCGACTGAAGTTCCACAACCATACATACATACTCATTTCCTACTTCATTTGCCACAACCGCGCCCACACCAGCCGACTAAACCGTACCCACAACACACAAGATACCGACACGTGAGTTTCTAGTGAAGCGCTATTTACAGACCACCCTGTATTATTCTATGGTAAATGGACTACCTTTAACTGCTCCGTTTAAGTGACATAATACTGTATATATCAGGCCACTACCGTACAGTTCTATTCAAATTAGCAGAGTCTTTTCCAACAAGTGCATTCCTTAACGCTTTCAGTACCGGAGACCCTTTCTTATCTACATACAATCGTCTTTAGGCAGCAATGATCAACGTCACCGCAGTGAAGTGATAAAGAGTAAGCGGGTCTGGTGTGGGTGACATCACTGGCCACAGCACCACGGCTTCGACCCCTCTCCTTTATGTTTCAGTCAGGTGTCAGTGTGGTGTCTTAGAATCGGGGAAGTGAGTGAAAATGAGCAAGTCAACCATGTGTGTGTGTGTGTGTGTGTGTGTGTGTGTGTGTGTGTGTGTGTGTGTGTGAGAGAGAGAGAGAGAGAGAGAGAGAGAGATTCTGCATGAAAGTGCGCCAGTCCGTGAGCCAGCCCAACAACTCCTTCATTAAGATATCTATTTCTGTTTCATTCTGGCTGCTACAAGACCATTATATTTAGACTTTGGAATCCCTCTCGAACTCATAGGGACAAGAATGAGCTCCCTTAAGCCCTTCACTACGAGGTGTCTTCCCTAAATTAAAGCCTTCCCAAAATTAAAGTCTACTGGAGGTTAGCAAGAATATGATCAATCCCTTCAGTCCTATGACATGATTTCATCCCTCTTCCTATCGGGGGATTTTATGTAGCTGTGAAGAGTCTAGTAAAAAAAAAAAAAAAAAAAAAAAAAAACTCAGTGATCAGTGTATCTAAATTTCTCTATTTCGAAAAGTCTCCCCTAAACTGAATATTACGGTACACAAAATAGCATATATAACGCAAAATACGTCATTGTACTGAAGGCGTAAAAACGACATGGACCTGATGGAGTGAGAGTGAGTCTGCCTAGTCAAGCTGTGTGCCAGGTGTGTGACTCAGAGAGAAATATAGTTGAATTATGAGTGTGGGTGGGTGAGTAAGTCGGTAAATAAGTAAGCAAGTAAGTGAATGAGTAAGTGTAGAAGAGAAGGTATGAATATATCTGAGCATGTGTGAGTGTCTGGGTAACAGTGAGAGTGGATGAGTGAGCAGGACTACTGGTGAGAGAGGATAAGTGAGTGTTATAAGTGAGAGGGGAATAAGTGAGTGTGAGTGGATGGGTATGACTGGGTGAGTGAGTAAAAAAGGCGAGTAAGTAAATGACTGCCAGTTGAGTACAACTGAGTGACTGACTGATGTGAAAGACAGGAAGCGACTGATTAACTGAGAGAGAGAGAGAGAGAGAGAGAGAGAGAGAGAGAGAGAGAGAGAAAGAGTGAGAAAGAGAGAACTAGTACCGTGTGTAGTATATGAGAAAGTAAGATAGCACTGGAGATCTTAATGTCGATGTTTACCTCAGTGCAACACCTGGAGTGGAGCCAGGGTGTGTGTGGTGTGGTGTGGTGTGATGGTGGGGCAATGCAGTGTGGTGGTGTGTGATATGGTGTGGTGGTGTGGTGTGTAATGTGTGATACTAGTGTGGGGTGATGCAGTGGTAGTGAAGTTTGTGGTGGTAATATGTCGTGTGGTGGTGTAGTGTGGGTGCGTGGAAGTGGCTTGGAAGTGTGGTGATGAGGTGTGTAGTGGGGCTGGGATGTGGTATGGTGGCGTGATGTATCGTTTGGGGTTGTGGTGTGTGTAGTAGCATTCTGTGGTGGTATGGTAGTGTGGTGTTGTAGTATGGCTGTGATGTAGCGGTGCTGTATAATGTAAAGAGTACTGACGTCTATCCTGTTGACAAACTTTGTTATGGGTGTCTCAAAATGGCGACAGATAGCATCACCCCTAACCACTCTTTACCTAACAACATACCTCTCTCTCTCTCTCTCTCTCTCTCTCTCTCTCTCTCTCTCTCTCTCTCTCTCTCTCAGTACAATGACATTTTAGTTATTTTTGCAACGTCTACACGATTGTACTCACTGAAGAATCTCTCGTAGTGCAGACGTAAATGAAGACTATCCAACACCTTTAGTTGGAAAAATATATCCTAAGCTGAGTAAAATCGTCCGGATATACTACAGTTAATTTAAAATGGCAGCCTAAGTAAAGCAGGCAATTACTGTACTACCTTCCTTCTAAATTTACTTCTGCCTCACCGTTCCTTGACCCTTCCTGCGTGTTTAAGCTTCGTTCTCTTCCTCATTTCCAATTTCTTTCTTCTATTTTTTCTTCTCCTTCTGTGTATTGCTAACTTTTCTGCTCCCCGGCATCGTGGCTGTTCTTTCCGGGTATACCATTTAGTTAAACAAATACACATAAAAACGGCTTACAAAGACATGATAAATTTGTTGGCGAAAAAAAAAAAAAAAATGACGGCTGAGAAAAGGTGAACAGCATTTAGCAAAATAAACATGCACAAAAACAACAGCAAGACACCAGAAACAAAAGCCAGTAAAAGTACGAGTATTCTTCTGGCAGTTCACACCAGATTGCATAGAAAAGAAAAAATCATCAGCATTTACGATAAACATAAGAGATAATCACTGAGAGACATTTAGCGATTTAATGGCATTCAGCAAAATAAACGAGCACGAAAACAAAAGCAAGAGACTGGAAACAAAAGCACATCGAGTTAAAAACATCCTCCTGGCAGTCCCAAAAATGCACTACGCCGCTCTGCCTCAAATTAGACACGCTCCCTTGGCGCCAAGAACTAGTACCTCAAGGCTGCCTGGGCGTCGCACTGCTTGGACACACTCCTGACCTAGATACTGAAACTTTACTCCGTCAACTGAAGTACTTTGGGAAAGGCATTATATTTAACCTTTCACGACCATATTGCCCTTTATTTCTCTCTCTCTCTCTCTCTCTCTCTCTCTCTCTCTCTCTCTCTCTCTCTCTCCAAGTACTCGTTTTATCATTCGCGCCCCGGAATCCTGGCTCCACTTCGCTTTTTTTTTCTTTACTGATTCATTTTGCGTACACCTGCTTGATAGTCATTCCGTCCTTTGTCCAGTAAAAAAAAAAAAAAAAAAAATCAAACCCTTGCCATGTGCGTACATAATGTTATCCAACTAATCTGATCCCCTGTCAGTTCCATAGTCTCATAAAGGCGGATATTCTTGTCGAGTATGGAAGCTCCCTAACACCTTTTCTTAAGTGATTTATTTTGGTTTTTACACATTACTGTCCCCTTCTGTGTTACAAAAATCCTTCCAATATGGTCATACTCTGCATAAATAACGTACAAAATGATATTAACTAGCCATATCCAAAAATAAGGAAGAGGTTCGGCAGCTTCCGTACCCGACGAGAATACGAGCCTAATTTTTATACCTCCCTTTCACACACACCCAATTACCATATTCATCTAAATTCTTCATCCACCTCCTTCATGGCATACAATGTTTTCTCTTATCACATACTCAATTACCATATTCATCCACATACTTATTAACTTACCACGCCTCCTCCCACCCTCAGATTTACTCATATATACCGTTTCACCATACATATACGGGGAAGGGGGGGGGGATGCAGGACCTATACACTATAGATCTTGCGACGGTGTACAAAAAAACTTAAAGACTAGAACAATGGGTACAAAAACTGTGGAACCATATGCTCTTCACAAAATAATGCTTAATTTCTCTAAAGTTTAATATTTTTAGAGTGTGGCAGACTTTCTAGGAGCGGCCCGGTCCGTCTACCTCACTGACGATTTTCGGAAACAAAGTATTTCATTACTGTAACTTTTGCGAAGCCACGCCACACCACACTACCCTCCCACATGGTATTTTTATAGTATGTTTACAGTAGTAGTATTTTTTATCTTAGGTCTTTTTGTGTGACACTGGTATGGGAGAACTTGCTGTAGGGGGCTGTGGTGGCTAGGATGGTTGTAGTTGTGGTTGATGTGGTGGTGGTGGTTGTGGTGGGGAAGGTGATGGTGGTGGCTGTGATGGGGAAGGTGGTGGTGGTGGTAGTGGTGGTGGTGGTGGTGGCTAGGGTGATTGTAGCTGAGGTTGGTGTGGTGGTGGTAGTCGTGGTGGGGAGAAGGTGGTGGTGGTGGTGGTGGCTAGGGTGATTGTAGCTGTGGTTGGTGTGGTGGTGGTAGTCGTGCAGATGGTGGTGGTGCTTGTGGTGGGAGGAGGCATGGTGGTGGTGGTTGTGGTAGAGAAGATGGTGGTGGCAGCTGTGGTGGGGAAGCTGGTGGTGGTAGTTTTGGTGGGGAAGCTGGTGGTGGTAGCTGTGGAGGGGTGGCAGTGGTAGTTGTTACGAGCGAGGGCGAAGCCTTCCTGAGTCTCTCGTCAAGTAGTGGCATTTTCTCACATATGAACGGCCCAACCGTAACGTTATTGAGAAGCTTATATCTCAGCAACCACAGGGCCGACCACTGCCTGGTTTGCACCATACGATAGCCTCATTCTTTAAAATTTGTTTTTGGCAGGTTTCATCACACCCAGGGGTTACACGTGGCACGTGACACGCACCAAGTGCAGCATGTCGAAAATCTTCATAAGATGACCACAGGCCAGACAGTTTATCGTAAAGGCATGAAGGTTGATAGGTAGATAGCCATCAATATACTCTAGGCATCCTCAGGGTGTCAGGCGGCATTTCAATGCTTTCGGATTTAAATGGTGTCGCTCATACCTCGCCGACAAAGGCGTTTTGCTGGTGGTAGCTGGTGCTGGTAGTGGTAGTTGTGGTAGCTGATGGTAGAAGGGTTGTGGTAGCTGATGGTAGTAGGGAAGGTAATGGTGATAGTTGTGGCAAACGATGGTGGTGGTACTTTTACTGGGTGATGGTTCAAGGGGTACGGTGATGTGATGGTTGTGGTAGTATTGTTGGTCGTAGTTACGATTGTTATGGTAGGTAGAAGTTCTTGTGGTGGTTGAGTGATTGATGTGAGTTGCAATAATTGTTGTGGTTGTGGTTATTTCATATAAGTGGTTAGAACAGAGGTAGTTGTGGTAGTTATGGTAGCTGTGGTAGGTAGGTGATTGTGGTAGTTGTGGTAGTTATGATTGTGTAGTAGATAGAGGAGGCCGTGGTTGGTGTCATAGTGATTGTTATGGTTGTGGTAGTGATTGTGGTAGCTGTTGTAATGACCGTGGTAGTGATTTTTGTAGGTGTGGTGTTCACTGCGGCAGCTGTGGTAGTGACTGTGGTACCTTTCGTAGTGACTGTGGTACTGACTGAGGGAGTTGTGGTAGTGACTGTGCTAGTGACCGTGGTGGTGATTATGCTAGCGACTGTGGTAGTTGTGGAGGTGATTATGACAGTAATTGTGGTACTGTGGAAGTAATTGTGGCAGTTGTGGTGGTGGCTGAGGTAGTTATGGTACTGACTGTGGTAGCTGTGGTAGGGATTGTGGCAGTGATGTGGTATGAGAGTGGAAGGGGCGGAAGAACACATTAAAGTGGTATTTAAGGCGAACCTAACCCCCCCCCCCTGCGAAAGACAGAGACGCAGAAAAACAGACAGGAAGACAGACAGAAAAAAACAGATACTGATATAATGAAGGAGGAGGGAAGAGAGGAAATGAAGATGATGATGATGATGATGATGATGATGATGATAATGACCATGATGAGAGAGAGAGAGAGAGAGAGAGAGAGAGAGACGGTCAGAAACAATTCATAATAAACCCAAGTCTTTCACTAATAACTCAGAAATATAACACAGGGACTGACTTATGACTGACTACACAGTGGGATGAATGTGGGGCAGGGGGAGGAAGGTGGGTGCCAAGTGGAGGGGAGGGAGAGAGGGAGGGAAGAGGATGAGGGACAGGAGGGGAGGGAAGGAGGAATTGAGGAAGGGAAGAGGATAAGGGAGAGAGGGAAGGGAGGGAGGGAAGAAAGGGGAAGAGTGAAAGTTGCATATGGAGGTAGGCTGGCAAGGGGGGAAGGAAGAGAATGGAGGAAGACAGTGATGATGAGAAGGAAGGGAGGGAGGAGGACGCAAGGAGAAGAAAGGAAGGTGGAGGAATGGAAGGAGGAAAGGGGAAAGAAGGAAAGTTGAGTATGGAGGGAGGCTGGCTAGGGGGGGAAAGAAGAGAGTGAAAGGAGACACGCAAGATGAGAAAGAAAAGATAAATGAGGGAAAGATGAAAGGGAGAAGGGTTGGGGAGAGGGGGAGCGAGGGAAGGTGGAAAATGAAGGGAAGAAGGAACGTTGTGTATGCAGGATGGTAAAAAAGAGAGGAAGGAAGAGTGGAAGGATAGTGAACATGAGAAGCAAGGGAGAAAGGAAGGCAGGAAGGCAGTGGAGAGACGGAGGGAGGGAGAGAGAAAAAGGGGAAGGAGAGTTGCATTTGGAGTGAGAGAGGCAGGGGAGGATGGCAACAGGAGGAGATAGTAAAAAATAAGAAGGATGTGGGAAGAATGAAGGAAGAAGGGAGGGAGGGAGAGAGGGAGGGAGGGAGAGAGGGAGGAAGGAGGAAGGGAGGAAATATGGGGCAGGGAGAGGGAGCAGGGTGCCAAGTGGAGGAAGGGGAGAGACTTGGGAGGGAGGCACGGAAATAAGGGAAGGGGAAGTATTGAGAGAACGGAAGGGAGGGGAAGCAGGGAGATAAGGAAGGCAGGGATGATAGGAAGGGAAGGGAAGGATGGTGAAGAGGGAGGCAGGAAGGAAGGGAAGGGATTGATGTTGAGTAAGCGGGGACTCAGTGAGAGAGGGAGGTAGAGACGATGCGGAAAGTGCCTCGCAGTGGGTGGAGGACTGGAGGAGGGGAGACAGTAGAGAGTAAGGGGTGAGGGAGTGGTGCACGGGAGAGAGGCAGGAAGGGAGGCATAATGTACGAAAGAAGGAAGACTGGCATCAAGCAAGCATGTAAAGAAATAGAGGGAGGAAGGGAGGGAGGGGGGAAAGAAGAGAGGAGAGAGGGAGGAATAAAAAAAAAGTAAGGAAAGAAGGAAGGAATGAGGGAAGGAAATTAAGCTGGAGAGAGAGAGAGAGAGAGAGAGAGAGAGAGAGAGAGAGAGAGAGCCATCTGGGTGTTCCTTGCGCATTATGGAGGTTATTCTCTCGGGCATGGAAGCATACATTCCTTTCTCATATCCTTTGACTAATGCAAGAAAGTCTTGGTTTAATCACGCTTGTTCTAATGCTGTCCACAACAAGGAGAGGGCTTACAAAAGGTACCGGAGCCAACCCACCCCTGAATCACATCTTTTATACGTTTCAGCCCGGAATCGTGCTAAGTCTGTTCTTCGCTCTGCTAAAAATATTTTCATCCGTACTAAATGCTCTCAACTCTCCAACTCGAATTCTTCCCGCTCCTTCTGGCACCTTGCCAAAAACCTTTCTAACAACTTTACCTCATCATCCTTCTCTCCTGATTTCCCTGATGGCTCTGTGGCTATTTCTTCTACTGATAAAGCAGATCTCTCGTTCTTTCTCCTCCAATTCCACCTTAGACATTTCCGGTGCTCTTCCTCCATCACTTCCCCCTTCTGACTTCCTCATGGCTGACATTAAAATTTCTTCAGCTGATGTATTTTCTGCCATCACAGGCCTCAATACTAATAAGGCATATGGGCCTGATGGAGTCCCTCCTGTTGTTCTCAAGAACTGTGCTTCTGTGCTTACACCCTGCCTAGGCAACCTCTTTCGCCAATGTCTATCAACTTGTACCTTTTCTTCCTGCTGGTAGTTTGTTCTCATTCAGCCAGTCCCAACGAAAGGTGACCATTCCCAACCCTCTAACTATCGTCCAATTGCTATAACATCCTGTATCTCAAAAGTTTTCGAGTCAATTCTTAATAGAAAATTTTTAAAGCATCTTTCCTATCACAACCTTCTTTCTGATCGTCAGTATGGGTTCCGTCAGGGACGCTCCACTGGCGATCTTCTCACCTACCTATCAGACTCCTGGTCATCCTTCTTTCGGGACTTTGGCGAAAGCTTTACCATTGCATTTGACATCTCAAAGGCTTTCGATCGAGTCTGGCATAAATCCTTAATTTCCAAACTGCCCTCTTACGGTTTCTATTCTTCTATCTGTGTCTTCATCTCTAGCTTCCTTTCTGGTCGTTCTATAGCCGCTGTTGTAGACGGCCATCATTCTTCTAGATCTATTAACAGTGGTGTTCCTCAGGGCTCTGTCCTATCACCAACTCTCTTCCTTTTATTCATCAACGACCTTTCTAAGCTGTACATTTAACCCTATCCACTCATACGCTGATGACTCCACCCTTCACCTTTCCATTCGGTTCCCGCAACGTCCATCTCAGCAGTTACTTCAGCAAACAAGGGATGAGGCTATGGCACACCTAATGTCTGACTTGGTTCGTATCTCTGACTGGGGTAAAAATAATCTTGTTGTTTTTAATGCATCAAAGACAGTTTTTACACCTATCAACCCGACAAAATCTTCCACAGGTATACCCATTAATGTTTAATAACATTCAGCTTAATCCTGCACCATCCTTGAACATGCTTGGGGTTTCATTTACTCGGGACTTATCATGGAAAGATCATAATTTATTACATCTCTTGTAAAATCTGCTTCCAAGAGATTAGGTGTGCTAAGCCGACTCCGTTCCTTCTTTACCCCTGCACAATTGTTGACTCTATACAGGGGTTTTATCCTCCCCTGTGTGGAGAGCAACTCTCATGTGTGGGGAGGCTCCCCACATACAGCTCTTCTCGATAGGGTGGAGTCAAAGGCTTTTCGTCTCATTAACTCTCCTCCTCTTACTGACTCCCTTAAACCTCTGTCTTTTCACCGCACTGTTGCATCTTTATCTCTTTTCTATCGCTACTTCAATGGTCACTGATCCTCTAAACAGTCTGCATGCATTCTTCCACCTTTACGACGGGCGCGTAGCACCCGTCTAGCAGCAAACTCTCATCCCTTTTCTGTCCAACTCTCTAATGCAAGAGTTAACCGTTACTCCCAGTCCTTCATTTATGCAACAGGTCAACTCTGGAACTGTCTCCCTCTGTCTGTATATCCTGCTTCCTATGATCTCCAGTCTTTCAAACGCAGTGTGTCCAGGCATCTCGAAATGATCGGATCTTGAATTTGGCTCTCTCTTGTATCTTGTTTTCTCTTGGAAGGAACAATAATTGTAGGCTTGCGGCCTTTGGTTCCTTCTTCCTCGCATTTAATGAAAAAAAAAAAACTGTAGGTGCTCTACCGAACGTCCTTGTCATGTCTACTGAATGCCCTTGTTACGAACTCTACAGAATGCCCCTGTTACGTGCTCTACTGAATGTCCTTGTCACGTGCCCTACTGAATGCCCCTGTTACGGGCTCTACTGAATGCCCTTGTTACGTGCTCTACTGAATGACCATGTTAAGTACTCTGCTGAATGTCCTTGTTATGTGCTCTTCTGAATGCCCTCGTTACGTGCTCTACTTAATGCCCCTATTACGTGCTCTATTGAAAGCCCTTGTTACGTGCTCTACTGAATGCCCTTGTTACTTGCTCTACTGAATGCCCTCGTTACGTGCTCTACTGAATGCCCTTGTTACGTGCTCTATTGAATGCCCTTGTTACTTGCTCTATTGAATGCCCTTGTTACTTGCTCTACTGAATGCCCTCGTTACGTGCTCTACTGAATGCCCTTGTAGTTTGGTAACAGAGCTGAGGGGTCGGTGAAGGCGCGTAATGGTAACTGGAGAGGATACGGACATTATCGCTTCATTTTCATCCAATAATAATAATGCTTCAACACAATACTCTGAAAAATTCCTTAAGCACCGAATATTTCATCACTGGAATTCGAAAATTATCTCTCACTGTCCCTATATTTATCGTAATGAAGCGGATCGATTTTTATGTCCCTGTATGTACCATCTTCTTACCTGTGCTGCAGGAGGTGCGAGGCTGCGTACAATACCGCTGGTTGCCACATCACTGCGTCAGAGCTGAGGAGTGAGTTCCAGATCCTTTTCCCTTCCTCCTCCTCTTCGTCCCTCCTCTCGTGGTCCCCTAAAAAGGAGGGAATATGTGACCAATGTTGTCTCCCACCTACCATCTGGAAAACTGATTAACAGACAGACAGATAAACAGATAGATAGAATGACATACATACAGACAGATAGATATAGACAGACCGATATACAGATGGACAAATATATAAATCAGATACCTGGTTCAATGATCGAGAAATACGATCATCGCCTTCTGGTCGTTTTTGCCATACAATTGAAAAAGAAAATTGTTAGATTTAAGCAAAGTATGGTTAATATTTATAAGAATATATATATTCATCTCATTGGATCCCAGAGTTGCTGGGCGAGGCATTGCACTGGGAGGGTACTAAGCGTACCGCCCTCCGCCTATCGGCTCATAGTCGCGAAGCTCATAGGTCCCTACCCGGGGGTTCCCTACTTTATTAAGATCTGAAAATTCCCAGTTCTGTCCAATACTCTGGACACTGGGCTCCAGTGATATATATATATATATATAATATATATATATATATATATATATATATATATATATATATATATATATATATATATATATATATATATATATATATACTGTATATATGAAGCCTCTGTGGTACAGCAGTAGAGTGTGCGTTTTCGTACGTGGGAGAATGACGGTTTGTGCCCTGCCAGGGTAAAAAAACTTTGGGAGCGTTCTTCCGGCCACGTACTGCTTTGGCGGACATAGGAGGTACTTTGGTTGAACGTGTCGCATACTATAAAGTACAGTATGTTTGTATCCAGTCAGCTTGCGCAGGCTGATTACACTTGGTTCACAGATTACACACACATCCAAAGCCACTCCAACACTACAATCACACTTACAAGCACTTCTCATCCTACTGTACATACATTACAATCTCTGCCGGACAGCCTAAGCCACAGGATAGAGTTACATAGGCTATATCGTCCCCACTTCGGTCGGGATAGGCCGGTCCCGCAGTGGACACTTAAACGGCTGATGATGATAAAGATTATATATATATATACAGTATATATACGAGTACATATATACGGAAAAAATAGAATCCACGACTTCTCCCATTTAAATAAAATTGGATATAATGCCCCTATTAAAACACAGCCCTACACAGCCGGATATCCAATGATAAGGTAGTTTAGCTTATTTACATAAAAGGAGTACCGCCAACCCACCTCCTCCCTCACCACCTACACCTCCATCTCCCAAAAGGACAGTGGTGCGAGCTAGCGATAATTCCCACCATCAGGCTCAATTCGGTGTATCGTTTCTACACCGGAATTCTACCCCACTATCAAATCTAATCATGTATAATCCTCCCTACACCAGAACACCATCGAACCCATACCGATATATCCCTCATAACGAAATCCTACGTGACAGCTCTTTCCCTAACCCTCATCCAACCAGAATCCTTAATCCCGTATAGGGTGGTCACAAATGAATCGCCTCCATGTCACCCTGTCCGCCACCAGGCTGCTCTCTCTCCTGCTCACATCATCCTCTCTCACATACCTCTACACTCCACCCTTCCATCTTGTCCTTGGCCTCCCCCTCCCCCGCCTCCATCTCACTCACACACACTGTCTTGGTCAGTCTCGTTCCCCATTCTCTCCACAAGGCTAACCATCTCAAGGTACTAAAATTACAAATAATAAATAACAACAAGGAGAATAAGTAAAAATACCTGACATCAAACAGCAAGCAAAAGTGCATCATAAAGGTGAACATACAATACACCAAAACAAACTCAAGACAATACATAATACTATGCAATAATAATAATAATAATAATAATAATAATAATAATAATAATAATAAATGACATCAAGTAAGAAAGAAGAAAATGCATTATAGAGACACCCATACATGTCACCAAAATAATACTACAAATACGATAATAAATGATATTAAGTAGAATTAAAAAACGTACCAAGGGAACCATGCAAAAGTGCATCATAAGGGCAAATAAAAAATGAACAAGAAGTGGTGCCAAGGCACAGCAAACCCCTCCCCAGCAGTCATTTTAGTGCTGAAGTATAAACACAACAGGATATCTTGTCAAAGATGTCACAAATCAAATTTGGAGTAAATCAGGTGAAAACTGGCGAATTTATGCCCATTTTAAATTTTAGGCCCGACCCACCTGACACTGACCCCCCTACCGCTAACTGGGGGATGACCCCCCCCTGATGAAATGAGGCATGTTATAGGATGCAGATTTGAAAGATGCACCTTTAGGTTTTGGTTTCATGTCGATATGACGAATTTGAAAGGAGTTATGGCGAAACACACACACACACACACACACACACACACACATTTTTGGGGCCTACAACCTGGGCCTTGGCCTAGTTTGATCCAAAATTTAATCAGGTGATCTGAATGTCATAGTTCATCATCCCTGTAATTTTAGTCAAACTCGCACCAGTAGTTTTCGAGTAAAAGTGTTAACAGACAGACAGACTGACAAAAAACTGACAAACCGAGTGAAAACAATGCTCGTCCCCAAGCCCCTCCGGGACGGAGACGGGCAATAAATGTGAAGTCCGCCATACTTGAGGGAAAAAAAAAAAAAGCCTGTCTTCTAAATACAGCACGCAAGGGAAACACAAGTCGCCAGTTCAGGGTTATGCATGTGTCTTAAGGCTAAACATCTTACGCTCAGGGTGTTGAGTTTAATGTTCCTACCTCCAGACGATTTTTCCAACTTAGGAAGACTTATCGAACTACAGGAGGGAGGAAACTCAGAAATTTAGAGAGAGAGAGAGAGAGAGAGAGAGAAAGTGTGTGTGTGTGTGTGTGTGTGTGTGTGTGTGAAAGAGAGAGAGAGAGAGAGAAAGTGTGTGTGTGTGTGTGTGTGAAAGAGAGAGAGAGAGAGAGAGAGAGAGAGAGAGAGAGAGAGAGAGAGAGAGAGAGAGAGAATATCTGATGTAAACACGCATCAACTACTGACTGCAGCGACACCCACCCCGCACCGGCAGGAATTTTCCTTGAAGCGCTTTAATGCCCGAAACAACTCATTCAACCCGCACCTGCAGTACTATAATAACTGAATGGGACCCGCACCTGTCTACAGTGTGGGCCCCCTCGGGCTGAACCTCGCCGACCTCTGACAAAAATAACCATCTGAGGTGAGTGGCAGTCCAGAGATGGAATGAGAGGAAGAAGCAGACAGAGAACAAGATGGCGAGACGAGGTGTAACGGCATCCCTGATGATCTTTTTAGTGAACAGTAGCTTGCCGATTGCAGAGAAAGACTGTAGGTCCACCCCATCCATCAGTGAAGAGTCTAACAACATGTCACCAGTGATCTGCTGCAACTGAATGAAAGAAGCTAACAGGTCAGCGTGGATAAATATGAGACAGACGTTTGTCGTGTAGTGGACTGAGTCTAGCTGTTGTTGTTGCTGTCGTCATCGTCGTTGTTATTGTTGTTGTTGTTGTTGATGATGATAATGATGATGATGATGATTATAATTAAGAAGATTATGCAAACGTGATAAAATTTCTTGCTAACTCCAAAACACTTTCTAAAACTAAGGACAGACTTCTGTTAACAATAGTGTGAATAAGGGCCACGTCTACCTTCTCAGATCGAAAAGTCTTGTAGCAGCTGCAAAAATCGTCTAGTTGCAGCAAGAATAAAAGTATACTGATGCTGGAAAAGGAAGCCCTGAAGTGGTGGCACTAATATGATCAGCCAAAAGAGCTGCCCGGTTATACAAACGTCTCCAAGTCCCCCTCCCTGTCCTTATACAGGAGGAGGATAGACGATACAAAAATGGGAGCTATGGCCGGCAGTTCACTGGGTTCACGATCAGATGAGCTAGGGGGCTGCAACTACTGCTACTACAACTGCTACTGCCACTATACTACTACTACTGCTACTACTACTATACTACTACTACTGCTACTACTACTATACTACTACTAATACAGTACTACTACTACTGCTACTACTACTACTACCACTACCATTATCAGTTACTTCAGTCGAGTTCTGCAAAAGGTTACTAAACAAGCGCGCGGGTCTAGCCAGAACACCAAACCGACGTCACCATGCCTTAGCAAAGGGGGTTAACTGGGTCTCAAGGGTTAATAACCGGTTAGGCGAACTGGTTTATCCTGGTTACGCTCCAGTGGCGCGCGCGCGCGCACACACACACACGCACGCACACACACACACACACACACACACACACACACACACACACACACACACACACACATGTATACATTGCTTGCTAAAATGAGAATAGCATTCATAAATATAAATGAAGACATGCTGAGAAAGATAATAACAGCATTCATCAGACCAACCCTGGAGTATGCATCAGTAGTCTGGAATCCTCATCTCAAAAAACACATATGAGTGAAAAAATACAAAGGACAGCTACAAGACGGGTACCACGCTTAAAGGATCTAAGCTACGAAGAAAGGCTACAAATATTGAATCTACCAACACTACAGGAGAGAAGGAAAAGAGGAGGCATGATTATGCAATATATATGCATCTCAGGGAAAGAGAAAATAGACACAAATGAATATATAACCTATGGGGAAGCATCAGCAAGAGGACATTGCAAAAAACTACATAAAAAGAGAGGCGATAAAGACGTAAGGAAATTCAGTTTCCCAAATAGGGTAATTGATCAGTGGAATGCACTACCGAATGAAATAGTGTGTACCAAAACTATTCACAAATTTAAGGATATGTATGATAAAAATTGTTTAATACACGGGATAGTACGACCTTGACTCATTCCTGTAAAGGTACAATTAGGTAAGAACAATTATGGCAAGAACTAAGAACGCCCCCCTCCCCCCCACACACACTGGTGCATGCTGAGGTTGGCGTGTATTCGTAGTAAGCTCTGTTGTTTCATCATGCTGATCAGTGAAATGAAACGTTCACTAAATGCACTAGTCTTCATTAGCCAACTCTCTCTCTCTCTCTCTCTCTCTCTCTCTCTCTCTCTCTCTCTCTTATTAAACAAAATCAGACAGAGTACATTATCACCGATCAGCCGTGCGCCGCTCATTCCCAAATGTATTACCGTATTCGTGTTGTTTTTCGCCTTAGTCATAAGACGCCAAGTTCATGGAAGTTGCGCATCAACAGTAAAGGACCACATGTTCATTGTAAAATTCGTCTTTCTTAAAGTCAAATAAATCAGGGACAGCATGTCTCCCCACTTTACCGATAATAAAGTACCCAATCACAAGCCCAAATGACCACACAGTCTACAGTAATCCTGTGCTTACGTAATCACAACCTTGACTAGTCACCGAAAAAAATTACTGTGAACAGAGATTCATGATTTTATATATATCTGTATCTGTCTATC
This sequence comes from Coenobita brevimanus, assembly GCF_032717465.1. Classification (NCBI taxonomy): domain Eukaryota; kingdom Metazoa; phylum Arthropoda; class Malacostraca; order Decapoda; family Coenobitidae; genus Coenobita; species Coenobita brevimanus. The sequence continues at coordinate 44,641,644 of NC_136979.1, read as the reverse complement.
TATCTATCTATCTATCTTGTGCAACTCGTAGGAGAATCAAATGAAGAGGACCACCAAGCTTTCGTCTAGATTTCAAGACATCTTCAGGGCGAACGAAATGCAAATGTCATCACGTGCTCGTGTGACACTGCTGCAGCTTTCATATATATATATATATATATATATATATATATATATATATATATATATATATATATATATATATATATATATATATATATAATTTCAGCACATCAGCAATGAACCCACGGCATCATAATTTAATTTCCATATAAGGCAAATAAGGCTAGAGATGACACCCGCCAGTATTTTCCTTTGATATATTTCACCAAACTGTCGGTCATCTCACGTGGCCGTCATTAGGGTACAGACGGAGGATCCTACCGAGGAGTATACACCCGTTATATTAAGCTATGGATCTTACATTACACCTTAAAATTCTCCTACATATGATTAAAATAGTTTTAAAATCGACAAAGTTTGCATCAAAAACATACAATAGGATGCTGAAGTGTAATGAGCAGAAGTAATCGCTTAGGAAGAGATGTAAACGAGGCCACGTAGCCTATTAATACAGCTCTAAGTTTGGCAATAAATTAATACACACTTGGTTGCTAAACACACACGACTCAATTCTGGCTGGTTTAGTTTTTGTAATAATTTTTTTTCTTATTTTTTTCCTATAACAGGTTTGTTTTCATCTGACGTAAATGGATAATTTCCACAACTAGAATACTAAGCCGTGGTTGCATGAAATTCTATGAGCCTAATCTATGTGGTAGGAAAGAGGCTCCTTGGTTACTGGCCATATTTACTCCAACGTGACTACACCTGGCCATCATCTAAGCTGAAAAGGTGTTACGAATGCAAAAATGATAAATAAATAAATATAGCTATATTAGACCACACATTAACATCTTGTATGTCGGTGAGGCAAATTAGGCTGATATCTTAGAGTCAATAAATAACAGGAAAAAAAAAAAAGGGTGCAACAGGTAAAATCACAGCATCTCCTGATTCTTCATATTCTAGCTGGCACAGGAGGTTTCGTAGTCTCTATTCCTTAGCGATTTATTTTGCCTAATACACCTCAATATCGTCTAATGCCAATGTCGCAAACTACGTCCGTATAAAAAAAAATGTACAAAACACACACACACACACACACACACACACACACACACACAAGGAGTGTTATTAAGTGTCCAAGATTTCGTTGACTATTGCCGGGGATTTATTTTGTCTCTTACTCTTTAATAATGGAGAAAATAAATTTCTGATGAGAGTATTGCAACATCTTGTAAACATGAACTGGACGCATCTTCCTGACCCGTGCGGCTTAACTGCGTCTTCATTCCAGGAGTGACGGAGAAAGAGTAATACACAAATTAAATCGCTGAGAAGAACTGTTACATCTCCTTACAGACAATAACACATAACGCATCTTCCTCACCCGTACGGCTCTGCAAGGTTATTCCTTAAGTGACGAAAGTGGCGAAAGGTGGGTGGTACTTGTGAGTCATTACCTCATCAACCAATGACGTCGGAGGCCAGTGTGTCAGGCGAGATGGCATGACACTACCCCCAGCACGCATTTCCTCTCATGTCTTACATCCTAGTTCCCCTCATGTCCTAAATATTTTTTAACTCAAACCTGGACTAAAACTGCAGTCTCTCCATCTTTAATATTAAGCTGTAACAACAGATTAACGCTACAGTATGATGCTAGTCACAGTGAACCAGCATCCAAGTTCCTCTCACGTCCTATACCGTTTTCACTCTAACTTGGGGTAAAATTGCCATTGCTCCATGTTGAATACTGAGTTGTAACGTTAGATTAACACTACAATATAATACTAGTCATTAAGAACTGCTGTGGAAAGGATGTAAAGCCACATTAGGGTTGCCACATTTCCGGATTTTCCCGGACATATCCTGTATTTAGGTGTTTCGTCCGAGAGTAATTTTGAAAATTCTCCAAAAGTCCGGAATTTCAGCTTCCATCATTTCCCCCCCCAAAAAAAAAAAAATTAATATACCATTAAACTCTGTAATGAGAGAGAGAGAGAGAGAGAGAGAGAGAGAGAGAGAGAGAGAGATCCTTCGTTGTTTCCGTCAGCTGTTAAATGTTGCCAACTTCGCTGGTTTAGTGCTAGCACCTAGATAAAATATCTTGCCTTTTCCTGTTCCTCAGCCACGATTTTTTTTTCCATAGTGCTGTTATAGCCATAAAATAAATGATAATTGCACACAATTATTGGCTTTGTTTTCATTGCTACACTGTAGCATTTGTTGTGATCTTATCCTGTAGCTAGTTTTAGCATTCTTCATCTAGCCAGTTCTGTGCTTTGCCTGTTTTCCATTACATTGTAAACAGATTTAAAACTGATACAGTACAGCAGTATTGGTGTATATATATATATATATATATATATATATATATATATATATATATATATATATATGTGTGTGTGTGTGTGTGTATCATCATCATCATCAGCCGTTTGAGTATCCACTGCAGGACCAGCCTATCCCGACCGAAGTCGGGACGATACAGCCAATGTATCTCTACCAAGTGGCTTAGGCTGTCTGGTAGAGATTGTATGTAGGGTGAGAAGTGCTTGTAAGTGTAATTGTAATGTTGGAGTGGCTTTGGATGTGTGTGTCGTCCGTGAACCAAGTGTAATCG
>NC_136979.1:44553955-44636455 GCF_032717465.1 Coenobita brevimanus | reverse complement strand
ACGGGACGACACGGGTATACCCAAGAGGGGGTTTGGGAAGCTGAGGAGTGGAGGGCAGGGACTAATTTTATGGGCGCCTGTCTGTGGGGCGGCTCACACGCAGAACTGGCGGCGCTACCCCGCCCGCCACGCCTGCTCTCACACACACACACACACACACACACACACACTGCTTACATTTTTCATTAGCTTTTATGGCAGGTTTCACATCCTCTTACATGAAGAAATATGTTCCCGGCTGAAGCGGCTTTTATTTTCCAGCCTAAAACCTGCGCTATTTGCACCAAAAAATACCAAATCTCGAAATGTAGAAATTTTAAGGAGTTTCTAGCACGTTTCAATATCTTTGTTTACGGAAATGTCTATGATCATCCAGAATCACTTGAGACACCCATACATGACTCCTTTAGCTTGAAAATAACCTTTTACCCACTACCTGTACGCTTAAATCATATCAGATAATTGTGTATTAACTACTTACCAAAATCCACCAAACTTTCTGCCACGTCAGGAAGTTACTCTCTATCTACTACAGCATGAAAGACACCCAGCAATGTCAGCAGACACAACGCATGTTTTCGGAGGCGTTAGCTTTTCCCGCGCAAACCCCAAGCTCCTCCCACGGGCCGCGTTCAGTGTATGGCCGCCTCGTTCATTGCGGCAGGTGTAAAGGCGATGACAGGTGAGCGGATGAGGACAACTACCTGAGCAAACAAACAAACTGGGGAACCACAAAATCTAGGATGCCACTCTTAGAGATTTTTACCGACGAGTTAGTATATGTGAACAGTGTGGTACCTGGTTCTTATAAAGGGTCTCTACTGTAGGGTGTTCTTGTTTGTCGCTTTGCACCCATACACATCGATATTGTTTACAAGAAAAAGAAATGTAATTAATGTAATACTCTGAACGTTACAATGACTGCAGCAAAGTCTATCAGTAAAAATGATCTCTAATGATGCTTCTTTTTTACTGTGTTCAACATTTCATTCATATAATACGCATCGATATAAGAATAATGTTAATGTAATATTATGAACACTGTAATCACACTTGTAAATCCTATACATACGTTGGTCACTGGAATTCGCTCTGGCGTTAATTGTATTATAAATGTGCATGAGAAACTGCACCCAAGAATAGCCGACTTGTGCGAATTTGCATGTGATATTGACTGTGGGAACAATATTTGAGGAAGTCTGTGTGAATTTATGTTAATGAATATGTATGTCATAACGACTGTGGGAACATTATATGAAAAAGCCTGTGGGACTCTATGTGAGAATGTGTGCTGAACGCTGACGTGTGGGCAAACCACTGAATTTTACAATAGGGCTCAGTGGAGCAAACTGGTGGTGAGGTGAATGAAGTGTAGCCTGACTCAGCGGGGTGTTCAGCTAACCTGTAATAATCTCATTGGGACGCCTAACTTACCCTCACTCACACCATCAGCTTTTTTTTTCTTTTTTTTTTTCTTTTTTTTTACTATTTGGCTTTTAATTCTGCATTCTAAATTTACAGGCTCAAACACATCTATCATTTGCTTAATACTGATAAGGGTAACGGCGTGCCTTACTACGTAAATCAAAATATTTAATTCCGTTTTATTGGCAGTGTGGTTACCTTGGCCAGCCGTAGGGGAAATACCGACGTGAGGGCTGGGTTTTTGTTTCACTGGTGACGTCTGCTTTCTTAAAGAACTGGTGCAATGGCCACTTCTTTACAAATATAGCTGCAGATGCTTACGTTCGGCTTCAGTCCACTGGCATTATATTAATTCGAAAAAATAAAAGTTTTCCTTTGGGGCACAGCTTGTTACATGTGCTTTTCTTGTGTTTCAGTGAACGAAGATCAGGAATACTTTCGCTCAGCATTCCGCCCGCGGTTAACCCAACGGGCCAACAGTTCCTTAACCTGAGCGATGCTTTAAGATGAGACTCAAATGTTTGCACTAACGCTTCAGACTGAAATTTAAATTCACTCAGTAATATGGTAAATCGGAAAAAATTTCCTGCATACAAGCGATCACTACCCTACACATAAAACGGTGAATATGGAACAACGACACAAAATATTAAAATAAATATCCATCTGATATCAGTGAAACATTCTTGACCTGGTGAAAAATTTCGTGTCTCGGTGGGTACGCCCCAACTTGGGTAGTCCCATCCATCTTCACAAGGTGTGAATCTGCTGACAGGTGAAGCGAATCTTAAGCAAATCTACCTGCCTTGTAATCTGATCCCCGCACCGCCAACCCTTAACCTGCCCAATGTACGAGAATCTCTCCGACACTATTTTTAGCCTCCATATGCCCATTATATGACTTGCAACTATTGGCTGACTTCAACTACAGTATATCAAAATGTGTGAAAGTGTTAGCTGCAGTTATTGTAAAAGATATATATTATATAACAATGATTTTTTAATGTTTGAGAAGCAACTTTTAACTCTTCTTAGCCAAGCCTCCTTATCTCCCATTCGGGTTCAGCGGCTTGGCATCTAGCATTAAAAATTTGCTACTTCTATCTAATATATCAGTTTAAATGGAAATCTACATAACAGGTGGTTCGTAAAAAAAAAAAAAAAAAAAAAAAATGAGATTTCGGACACTGAAATGTGGTATTTAGTGACGGAGAGAACTGCGAGAATGGGAGAAGCTGGAGGGGAGGGGCAAGCTGGGAGGCATGATGTTTTAGTGGTGTGTAGGGAGAAGGATGGATAGACAGGCGGCTTTTATGGAGGAATTAGGGAGTACAGATCAAAAAAGAAATTGGATAGGGTTATAAGCTGTAACAAGGATAGGATAGGCCGTGGGAGGGGTAGGGTGACAAGCTAAGGTGGAGGAGAGCGAAAGGGTGGAGAATGCAGGATGGATAATTCAGAAGTATGGGGGACGAAACTTACAATCAGGGGGAGGGTGCAGTTAGACAGTCGGGGCGGAGGAAGCAAGTGGTGGTAGAAGGAAAAGGGGGCTGGCTAGAAGCAGACACTAACACAATCGGGAATGCTGAGGAGAGGCGGGCGGTGGTGGTGGGGAGCAGAGGGAGTGAGGGCAGGAGTGGTGGTGGGGAGCGCGATAATGGTGGTGTGGTCGGGCCGCTCCGCCACCAGGTGAGAGGAGAGCTACCAGCGCCGCATAACTCCTTGACACCCAATCTTGCCAGCACGCGAGTTCGCACCAGCCATTACATACAATAATTATTAACCCTTTCAATTTGACGGAACATTTTTCTTTTCTATCTTATTATTTGCAGACGATTTTATTCGGCTTTGGGGATACCTCTAGTTGTAAGGAGATTAACCTAAGATATTTTTTATCCTTCCGGTTCGATTACTCGTCTAAGCTTAACAAAAGCGCCCGGAGGTAGCAAATATGAAGAAAATGCAAAATACGTCACTTAATTGAAATGATTAATGGTCTATACTACATTCATAAATTTCTTGTCTAGTGTGAACCACTGACTGAGCTTTGTATCTTTGGCATGAATTTTCGTAATATTAAACACCATCACAACCTTTCTTCACATGGGTAGAGATATTTACAACTAAAGTTCTTTGACCTTACAATGCTCCCCACTACAATCTCGGCCCCCCCTCCACCCCGGTTTCTGGTCTCAGTAGGTACGACGTGGCTTGCAACGAGCTGGACAATGGGGTCATATCTCTTACCCTTACAGCCAACACAGGACTGGCATAACACTTACCTGTAGGCACCCCTGTCCTGCAGTCCGCACAAAATCCTTACATCCTTGCTCCAGTGTTGCGCCCATGGACGTCTCAGAACCTAACTGATCAATCTGCAACTATCCGTTATCTTCAGGCAGAATTGTACACATTCATCTGCAAGCAGGAGAGTTGTTCATTCTCATTCTCCTCCCTACAGCTTTAAATTGGCCCAACTGCTCCATTGCCCTTTCTCTGAAATCCAAATTACACCATCTACGTAACTTGGTTCTTATACGCCTGTTGTCCCTTCCGATAATTAGAATAAAAATGAGATTACCTGAATTCTGATATGATTTGAAAATTTTTATTGTTGACAAAGTTACAGAGCACTTATACAACAAAAGGTAGTGGATCTTGTCACACCTTAATATTAATGTGAACTATAAGGAAAACTTTGGTGCTTAAGATGCAGTATAATATCACCGAGGGCAACCCAACAGCCCCAGAAGGAGCCCACAGAGGAGCATATACAGCGCGCCTGGACTCCGGGCGACAGGGATATAAGTCGACCCGGGCCGCATGCCCCTATGACACAGAGCTCACCCGCCACCACCATAGCAGGAATATGAGACTACCTTCTGGGCGAGCCGACCGCCGACAACCACGGGGTGGAACTGTTACTCCAGCTCCAGTCAGCACGCCTGAGACGGCTGGTAGCCGCTCAACCCTCCTACAGGAGACGGCCTGCAGCCGCTCCAGAGGTAACAAGGAGACGGCCGGTGGCAGTTTCCGCCTTCATCAGGAAATGGCCGGTAGCCGCTCTGAAGGTGCCCCTCAAGAGACGGCCTGTAACCACTTGACCCTCCTACAGGAGACGGCCTGCAGCTGCTCCGGAGGTAACAAGAAGACGGCTGGTATCCGCTCCCACCCTCGTCAGGAGACGGCCGGTAGCCTCTCCGAAGGTGCCCCAGAGTCGGCCTGTAGCCGCTCCCTTCCCCAGGCCACAGCCAGTAGCCGTGCCTTAGCAATGGGTAGCCATGCCCCTAGAAAGCCATGGCCAGTAGCTGGGCCCTACGGTAGGAGACAGCTGGTAGCCACTCCTCCGTCAGGTGCTGACTCCTGCCCACCAACCTATGACCCAGAGGGAGCCCCCAGCCTGGAGGAGTATTGGAGAGGCCCCGTGACTACCACCGGGCTCTTCTCCCTGCAGCCGGTTCCTGAAAGGACCCACATGACGGACCCTGACGTAGGCCGAAGCCACAACCCCCTCCTGATGGCGTCCCCGACTGCCTGGAATCGCAGCCCTAGGGACCTCCAGACCGCCCCCAGGACCCCCGGGCGGGACCTCTCTACACCTCGACGCCAGAAATCTTCGTCCTCCGTCAGGCACCTGAGCGAGAAGTTCAGGCAGCTATTCGGCCCCAACCCTGAGGGCCAGACTCCCGCTCCAAGCCCTGAAAGCACGGGACCCTTCGCCACCAGCAGCCCCGGACGAGAGAGGACGCCCCTACACGTGATCCCGTGGCCCCTGAATACAGAGGCCCCTGACGGAACTCAGCCCCGTCCGTAGTGAGGCTGAGACACCTCCATCGCCCTTGTACCTGACCGCCACTATGCCCAGACCCGAAAGTGAGTGATAGTGAAAGCACAGTGTCCGTGACATAGTGAAGTAAGGGCAGAACAGTGAGTTAACACAATAGGGGAAGTCAGTGAGAATAGCATCAGTAATAATATAAAAGAGTGGTGGAATAAGCAAGGTAACAGTGAAACAGTGAACACGGCAAGGCACTGAAGTATGGATCTGTCTCAGTGAACACGCTACCAGATGGTGACACCGCCTTACACAAAGATCGTACGGAGGCCCCAGTTCAAAAGTAATAATTAACGACCCGACCAACAGACCCGTTAGCCTACCCACTGTGAAATAGTGCCACCACCTCCACCAGTACACAGAACCTAGACTTTCCTATAATAATACTGCATAACCTCTCTGCCCTAAGCGCTATTCACCTTACCCGATCTTGTCCTGAGTAGTATCCTGCGCGATGCTAACACCCCATATCTAGGCCTTGGAATACCTGTATTTGTGACATCTGCTCGTTCCACTGTAGAATTTAGCAATACACGTGTAAGGTTGTTGCCTTGAGTTTTTGTGTCTTGCCTCTCTCCTCTTTGTCTAAGTTCCGGTCTAGAAAGAGAACCCAGCTACAAACTAGGCGTTACAGGGACGGGAAGTCAACCCTAAAACACCTAGCAGTACAGTATAACTAGCATAAGGTGCCGTCTATGTCACGCGAATGTATATTGGAATGCAAATATACTTCCGTCTATGTCACGTGCTGTGTATACTGAAACAGACTGTATTGGGAATGTTATACATTCGGGAACTGAACACACCTGCTATATTGTATGAGATGTATGTGTATTACTGTGTGGGAATTGTTCCATATAAGTAGAGACCTATCACTGTGTTGATCAAACTCTATATGAACTAGGTGGAGATATTTAGTGTAAGATATAGTCTTGTGTGTCGTATTAAAATTCTGTATCATTTAGGTTTGGTCAAGGACTGTAGTGTTTAATTGGTTATTGTTAATATATATGTGTGTCTTTGACCAGTCGTGTTTGGATTTCCTTTCCTTGTCTGTACACTGTGACCCGGTCGAGAACAAAGAACCCAACGATGCACCATACCTGGACCCGGGAAGTCGGGGAAAACACACAAATGCAAATTTAAAGTTAGCTGTCAAATGTATCTTTGAATCTTTCATCAAGCTATTCTTTGCCATACCATAAAGTACTCAGTGCTTAAGCACATATCTTCATGCAACACAGTAACAGTACTTACTAAACAAAGTTTGTTTAACAACCCAGACGGTAATCAACTAATATAGAATGGTTATTGATGTGCCCACCCCCACAGGAGACCCGGATAGGGGTGTCGCAACACCCACACCAGGGGAAGACCACAGGGAGGTGCATAGGGCGTGCGTAAGGCCCAGACAAGACGGGCCCATGTCCTCCGCGACCTTGCACCCCTCTTCCCCTCAACACGGCCACGAGCAGGAACACCGTCCAGGTAGACCACCCTGCAGCCAGGCCAGCCCTCGCCAGGATCGGGGGGGGACTTGTCTTCATACAGTCCTAGGCAGCACCAGGTGATGGCCACCGTCTGCACCAGGAAGGAAGGGATGGCCACCATATGCCCTTTGCCTGCAGCCTCTCCTGGGAGCAGCACCACAGTGATGGCCACCATCCACACCGGGAAGAAAGGGATGGCCACCATACTCCCTTCAGCTGACACCCCAGAGAAGGGCAGGACCGCAGCGATGGCCACCATCTGCACCGGGAAGGAAAGGAAAGCCACCATATGCCCTTCATGCCACCTCCTCAGGGAGAAGGACCTCGGTGACGGCCACCGCCCGCACTGGGAAGGAAGGGATGGCCACCTTATGCCCTTTGCATGCTGTCCCAAGGGCCAGTGGAGCCGCGACAACGGCCACCGTCTGCGTCACGAAGGAGGGGATGGCCATTGTATGCCCCTCATCCACAGCCCTTGTGACTACCCCTGTGGAGGAAGTCCCTTGTTCGATTCAACACCCACTCAGAGGCCGAGAGGGACACCCTTCTCTCTCTTGCCACAAATGCAGTTCCCCAGAGCAGTTGCAGCTGGAGGAGCTCTGGCGAGGGCCCATCACGAGTCTGGGAGTCAGTGCCCTGCAGCCAGCACTCGGGTGATGCCCTCTGCTGTCAGACTCAATGGGGAAGGGACGCTGCAGGCAGCTCCTGATGGCGATTCGACCCAGATGAGACTGTAGCTCCCAGATAGCAGGGGGTACCCCCAGGACTCCGGGGCATGATCTCCCCAGCCCCACCAGCAGGCAGTCCTCCTCCAGGAGCAGGTGGAGGCAAGCACACCTGCTCGCCCTGTTCGGCCCCGGTCCAGAGGGCCACCTTCCCCACCGAGGTCCCACTAGGGAAGGGGCTTCCTCCACGCCAACCAGCAGCCCACTCCAGACGACCCAGCCCTCCGCAGTTGTCCCATGCCTCCTGCAGGAGGGCACATCTGACGAGCTACCTCCCACACCCAGGCAACACCAGTAAGCAACCCAAGACCACAGCAGACCGGGCCAAAGTCAACTAGTCCTATCGTGTCCCCTAACCTGACCAGTGTATAATATTAATACTGTAATCTGTTCTCTGTGTAATTAAGGTAATATGTGTAAAGTTGGTTGACCCGAGTTTTTATGCCCTGTTCCTCTTGTTGTGTATTCTAGACGTGTCTCGAAAGAGAATCCCAGCTCAGTAGATAGTGTTCTAAGGATGAGGAGTCGACCCTAGAACATGGAGCATAACAGTTATCTTCTTTTTTTTTTTTAAGACTTTTGAAATTATTTGTACGTCCCAGGACGTTAAAAAAAAAAAAAAAAAAAAAAAAAAAAAAAAAAAAAGCAGAATTACCCGAAGTAAAAATCTACATACTGTACTTTGTTCATCCAAAATAAAGATGTACCCACTTTCCTGTTCTCTCTGTCCCCTCCTTCCTCCACTCTTGGCCACCCTTCCGCATGACCTCACCAATTATCCTCTTACTTATTTCAGTCTTCCCCTCCATTTGCCATACTCATAATCCTAAATCTTTTACTTGGTCATGGTATTCTGCCTACCTAGATTATATTGGCATATTCCTCACAGCTTTGTCATGACACCTACAGTTCTTCCAGCACACTCATACTACGCTTCCATAACTCCATCAGTTTTTCTACGTACTGGATCATGTATTTAAATGTCATTTCAGTGCCCATTACTGTACCGACGTCTACCCTTAACTAGTAGCCATGTCTCACAGAAATCCAAGCAGGCATTTAAAGCATGGTATCATGAATTCCATGCTCACATTCCCAACTCAGATCACTGCTTTCATAGCATCAACCATTATCCTACCCCACTAAACCCTCCCTCCCACTTTGGTCTAACTTATCCTGCCCAGTATGACTGCTGAGCATCTATACTGTTTTACACACTGGAATAAAAATAAAAGGCCAGTTCCATTGTATTCTGGGCTGAGTTGTACTGGACCTAAAACTGTAAATCCTTAATCTAGATCACTTAAGGGCGTGTGACTGGCCTTCATCCCTGATTGATTACAATACTCGTATATGATCAAAAATATCCTGCTTCCTTGGAGATTTGAACCTGCATTGAACACACAGACATAATCCCAACTGGCACTCATATACTACAAGGCATCTCAAGATATTCGCACTGTATTTCATCATCATCCAGACCTTTATTCCCACCTGAAAATGGAGCTAGATAGGATGCAGAAAAGAAACAGTGAAAGAAGTACTGCTGTGAGAATCAACAGTATGTATGGACCACAAAGTCATCCACACATTAAAGCCCAAAGTTATATTCAGAATAATCCATTAATCATTCAGTCCAGTACTGTACACTATTGCCTTAACAGGAATGAAGGGGCCCGAGGCTAGACTACTGAAGTCTTGAATCTCTGGACAGTGAGGGCAAGAATGACTAGTTGCTTGCCCCTAAAGGGCATTACATGAGCACCACCCTAACTGCCCCTCAGAAATAGACCTATATGGACCACATCTAGTTGGAGCACCTTAACTCAATTAGAACACCAAGAATCTGAAAAGTGTATGAGGGCAATGGGGCATATGCATCAGTACACAGCACAAAGGCCCACCCTTCATCACCCTGTATCCACTACAAAACTGTCTAATGAAGAAGAAAGTATTTACATGTACCAGTAGATCAAATTCCAAGGACAAAAATGTAAACACCTTATGGCATTATGTAAATACTTTAATTTTTTTCATAAAAACTAAAACTCCCTGACATGTTACAGTTGTGTTATTATGATCCACTCATCTTACAAAAAGACCTGATAATAACACACTCAGGTTGTAATAGGCAGACACACAACACCCACACACACACCTAACTCATCCACTTACAATTAGGGGCCATATAATAGGTGGCAATGTGAGGCATCGTAACACCTCGTCCTTAGTGATGTATTTTGCATATTTCACCCTAATACTCTCTTCTATGTTATATGATGTGAATATTAACACAATTTTCATCAATAACATACACAAAGATTCTGAGATACTATGTGCTGAATATACTGCTAAGGATGAGGTATCCGGAAATCTCCAAAGCCACTTAGGACACGACCCTACGTGTTACCCACAACACAATTAATATTACAGTGTTATTAAAATTGGTGCATGAGGTGAACTGAGTACTGTGGGCACATGAACCACACACAAGGCAGCGAATGATGAGAGAACTGTACGCCGGCAACTAAGAATGCTTTAACAGGGACAACACAAGGGTGGGTGGGTATGAGAGTTGTCCTGGACTCACATTCACAAACAAATTTACAATCCATTCCCTGTCTTATGATCTACTCTTCTGAAAATGACAAGGAAAGAATTAATACAGGTATGTATAATGGAGAAAGTGAAAGAGGCAAAACTGCACATGTAGCAAGAATGAACAATGAGGAACCAATTAATGTGTCTTGGAGGGAACCAGTGAGGGATGTGGGAGAGAGTTAGATGATGAGATGGTGTGAAGCGAGATGTGAAATTACTGTACTGGGTATGCAAAAGGAAGATATGGCTGACAGTAGATACCAGAGGAGGAGGAGGATAGCAGAGTGCAGAAACTTGAAATGTTATATATTCTTCATGCAAAACCCTGCCTATAACAGGAAACTGATAACAGTTTGGCTTAGTTTGTGAATCTCAGCACAGGGCATTACTGGGGGGATATTTTTTTTGCACAATACCTCACATAACTCGACAGTGCCATAAACATTATTTTTTCAAAGTCCTCATCTAAACCACATAAAAACCTAAAAATTTCCATTGGTCTAATTTTCTATACTGTAGAATGTCATCTATCATTTTGTCATGATTTAATGGGAAAAGAATAGTTATTCATACACATCACAAAATTATGATTCTCTGTATTACACACTTTTCCTGATTATCTGGCTAAACCAAGTACAGGTAAACTTATCATGAAATAATGAAACCTAGTTTAAAATCTTTATTAACTGAGAGAATCACATATTAGCATGGCTTGACCTTCAGTCTGGTTACAGTATTCTTCTACTATATTTGGTGGAGATGGCTACCTTATGTCCCAAGCCCATGCTAATCACTATGTACTGAGCAGTATAATTATACATGGTAGTATTTTACATAAAACTACACATTTTATTTCTCCCTTATAATTACAGCTACAATACACTGATGTTCAGAGCAGAATGCCCCAGTACAGTACACCTTTAAAATTTGCTGGGGTTTGGCTCCCCAAAAACCCTGTGAATACCAAAAACCACAAGAGTGGTCCCACTAAGTTTTACACTGCAGCTTACTGATAATCAAACAAAAGCCATTCACTACCATACATAATATACAAATAACAGCTTAAATGCTCTTTCTCTTCCTTAAAACAAAATAAACAGATCTAAGAATGTACTACAGTATATAAATAAATAAGAGTTCAGTAGAAAATTAATAGTACATTAATCAAAAATATGTGCAGTAAAGTTAACATGGATAGACACTGTACTAACCATTGAAAACAAATATCTATACATACTGCATGGTAAGGTGGCAGCAAAAACTCTTAATGGCAGGAATTCTCACTCATCTGAATTTCAATCACACATGAAAAGCAACAACTGTAAACCCACAGAGTCAAAACCAATTAGGGGTAAATTTTAAGGGTATACTGTACAATGCTTTACTGCTAATGCTCCAAAACCTTTAATATATGGTAACTTCTTAAGTAATCAACTGTCTGATAAATACAACGTCCAGTTTAGAGTGACATAAGCTTCACCCACTCCAAGCCCAGCAATTCTTTCAGCAATCCACAAACATGTACTAAATTCCAGTAACCTCTTCACTATATCTATGCATCTGTTCTTGCTTCTGTCTTAAAAATTGGTTTGGGGAGACCTTTAGTGGTAATGGAGTTATAAAGGCTGTATCTAATCCCTCCAGTCTATCATATGCCAAGTCATGTACCTTTGGCTGAAGAGGTCAACCCCCTCAATAACATATCTTCATATTGTATTTTTACTACTGCAGACTTATTTTAATGTGAGGGGGGTGGGGATTCATATATATATATATATATATATATATATATATATATTATATATATATATATATATATATATATACTGTATATATATATATATATATATATATATATATATATATATATATATATATATACTATATATATATATATATATATATATATATATATATATATATATATATATATATATATATATATATATATAAATTAACCACTCCATCAATATCACTTTTCCTATACTCTTGCCACTTCCAGACAATTATATTCAACTTTGGAAAGGCCTCTCATTGTGAAGAGGTTAAGACATTCACGATAGGTGTGGAAATTGTAATGTGCATATAACAACAACCAGATGGTGTATGCCTGGCACATCTTTATACACTCAGACATCTATACTTATACAATTACTGGTATTTTTTTTATGTAATACAGGCAGCCCTCATTATTTGTTAGAGATGTTTTTATTATTCATTTGATATCTTTTTTATTTATTCATTCACTTATTTATTTTGGGGTATGTTAACTGTAAATCTGAGGAAACTGTGGAAATGTTTTGGATAGCAATGGGATTTTAGTAGACAACTCTTGTTTGGGACAACTGTTAATATTTTACTCCAACTGATACCATTAACCCTCTCACAGATGGGACAACTCTAGTACAGTATCCTGTTCCAGCTAATGCCAGATGATTATATTCTGCTGACAGTGAGTTGCAGGAATCTGGAGTGTTAACTACAAAAAGGTGATTTAAGTGCTTTATAATGCGGACTTACCATAAACAACTCTGAGCCCTATGAAGCAACAGCCATCTCAACACACAAAACCAGCAATACATTCAAATAAAGTGGTTTGCTGATATGTTTATAGGAGATCTTTTGGGATTGGATTTGTCTTTAAAATACGTAGGAAAACAAAATTACAAGAATGGTTATACCAGGTTAAAAAGGAGATTGGGAAAAAAGACAGTACATTAACATGATGGAAACAAAGGAATGCAACTGTATGGGAGTTTTGTACCTGTTTCATAATATACAGGCAAAAGCAATGATCAGTATCCTCCACTCCAAAAAAGCCATAGGCCTGTAATATCTGTTATCTGCTACGGATTTCATCATCTCACTATTCACACTCTCTCTCACCCTCCTGCAGAGCTTCTTTTACCTTAGATTTATTGTCATCACCCCAGGCTCATCTAGATGTGAACTTGATGGACTGCAGGCTGAAGCTGCCCCTTTCCTGCATTTTAATATTCATCTTTTAGGGGACAATGAGGGAGCTGCGTTACATCTGAAAAACCGGGCAGTGAAACTCTCTGGTTATATTAGTACAGCTGCATGAAGGCACCCTCTCCAGCAAGACCAATGAGTAAATGATTCATTAACTTGCCATTGGCTTTGTCCATTTAAGGGGATACCAATTATTGCTTTTGAGTGTACATCTACAATGTTATCTTTACAAAACAGTCACGGATAAACAGGAACACGGCTTTCGATTACTTCATTAGTCGTGGCTGTTTGGTGGACGGCGGTAGTTAGTCGTCACTGTGGGCTGAATTCTCAGTGGTATGGCAAGTTTCAGAACACCTCTTCCTTAGCAGTTTATTTTGTATATTACAGTACACCTTAACATTTTCTTGTATGTTATTTGCATCATTAAACTAGTGACACAGTTTGCATAAATACCATATATACAAGAGGTTAAGGAGGCATAATGTTCAGAAAAATTACACCTCAACATTTTCTTGCATGTTATTTACAGTACACCATTATATTACTGACATACAGTAGTCTGCATCAATTACATACACGAGAATAACATGGTGTAAAGCAGAAAAGAAATTGTGAAGAAAAAGGTGTTCCAAAATCTCCAAAACCACTTAGTATACGACCCAATGTTCAACATTCTGCTTTTCTATATATGCACCTGGGGCACTGAAGGAAAGGTGAGCACTCAGACATTTGGGTCCTTATTCCCATTAGCTAAGAAGGCTCCCTGGGACCTCATCCTTACCACTTTATTTCTGCACACTGCACAATACTACTTACTTTTACATGTCAACAGCAAAAGGATATACAGCACAAGAAAGAAAATGTCAACCCTTTCATGGTCAGGACCACTCTAGTAATCTATTCTAGCTAATGCCAGATTATTCAGTTCAGCTTAGGGTAAGTTCAGGAACCTGAGAGAGTTACTACTATCACCATAAACCCTCTCATGGTCAAAACAACTCTAGTATTCTGTTCAAGCTAATGGCACATGATTTTAATCACCTTAGAGTGAGTCGCAGATGCCTGAGAGTGTTAGGTGAAACAGACAAATTAAGGGAGGGGTGCCACAAACACTCCCAGCTCCACCAGAATAGGACCCTTACATGCACAACTAGTTCTCCATCCACAAAACTCCTCCATTCACTTTAGTGTAAAACTATCCAGTCGTGCAATATGGGTATTCAATAGGCAGCCAGCCAGACACTGCTGGTACAGTCCATTCCAAATCAGAATTACGCTCAGCTAAAACTTAACGCCCTTCCACACCTGCCCATAATCAATCACCTGTAAATAGAGACTATTCTATATTACAATCATAGTTACAGGTGGAGCTAAAGTGAGAGAGTATGGGAATGTGTGGAACAGTGTGAATCATGGCCAAGTCTAAATTCTAATCCGACTTGGTCTAAAACACAAACCAAAGCTTCATGGTACACAACAATGGTCAGAGCTCTATCAAAGTCTACAAAGGGAATTTCATTTAAACTTCTAAATCACAGAGTTGTCACATCACTATCACAACTTGAGCAAACTACAGCAACTATGAAGTTCAGCAGAGTAGTAACTTGAAGCAAAACAATGTACAGTCCTACAGTACAGTGTAAGTATTCATACATTTTCCTATGTAATGCTTACTTGAAAAACTTTGCTATGTAATGCTTTACTCGTATGGCACTTCATAAATCAGTTAGTACAAGCTATAAAATTTCATTGTCTTTTATGTATGCAACATACAGCACACAGTGAATTTCCAGTATTATGGTCACTTCTTAAGCCTTTCTCTCCTTGTTCCAGCCTTAGCACTTTATATCTGAGGGTTAAGTTTTCAGCTTGTTACACAGTTCATATGAGGTGTTTGTTACCAAACAGACAATATGCCAAGTTCAAGAAAGTGAAGTTTGCAGCCTTCATCTTTTATTAGCTCCATCATCATCGTGATCACATCATGATCAGCAGCATCTTCATGATCATGATCATCATCAGGATCATCATCATCATAACCCTGCATTTTATTTAACATATGGACCACCAAATCAGGTGATTAGTTATGATTAAGACAAAAATAAAGTCTGCCAACATTAATGCTGAAATGGCATAATAGCTGTCACTTCAGTCCCAAGCACCTCATATACCTAATATGTTCTTGATATTCTTAAGTGCAATAAAGCTCAAGCAATTTGAAATGAGGTGCAGGCAGTTTCTGATCAGGGCAGTTATACAGAGGAGGCATTTGAAGCGACAGTGTTGTCAGTAGTGTTACATCCTATTTCAAAATGGCTAAGGGTGTAGTACACCAACTATTTCTGTTTTCCGTTGGCCTAACCACCTAAATATGGGCAGAATAAAAGGTAGTTTGCATACAGTACAGTGCCATACATTATTGTAACTATGCAACACTAATGCAAACTGTTCAGAACACACAGTAGTTAAAAAAAAAAAATCATAGCTGGTGCCTCATATTCAGTTTTGGAACTGCAATCAGCTCCTTAGTTAACAAAAGTAGTTATTTTAGAAGTCTACACTTGCTTGTCAAAGTCCTACAACACAAAATACCTAAAAAGTGCTGTACATGTTCAAATAATCATGTCTTTTCAATCTCCACTAGTTGAGCACACTGTAAAATGACCCACACACATTAGACATACACACAACTTATACACACAACCAATGCACACAAGCACACACACACATCTATAACAGTGCATGCACAAACACACACACACACACACACACACACACACACACATCAAAAAACATATCATAAGACTGAAAAAGTACAAAGGGCCACTACAAGATGGGCACCAAGCTTAAAGGATTTAAACTATGAAGAAAAACTTGAAAAACTGAGTCTCCCAACACTACAGGAGAGAAGGAAAAGAGAAGATATGATTATGCTAAATGCATCTCAGGGAAAGAGAAAACAGACATAAATGAATATATAACCTATGGGATAGCATCAGAAAGAGGACACCGCAAAAGACTACGTAAAAAAGAGAGGTGATAGAGATGTAAGGAAATTCAGTTTCCCAAATAGGGCAATTGATCGGTGGAATGTACTACCAAATGAAATAATGTGTGCCAAAACAATCCAAAAATTAAAGGACATGTATGATAAAAGAGATTTAATACATGTAACAGTACGAGCTTGACTCATTATTGTTAACGTACAATTAGGTAAGGACAATAAGGTAAGATGATACACACACAAACATACACACACACACACACACACAGCGCATAGTACAATGCACAGACCACTATATTATTTACATTAATCCAGTCTGCTTTACTCATGATAATACAAAGCCAACTCTAGCACCAGAGCTGCAATATTGACGATCTGCAAGTTTCTATACAGAATACTTATTTCAAATCATCAGGTAAAATGCCTTTATTCTTGAAACTGCAAGACAATTTTATTTGGCATGGATGACATCTCTGGTCAAGAAGAAGTTGAAAACACACCTTTAATCCCTTCAGTACATCTTTTGATATTCCATTTCTTACAAACACCAACTGACTTTGTTATCCCATTGAACTCGGGGATGTCTTCCTTAAAGTCTTGCTATTGCCTGACAGTTTTAATCAGCTTAGGATATATTTTTCAAACTATAGGGATAAGATGTACCTGTAATAGCCTCCTCCAATATGAAAGGAATACCTGAAACTGAATGAAACTGTCTGGGACAGCAGCAAGAAGTAAAAATAAAAAAGGATGTCACTTGGACCCGAGACGCCATCCCTAACGAATAAAACTAACAGGTGGCAGCAAGAATATATTTAAAAAAGAAAACTGGCACCCACAGTCAGTGTGGTTAAGCTTTGAGAGGAGACAATTGTAATGAGGAGCAAAATATGATATAGCTCAGCCTGACTGATGTGTTTCTATGTAGTGCTCTATGGTATGTTCAACAATGTACTTGGGTGTGTATATGAGTATGGCTTAACCCCTTCAGTACCATGGTTATTTCTCTATTCTAACTGCTACTACTAGACTATTATATTCCGTCTGGAATAAGTTAAAGAAGTCTATATGTAACCTCTCCACTTCAAAGTCTCTCCTAAGCTGAACAAAGTAGTCACGCGATAGCAAGAATCAAATACATAAACAGCAGTCAATGTAGTGAATGGGCCTTGCTTCATGTCCACAGAAAGAATACTTGGCTGAGGTGAGGTACTGGCATTAAGCACACAGATCACCATCTCAACAGTTAACTATCTGAGCCCACAGATGTCTTTTCAATTCATTCCTGCCATATGATTTAATTCAGCTTAAGATTACACTTTCTGAACCGGAAGGTTTAGACAAATCCTTACTGTATCCCTTTAACATAAGAGACCTTTCTCAAGTTGAATGAAACTGTCTGGCAGCAACAAGAATTACCGGTAACTAAAAAGGACACCATTCAGATTTAAGAGGCTAAGGAGGCTCTCTAGCACCACTTCTCTTTGACAATTTATGTTACACTTTAAGCCTTAAATTCTGTTGGATGCCAATTATATCTTTTGAATAACATAACAATGTCTAAAACTATACAGGTGAATATAAAGCTACCTTATCATCATTATTATTCCAACTCTACTTCCTACCTAGAGATTGGATGAAGCAGGATCCATAGAGGAAACACAAAAGTCAAATTACCAAACAGCATGCCCAGTAAGATGGGCTACACATTCATTCATATAATTCATTCAACTCTATAAAATCTTGGCTCCACCTCACATGAAAAACTTACCCTGCCATAACAGTGCCTTTCTTTTTGGCACTTTAATTTTATTACTTTCTATTAATGAATAATATCCGAAAAATAAACTGTAAAGAAGAGGTGCTTGGGACCCTAGTAAACCCAAGATGATACAGGCCTTGAACTCACTCAATAATACTCTCCTGTATTTCTTTACACAGTCTCTTTACTTTGTATTGTATTTCCATCCTCTCAGCTATTCTATTGTCCCCCCCCCCCCAACTTTCATCATCTTCCTCTCCCTCCTTCTTTTCCTACCACATTTTCACTTTCTTCTACTGTGCTACGTATTTTTCTGCCAAGGTAGCTAAGTGGATAGTGTTAGCTATGAAGCTGCCAGCCCACTAATGACTGGGTTTTCATCCTGCAGCAGACACCGGTACCACTTGGCTCAGGTGTCCTTGCATCCTTTGCTGGTTGGTATGTAAAATGAGTACAGTAACTGATGGAGGTAACAGTGGTAACCAGGATGATACAATGACAGTGTATCTCAGGACAGTGGTTGAAGTAACCACCACAAGCATAAAACCCTAAGTTACAGAGACAAGCATTGTTGCCATGTTCCTGAAAGTGTTTGCCCCCACCTTTACCTTACCTCTTCCTTCTTTAATTGCATTCTTTTTCAATTATTCCTTTGTCCAAAACCATTATGAAGTGCACTTCAACTTTCTTGCCACTTTGGTTTCTTATTTATTTCAAACCAGAGGACAGTTAATATTTTCTTTATCTCTGGCTCAAAAACTGGAAGTATGGACTAGCTATTTTTTGGTTATACCAAGAAAAGCCAAAGTGTCAATGCAAGTAGTTGTCTGTAAGTGGAAGAGGAAGGGGTCAGTTCAAATATGAAAGAATTACAAAACTAACTTCTGTGTTTATATATATATACATGAAGAATAACACAGTGAAGACCTCTTTATCCCAATATCTCATGTATAATTCACCACATTCCACCAAAGACTGTTAGAAGTAAAGCTATGGATAAAAAATTATACACCTTACAAATTCTTTTTACTCCTACGCACCTAACATCCATTTCAAGTGCACTGAACATTACACATCAACTATACTTTTGCCTGGTGCCAATTAACCCCTTCAGTACAGTGACACCTTGTTTAAACCTTTCAATCCTATGAAACTGGCTGCTTCTTGCAACCTCCAGACAAGTTTAATCCAACCAGGGGACACCTTCTGGATTGGAAAGGTTAGCTACAGCTTTCATTAACCCCTTCACAAGTAGAAATCCTTTCTAAGTGGAATAAAATTATAGGCAGATAAGAATAAAAAGAAAATAAACATCATCAGACAGAAGGGGTTAATCTTACCACTGCCTTATTATTATATTCAGCTGAGACACTCTTCAAATAAGAAGGATTAGACAGCTAGCATTAACACTTTCAGCAAAAGAGGTCCTTTCTAAGTTGGATACAATCATGTATTCAACAAGAATACAATCATACAGTACAAGAATAAAAGACACAAGATATATTTTTCATTCTGTTCTTTCTGTCTCCAAATGATAATACTGAGATTACAACCTTCATTAGTCAAAGAGGTTACTGAAAACTATATCTAACTCGAACACTTTAAAAAGTTTCTCCATTGCTGAATCAAGGAAAGTGTCTGGTGGTAGCAGTACAGTAGTAGTTGTAACCCCAGGATCATCTGGATATGAACCCACTGTACTACAGGCTGAAGCTACCCTTTTCTCCTTTCAAGGAACAGGGAGGAAGTTGAGGGACATTGGTAAAGCTGGGCAGCAAAGTTGCCCTGCAATATCAGTGCCACTCTGTCCTTCACCAGCACTAGTACTGTACCGTAGTGAAGTGGTTCAACACAAAGTTTACACAATGACCAGCACTGATATCATCTTAACCTCTTCAGTCTGATGACATTCCTTCAATTTATTCTTGCAATTCAGACAATTTTATTAACTGTAAGGGTTTCCCAAATGCAAGGGTTGGATACAGCATTAGTTAACCCTTTCACCAACAGAAATCTTGTCTAACTTGAATAAACTTGTCCCACTGTGATTTTGGCAAAATGAAAACAGTGTCACTCAACAGAAGGGGGTTACATATCCAAAAGAACAGTAGTGGTGACTGTTGTCTACAAATTAATGGATCACCTACTGTACATCAACGATGCTCTGAACGCCTAACATGTACAAGTAAAAATATACAAATGCTATGAGTTAACCTTTCCATGAACATTTACTAAAGGAAGTTTACATTAGTTTTAACCCCTTCAGTGCAATGACATGTTGTTTGGTCTATTCTTGGTACCCATCATCATCATCATCATCATCCAGACCTCTTTTCCCTCTTAAGAATAGGGTAGGGTAGGATCCAGAAAAAAAAAAAAAAAAAAAATCATTTTTTTTGTTCCATGGATTCTACCACACCCCATTCTTAGACTGGAAAATGAGGTCTAGATGATGATTATGATGATCATAATATTCTTGCTACATCCAGATGATTTTGCTCATTTTACAAGACCACTCATTTTGAAAGGGTTAACAAAGATTGTATCTAACCCTTCCAAATCAGAAAGTCTATCCTACGCTGAACAAAACTGTCAATAATAGTAGTTGTAGCCCCAAGTTCATATGAATTATGAACCAGTGGACTGCAGTGTGAAGTTGTCCCCATGCAGTCCACCAACCCCCTTTTGGGAAACAGGGTGAGAGTAAATTGCAAAAACCGAGGAAAATGATGTCCTTGAACTGATGCGGTTAACTTACTGATATGAAAGAGAAGCACAGAAGTTGCACTATAGAATGCACTTTGCTCTCCAAACCTAACTCCTTAAAAAAAACTGTATAAACACTTTGGCATCTTGCTGGTAAATTTATAGGGTACATATTTACAACTGAAAAAAATCTGCTGGCTCTTTGGCAATCTACAAACTGGCAAGGGAACTGAGAGATGGACACTGAGCGAAATAGGTGGGAGAGTAACACGGCTCTTCATTGTTTTAAGGCTGTGTGTTGTCTGACAGGATGCAGATTCAATCCCAGACTAGACCCATGATGCAGGTTCAAGCCCAGACTGAACCCATGATGCAGGTTCAATCCCAGACTGAACCCAGGAAGAGTCTGATGATGTTAATTTTGTTAAAATACATCTTACTGATCTTCCATACAACCCTCCAACATGTCAAAAATCACCCACTAATACCATTATACCAATTCTGTATGTGACAGGTCTAGTATGAATTAAATATGTATGGTGGGTGTTAGCACAGAAATGGTGACAAGTGAAGGTGTGTGGCATGTACGAAAACCGTTATAGACCCATTAAATATATACGCAGTACATTCTCACTATAACAAACTAACTGACACTTGACAGTTGACGTTGTAGCCAAACACCATGCTGTTCAGTAATTTCTAAAGCGTCATGGCTTTTACCGAACAAAAATCGTTAAATATAAAGTGTCATACAGCCATACATTTACATACAGCTAGGTCGAAATGTCTCTTTTTCTCAAAAAATGCTCTATTTATAGCTTCTCTCACGATCCTGGTCACCAAGAGAATGTGTGTGTGCGTGTTCTTACCTAATTGTATCTTTACAGGAATGAGTCAAGCTCGTACTGTCCTGTGTCTTAAACCATATTTATCATACGTATCCTTAAATTTGTGAATTGTTTTGGCACACACTATTTCATTCGGTAGTGCATTCCATTGATCAATTGCTCTGTTTGGGAAACTGAATTTCCCTACGTCTTTATCACCTCTCTTCTTATGCAGTTTTTTGCAGTGTCCTCTTGCTGATGCTTCCCCATATGTTAAGTAATCATTTATGTCTATTTTCTCCTTCCCTGACATGCACTTATATAGCATTATCATGTCACCTCTTTTCCTTCTCTCCTGTAGTGTTGGTAGATTCAGTTTATTTAGTCTTTCTTCATAGCTTAGGTCCCTTAAGCTTGGTATCCATCTTGTAGCAGCCCTTCGAACTTTTTCAATCTTGTCTATGTGTTTTTTGAGATGAGGACTCCAGACTACTGATGCATATTCCAGGGTTGGTCTAATGAATGATGTTATTATCCTTCTTAGCATGTCTTCATTTATGTACGTGAATGCTATTCTCATATTTGCTAGCAGTGTATACATGTTCCGTACCTTCTTGCTGACGTGGTCAGCCGGAGATAGTCTGTTATTGATAATCACACCTAGGTCCTTCTCTCTTTCTGATGTGTATAGGGTTTTATTTCCTAACTTATAATCCCAATCAGGTCTTTTTCCACTTTTACCAAACTTGATTACATGACACTTGTCCACATTGAATTCCATTTGCCATGTATTACTCCATTCATGAAGTTTATTTAATTCTTCTTGTAGCTCTTCACAAGAGTCTGTGTTAGTAATTCTCCTTTGTATTTTTGCATAATCGGCAAACATATTCAGATAGCTCTCATTTCCAGTGTTACTGTTTATATCATTTATATATACTAAAAACATGATTGGTGCCAGCACCGAACCATGTGGTACTCCACTAGTCACTTCTTTCCATGATGAGTAGTTTCCTCTTAGTACTGTTCTCATTTCTCTTTTTATGAGAAAATCTTGCATCCAACAAAACAGTTTGCCTCGAATTCCTCCTTGATGGTACAGTTTCCATAAAAGTCTTTGGTGTGGTACTGTGTCAAAAGCTTTCTTGAAATCTAAAAAGATACTGTCCACCCATCCTTCTCTTTCCTGTATTGTGTTTGTTACTCTGTCATAGTAGCTCAACAGATTAGTAACACATGATTTTCCTTTTCTGAAACCAAACTGTCTTTCTGTTATCATACTGTGTTCTTCTAGATGATTTACCAAAGATTTTCTTATAAGCTTTTCTAATACCTTGCTTACAACACTGGTCAGTGATACTGGTCGGTAGTTGAGTGGATTTTGTCTATTTCCTTTCTTGAATAAGGGGACAATATTTGCTTTCTTCCAAATATCAGGTAGTTTACCTTGACTCAAGGATTTCTTGAAAATTAAAAATAATGGTTTACTTAACTCCTTTGCACATTCTCGTAGTACCCAACATGAAATTTCATCAAGACCACTTGCTTTTCCTCTGTCTAATTTACTTAACTCCTCCTGTATTACTTTTTCTGATATTTGTATATCTGGTAGTATGTGTGGAGTTGCATGTTCCACATAGTCCCTCTCAAAATTTTTTTCTTCTGTAAAAACTAATTGGAAATTCTTATTTAAAATCTTCACAAATATCTTTCTCTTGTGTACAAGTGATTCCCTCGTCCATAATGGATTGTATTATATCTTTTACTTTGGTTTTGCTTCAGATGTAGCTGTAAAACAGCTTTGGTTGATCACTACTTTTATTTATTATATCCTCCTCAAACTGTTTTTGGGCTTCCCTCCTTATTCTTGTATAATCGTTTCTTGCCTGTTTGTAATTATTATATGCCCTTTCACTATTGTGTCTTCTGTATCTATTCCACAACAAATCTCTTCTTTCTTTTGAATTTTTACATTCTGTATTGAACCATTTCTGTATTTTCTTATCTGCTTCTTTGTGGACTCCTATTTCATAAAATTCACAGAATTTTTTATATACAGCAGACGAAGGGGAGCTGCAAGGCTTGGTGGATGAGTTTGGGAGAGTGTGTAAGAAACGGAATCTAAAGGTGAATGTAGGGAAGAGTAAAGTGATGGTCTTTGAGAGAGGTGAAGTCAGTGAATGTACAGCAAGGTTGGATGGTGAGGAATTGGAAAATGTGAGTACGTTTAAGTACTTGGGTAGTGTGAAGAGTAGGGATGGAGGTTTGGAGGGTGAAGTGCTTGAAAGGGTACAGCAGGGAAGAAAGGCTGCTGGTTCTTTGAAAGCAGTGATAAGAAACAGGGAAGTGAGCATGGAAGTGAAAAAGTTACTACATGACAGTATTGTGATACCAACTCTAACGTACGGAAGTGAAGCTTGGACGTTGTTGGAAGGACACAAGTCAAGAGTGAGAGCAGTGGAAATGAGTTATTTAAGAGGAGCCTGTGGAGTCACGTGAAGAGACAGGCTGACGAATGAGGATATAAAGGAGCGTTGTGGTGTGGATGTGGATGTGATAGGAAGCGTTATGAGGAACACACTGAGGTGGTTTGGCCATGTGGAGGGGATGGAGGGTGAAAGACTGACGGAGAGAGTGTATGTGAGTGAGGTGGACGGTGGAAGAGGGAGGGGGAGGCCGAGGATGAGATGGAGGGATGGGGTGGAGAGGTATATGAGAGAGGGGGGTGTGAGTTGGAAGCAGGGCAGTGAAATGGCGGGGGACAGGGCGACTTGGAGGCGATTTGTTTGTGGCCACCCCAAACGGGATTGAGGCGTCTCGCAATAGATATATATATACACTGACTAAGAGGGTGTATGTAGGTGAAGTGGAGGGAGGGAAAGGGAGGGGGAGACCGAGGATGATGAGGTGGAGGGAAGCAGTTGAGAGGTATATGAGGGAGGCGGGAGTGAGCTGGGGGGGACGGCAGTCAAATGGTGGGTGACAGAGTGACTTGGAGGCGTTTTGTCTGTGGCCACCCTTTGCGGGATTAGGGCGTCGGGCTATAGATAGATAGATAGATAGATATATATATATATATATATATATATATAATATATACACTGAATATATATATATATATATATATATATATATATAATATATGTATATATATATATATATATATATATATATATATATATATAATATATGTATATATATATATATATATATATATATATATATATATATATATATAATATATATACACTGAATATATATATATATATATATATATATATATATATATATACCCCGCCCTAACGATGGGGGGTAGAAATACCACCATAACCTTCCTGACAATGCCCAAATCCTGATTTAATGATTTTTTTTTTTTTCCGATTTTGATATTTTTGACTAAAATTGATGTTTTGGTTGATTTATAAACTGTTTTTAGACTTAGATTAATGTGTTTTAGCCATAGGTGGATTGTAAATTTGGGGTACAGTTTACTAAGCTTGATTTTTTCCCAAACGGGATTGAGGCGTCTGGCAATAGATAGATAGATTTCTTGGTTTTAGTGAGTTATTTACAGGTGTTGGGCTTAGGTTAGCTTCTTTTACAGTTGTTATGCCATGTAGATTGGCTTTAAACTTGTTTTTGGACTCATTTGGGTGAGTTTAACCCAAGGTGTCCCATCGATGTATGGGTATGTCGCAAAGTTTTGTCACAGCTAGACCCATCGACGTACCGGTACGTTGCGCAATTGCAAGGATCATAACTTGCACAATTTTCAATTTTCGTGACTGATTTTTTGACATCTTCTTCTACAAGATGCCAGGCAGGGACAATGCCCTACCCCGCATGACCTCCCCCTCCCACACGCCATTGTCTCGGCAATTCACCTGTTACCAGTGACTTGGCCAATAAAGACATTCAGGGCCAGAGTGATTCCCCAATCGATGACAAGGTGGAGGACAAAGTTTACATAGCATTAGAGGAAGAAACAGTCAGAAATGATGATCAGGTAATGTTGCCTAAAAAGGTCAGGTATGCTGATGTGTTAGTGAGTGAAACAATGCTTATATTCCTGTCTGAAAACCAATATACTCTCGTACTACATATAAATTCGTACCAAATAAATAAATAAATACCGTTTATGAGTGATGTGGAATAGTTACCCTCTCGTAGAACTCGTTTTCTTTGGAGCCAGCCTGATAGAAAACCCACCATGGTAAGGAGTACTGCTACCTGTATCGAGTATTTTCAACCTCTGATGAGCGATTTCCAGGGGCGTACCTAGAGTTTTGGGGGCCCAGGGGGTTAAGTTCTTTGCAGGGCCCTCCTCCTGCAGGGGGGGCCCCACAAAGAACCTAGCCCCCTAATTCTCAAAACTTATCTAATATCTCAGCCGGGATTGTGGGGATGATAAATATATATATTTTAAATATTAATAAAAAAGCTTATAACTTTTTAAGGCTTTGGGGGGCCCCCTTCAATTGAGGGCCCGTTGGGCAGTTTCAAACAGCCCCCCCGCCCCCCCTCAGGTACGCCACTAGCGATTTCTCTATGAATTTCCGATGTTTCTCACCAAAAGCGGAGGTTTGAGCCAAAAAATTTTTTTTCCAAAATTGGTCGGGATTGGGGGGAGTCAGTGGTGGAAAATCAGTTGGGACGGGGCAGGTTGTCTTGGTTGGGGGGAAACCCAAGGCTCAAAAATGCATCCGTATATTTTACATGTCAAATTTACCCCGAGATATGATATCCCACCTAACAATGGGTTTATACTTAACCAACTGCATCGTTAAACTGGGGCATATACCTGTATATATATATACTGTATATATATAGTGAGTTTAACACTGTGTCCCCCTTTTTTTGATGAGGGGTAAGGCATTGCCCCTGGGTAGAGGACTTTCGTTTTGGTGCGTGTAGCACTTTATGACTGGATGCCCTTCCTGATCTCTACCAATGACCCTTGGGTGGACTTGAACCTCAACCCTTTGGACAGAGGTTTTACGTTTAGTGAATATATATATATATATATATATATATATATATATATATATATACAGTACAATCCCAGCTATCCGGTATCCAGACAAACGGAATACTCAGAAAAACGGGAAAATTCAAGGGCTGGTAAAAATGTCAGTAAGTTATAACTGTGCGCCAATTTGAATGGACCGCCAAACCGCCATTTGATCGTGTCACGCGAGGCTGGGTGAAGTCAGACAAAGCGAGGTGAAGGCATTTCCGGCTAATGTAAATCCCTAGCAAATCCTCTTAACCACCCCTCCTCTCCCCCTATTTCCCCTACTTGAATTCAGTCATCCTCCACACCCTCCAAAAATCACCAGTCTGCTTTTTGCCACCAGACAGTAAACAAGCTCTCTTGCTATTGTGTTCCTCTGATAGACGGTAATTTGTACACTCCAAAATGCCTAAAGTGCAAACTAAACGTAAGCGTATCGTGCTTACCTTGAAACAGAAGCTGGACATATGCAACAGACTTGAAAAAGGCGAACATTACAAAACACTAATGGCTGAATATAAATGTTAATAGGAATGAAAGTTTACTTTGTTGGAAGAAAAATAAATAAATAATATGCCTGCATTTCATATGTACATCATTTATTTTATTTTCTGCAAAACAGCTGAGTGGCGGGTGAGGGGTGGAGTCATGGAGGTCAGGTGGGGAAGAAGAAGAACAGTCGGGGTCAGAAACGTAAACATAACTCACGTGGGGGCACAGGTGTCGTGATAATTCTACAGTGCAGTCTTAACACATCATCAGTTCACTAATAAATGTTCAAGCTTTTATTTCTTTATTTCATTTTTCAATTTTTATGAGTACAGTACATATAATGAATACAGTAATTCGGTAAACAATGGACTGGTGCAATTTGCAGTACTGCAAATTGCTAGACATTGCACACGTGCGTTATGACCATGGTGTGTGTTTACAAGGCAGTTTTTCAGGCGGAATCTCTTAGTGTAACCCCTAATGTGACTGGTGAGTACCTGAACTGTATTTACTGCTGTGACAGCCTTTGTATAGATTTGACTTGAAAATCAGAAATACGGGAAAAATCTGTAACCGGGAAGGTAAATTCCCCAAGCCACCCGGTTAACTGTGATTGTACTGCATATATATATATATATATATATATATATATATATATATATATATATATATATATATATATGTATATATATATATATATATATATATATATATATATATATATATTTATGTATATATATATATTTATGTATATATATATATTTATGTATATATATATATATATATATATATATATATATATATATATATATATATCTGTCTATCTATCTCTCTCCCTCTCTCTCTCTATATATATATATTTCTTCATCATCATCTGGACCTCCTTTCCTACCCTTGGGCTGGGTGAGGAAGCAGCAATGTCTTGACAGCCCAAATTTGCCCAATCCAATGGGCCAAGCTTCCATTCAGTCTATTCAAGCCCCCAGAATCCTGGCTGTATCGGATATGCCAAAAACATTCACCACGTTTTGTAGCTTCACACAAACATATCCGATAGAGTCAATCCGGACGCTGGCACGTTAAAAAAGGGTGCCAAATCCCTGATCATGCACTTCTCCTCACAACATTCATCCAGCCAGCTCAATCTCGTCAGTTCCCTAGCCTCACCGACTTCCAAACCTGTCTTCCTCACACACTCATCCTTATTTCTCCACCATCTCCTTGGCCTACCTCGCCACCTCCCTCCTTCAAATTCACTCCGGTACACCTTTTTCACCACTCTATTGTTATCCATTCTCTCCACATGACCATACCACATCAGTACACTCTCTTCGATTCTGGTGTCCACTGACTTCCTCACTCCACATCTTTCACGAATCACACTATTTTGTATCCTATCCACCCTCTGTACTCCATATACATTCTTCAGCAGTCCCATCTCCACTGCTCTTACTCTTGACTTTTCATTTTCATTCCACACCATAGTCTCACATCCGTATGTTAAAGTTGGCACTAACACTCCTTCATGTAAGCCTCGTGCTGCTGCAACACTCAAGCCTCTGTTTCTTATCAAGGCCTTCATTGCACTAGCTACATATCTTCCTTGTGTCACTCTACTTTCCACTTCTTTTGCAAATTTTCCTCTCACTTCTATCACTGTACCCACATATATGAACTCTCTCACCAATTCCAGTCTCTCTCCATTCACTGTTACATTGCACTGGGTGTCACCTTCTCTCTCAATAACCATCACTTAACCCTTTTCTACATTTACTCTCAAGGCATGAAACTCACAGACATCAGCAAAACTCTGCACTAGCTCACCAAGCTCTTATTCGGTATTTGCAAGCAGTACTGCATCATCAGCATACAACAAATTTGAGATATTCCATCCATCACCATTCATTACCAATGCCATCCCTCTCTCCATGACTTGTGTTTTTACCTCTCTCATCACCCCATCCATATATATATTGAATAACCATGGGGACATCACACAACCTTGTCGTATGCCCACACTGATCGTGAACCATTCTCTTAGATGCCCATTAACCCTCACACATGCCTCACTATGGTGGTATCATTCTTAACTGGTGGTTTGGGTGGGGCACCAACCTCTGTACAGTGTTGCCAC
This sequence comes from Coenobita brevimanus, assembly GCF_032717465.1. Lineage (NCBI taxonomy): Eukaryota > Metazoa > Arthropoda > Malacostraca > Decapoda > Coenobitidae > Coenobita > Coenobita brevimanus. The sequence continues at coordinate 44,607,464 of NC_136979.1, read as the reverse complement.
GTTTTCCATACCCGCGATGCCTCTCTCTCTCTTCTGGGGGGAGATGTCCGTCACCCTTGGGAATTTTGTTTCTTTTATGAGTGACAAATTTGTGCTTTCATTTCTTTATTTTGTTTTTATTATATCTAATTATATTCAAAAATATTATTGTCTTACATGTGGTGCCAGGTGACCTCACAATTGTGGTGCCATGATTTGTTTTCATTCAATCACTCCCTCCTTCGTTCCCTCCCTTCCTCCATCTCTCACTCAGCTGTACTCAACACTGCCCCTGGTCTGCCTCCCTCCCCCCCTCTCTCTCTCTCTCTCTCTCGTCTGTGGTATTTTAGGATACATTTTGGTTATTTTCATTTACTTTATAATGTACATATTGTAAATCTGACTTTATTTCCACACCACCCAGGAGGTAAAACTCTTGGCGCGTTTTTTTTTTTTTTTAGAGGTGTCCCCAAAGAGGCCTAGGATAGAGGAAGCTCTGGCCAGGTGAGACTGGGTGTGTGTGTGTTGCCACTCACGAGGGTTTAATGTACAGTGGAACCTCGGACCTCGAACGTCTCACATGTTGAACAAATTGGACCTCAACCAAAAAATTCAAGAAATTTTTGCTCCAGAGGTCGACCAAAATATCGGACCTTGACCAACCCGAACGTAGCCGAACGAAGGGAAGCTGGCCGACCGACAGTCATGCGTCCATCTTCGTCAACGTGGTTGTCCTGCTGTGCTTCACATTTTTCTTGATTCAGTGCAGTATTAGCCCCTAATAATGGCTCCAAAGAAAGCAAGTTCATCCAGTACCGCTACTGGCAGTGAAAAGAGGAAAGTAGTGCGGAAAATAATTGAAGAAGTGGAAAAATTATTGCTTATCTTCATGAATGAGAAACAGTTAGCAGGAGACAGTGTTAGTGAGGATATAATTTGTGAAAAGGCAAGAGAAATATACAGTCACCTCGTAAAGGAAAGCCCTGGTATCAGTGCTGAAACTTAAATAGGTAAGCATCTGGGGTCTTGGAACGGATTAAAATGATTTACATTATTTCTTATGGGGAAAATTAGTTCAGTCCTCGACCAATTCGGTCCTGGAACAGCCTTCAAGAACGGATTGTGTTCGAGGTCCGAGGTTCTACTGTATTATTTTTTTTTACTAAGAAATTGACATATTTTTACTTATATTCCTGCACATTATCTTATAATCATAATTGTGACATTATTACCAACCCCAGAAATACGGTAACAGCCAATAAAAGTGACTACTTTTTTTAAAGTAACACTAAAATATTTATGCCACGTTTCTGTATTACTGTATAAATATTTTACGCATAATAAGTTTATTGTTCTTTCATATATTATAATACACACATTACCATTACATTCTTATGAACGACTGACTAAGAGGGTGTATGTAGGTGAGGTGGTGGGAGGGAGAGGGAGAGGTAGACCGAGGATGAGGTGGAGGGATGGAGTTGAGAGGTATATGAGGGAGGGGGGGCGGTGAGTTGGGGGGAGGGTAGTCAAATGGTGGGTGACAGAGTGACTTGGAGGCGTTTTGTCTGCGGCCACCCTTTGCGGGATTAGGGCGTCAGACTATAGATAGATAGATAGATAGATAGTTTATCTTATTGAGATGCCTATTACATATATCAGAGCCGTTCACATAGCGGGTATGGAACACGTGGCAACACTGTACAGAGGTTGGTGCCCCACCCAAACTGCCACTTAAGATTGGTACCACCATACCATCATTAAAATTCCTGATGGCACCTAGCAGCTTACATGCGCAAAACTTTCACAATCCCTCTCTGTCCACTTTGTCGTATGCTTTTTTCCAGATCCAAGAATGCCACAAACACCTTATGGTCCTTCTTACAAGCCTTCACTGCTATCTGTCTCACTGCAAATACTTGATCCACATATCCTCTGCCACTCCTAAAGCCACCCTGTTCATCACTCACTAGGACTTCTGAGATCTCTCTTACTTTCTCTATAATAATTCTTTCACATAACTTCCCTACCACACTCAATAAACTTGTGCCACAATAATTCTTTCACTCACTCTGCTCACCTTTATTTTTGTACAGGGGTACAATCACAGCCTTTTTCCACTCTGGAGGCACACTTTCACTCATCCATCCCTTCTTACATATCACCAACAAGCACTTCATTCCGCTCTCTCCACTACACTTAATCATCTCTGCATACACCTCATCAACCCCAGCTGCTTTTCCATTTTTCAGTCACTTCACAGCTCTCTTCATGTGTGCGAGTGTCATGTCTCCTGGCACTGTTTTCCTTCTCTGCACACCCCCAAAACCAATCATGTTTACAGCCTCTCTGCTCTCTCTACTCCCATTCATCAGGCTTTCAAAATATTCTTTCCATCTGGTCCTTACTTCATCCCCATGGGTTAATAATCTACCACCTACAAAATTATATATCCATCCATCCATCATCCAATCCAGTGTTGCCCCATGAGGAGTGTAGGAGCCTGGGGCTACGCAAGTTGGACGTTAAAGATGAGAGTGGCCTGCCTCACTCATCCCTTACTGGCATTACATGAGCAATAAACCCCAACCACCTCTTGGATATAAACCTATACAGGCTCAATCCGATTGGAGCACCTTAATTACTTACTAAACCATCAGGTGCCATAAACTGGTTATATGGTTACAACCCAGTGCAATAAATGGTTTCTTGGTGTACAGGAAACCATTTGGCTTGTCACTCAGTGTACAGTCATCCACAGGCAGAAGGAAGAGGAAAGAGCGAAGGAAGGAATGACAGAAGAGGAAGTGTACAGTCATCTGTAGGCAGGAGGAAGAGGAAAGGATGAAGGAAAGAAAGACAGAACAGGAAGGAGGGAAGAGAGGAAAGGGCAGACATCCAAAGAAGCACTCCTTCGAGTGAGTGGATGGTGAGTGTCCCCACCTACAAAACAAAACAGTATACTGTAAATAAATTTTGTGTACTTGCATGTGTGGATGTGTGTGTGTTTGAGAGATTCAATATTACAATGTATTAACCATTTCAAATCAATGACATATTGTTAAATTCATTCTTGCTATCTTCAGATAATTCAAATCACCTTGGAAGAGACTTTTCATTTGCCGGGTGAGATACAACCTTCATGAACTCCTCCTTATGAACAAGATTTGCACTTTCAATCCTGCAGTTTGTTTTTCATTTTATTCATGCTGTTTAAAGACAACTTTGTTCTGAACAAACAGGAGGCACTGAATATAACTTTCGTTAACTATTTAGAATGGGAGATCTTTTTAAAATGGCATAAATTCATTAGGCAACAGAAATAAACTGCCAAAAGACATCACTGTACTGAAGGGATTAAACTAAAAATATATGGAATTAAAGTGGTTACGCAGCAGCAGTGCATCAGAACTCTCCGCCAAAGCTGGTGATAGGGTGGCACTGAGTTTTACAGGTTCTGATTTTGACAAGACTAGGTAAACTATAACACAAACAAAACTTTAAAATAAAATTTAATATCTTAAAAATGGTCGTTATGTAAAATCTTACCTAGTGAAATGTTCTGGAATTTTGAAGTTGATCACAACTTCTACAGTGGCATTCACCAGGATTTCATGCTAGGTCAGCCTAAAAGTTTTCCTCAATTAATACACAAATAGCAAAGGCTATCATTTCTCTTCACCAAAAGCTAATAATGAAGTTACTTTTATGTGTTGTAAAGGCATCATTCATTCTTACTGTCATCATCACCAAAACATTAAATACATTGTTCAACAGAACCTTCCTTTCCTATTAAGCATAAAAAAATTTAAAATTGTATAACAGAAGGAAGCTTATCCAATCTATTGTTTGTATATTTCCACTGTCCATCTCTCAACCCCAACATTCCATCAAAATTTCATAAGCATATCCTACCAAACACTACTACAGTTCAACAATATTCTCTTCAATTCTACTTGCTCGGCATAGATAATACTCCAGATAACTCAATTCTTCTGGGGCACACATTTCTTAAGACAAACACCTGCCATATCTCCCATCCCACACCTCTTCTCTGCATAAGAACTGAACCACATTCCTATTTTGTTCTATTATCAGCATTGCCAAGCCACGTATTTTCTAACATAATGCAATTCTTTCTTGCACAATCTATTGATTGACCATACTAGTTGAACACAATGACATCCTCATTCGTTCAATTACACCAAATTTATATTTTTACTCATAGTCAATTCAATTAATTTTTTCAGTCTCTATTATACAAACATATATTCAAGTCTACCCACTGTTTCAATCTCTTAAATTACACATAATCAGCTCTACTCACTTTTCTAATCTCTTAAATTAGTCACATATATTCAACTCTACTCACTATTTTCAATCTCTGTTTTACTCACATATATTCAATCCTACTCACTTTTTCCTACACAGTTGAAGCTCTAGGAGTACTTAATACCATCCCATGCATCAGTCCTGCGCATGTTTCCTCTCCCTTGTGGACGACGCTTTATGGATTCGCTTGTGGTAACTCTGGGCCAAGGAGTTAACTATACTCAGGATGAAGTAGGCAACCATGAGAAGTATAACCTTCTCAAATATCCATGCCAGCAAGTTGCCCTGGTCCTGCAGAAAGTACACAGAGTTAGAATCTTATCAGGGGGTGGGGGATGTCATTATTTTAAATATATGACGGAAGGTACACGAGTTAAGCTTTAATGAAAAGGAACACACAATACTGAAGGAGATGTGACCCAAGTTAAAAAGGAATGTCATTGCCTTTGTCATGAATTCGTGAGATTGTGTACTTATACATATTTGTGACACTGTACTTTCGTGGGAAGCCACAAACTCTAGTGGAAGACCCACTGTGTTTCACTCAGTTTAACCGTCCTTGTATACACTCTGATTGGAATTGTTTTTCAGAACATTCATCACTGCTTCATAAGTGACTGTTTGACACGAGTCAGCTAGTGACATTGGCTTTTGTGGGAAACCATGAACTCAAGTGGAATCCCAGTTTATCGTTCAGTATCCGCTCATTCGGTCGGGAGCCTTTTCAAATCAATTTTTCATTGTTATACGTGATCGTCTTTGTGTGAGACATTAGCGCTTCCGCTGAGCGATTTGTTTTGGGCGCGTTTCGCTCACTCTAGCCGTTAAAAAATGTGGCCCTAGCGCCCCCTTTCTTTCCCACGAGTTAGGCAGTCAAGTGTCTGTCGTGACAGAGTGAGGTATTGTGCTCCAGCAGTGAGAGAGGTCAGCTAGCACCCAGACTCCACTAGACTACAGTTTCTCAGGCTCCCACCCTTCTTGGTGATACACCACATTCATTGACCAGTATTTTCTTTTCGTTTTCCTAGACTTAAGAGTTTAGTTAAGGTGTTTTTCCTAGGCGTAAGAATTTAGCTCTTGAGTGAGTGAGTGAGTGCGATCTCATTAATTTGATTTTGAAATGTAACGTTAAATTTATTTTGTAATCAATAAATTTAACTTCTTTTTCTTGAGCTTAATGTAATGTAAACTCGTGTTTCATTTTTCCATAATTAAGCTTATTTCCCTTATAGCTCCTAGCTTGCATGAACATTTTGCCATTCATAACTGGTACTTAGGCCAGTCTTGTTGTATTAAGCTTAAAATCCGTTGTGCCTTCTAGGAGTTAAGCACCAGCAAGAACCTGATATCATTAATAGTATTAGTTATTTATTGTCAGGGGTGAAGTAACTTTCTCCAGAGGCTAACAGTACTAATAAACAGCAATTGAGTAATTAGTCTCTGCTGTGTACTGTTGAGAAAGTTTATAAATTCTCGTTCTTAGAGAATCATGCGAAGCAAGCCAGCGTGAAGTAATCATTGCTTGATTTAGTAAGACAATCATTGTCCCTGCTCTTCAATATTATTGAACATTAACACTATCATTTTAACATTTCCATTTATCTTAAAAACCCCGTGACATTCATGTACCATTCATAACTGAAGACCTGTTCACAGTATACCAAATACGCCCCTTCCCCTCTAAAAATAACAACACTTTGCTCATCATCAACATCAACACAGACACCGAACTCATCATGGTCTCCAAGAGACGGAACACTGTCACTTTCGCAAGTGAATCAACGACTGAACGAAAGTGACGCACATCCTTACATGCTGTTCATCTTTGTCCTGCGTACATTTTCACGTTTCAGCCTACTGATACAGTCCCTTGTGAAATGGCTATCATCAGAAATAACAATATTCATAATCACTGCAACTTCACTTTTGCTCCAGATAAGCTTGTACACCATCAACGCATCAGACACTCAGTTTTTTTTATTTCACTCATAACACATCAGTTTATATAGTCTGTCCAGATATACCACCATCTCATACTTCAGCCTCAGGATTATACATAGCACCAGACTACTGTGCGGTATTTATACCATCCATGTCCACTTTATCCACCATCAATCACTACGCCATCCTCAATCATACACAGAAACATTTCCACCCACTCCCTGATATGGACTTAAACATGAGCACAAGTATTAAGTTGACTTCACCTAAGTTTGAACCTATGAAACTAATCAATGAAACAATGAAGCCCTGGGAAGATCTGAGTTTGAGTATGTTCAACCCATATTATGTGTATAGCCCAGCACCTACTGTCTTTATAATCTTCTGCATTGTATTTGCAGTAGTGCTGTTCGCAATGCACAGAATGCATGCAAGAATTGCAAATTTGGAGTCAGTATTTAGTGGAGGTAGAGTTAACATCCAAGTAAACCCCCCTGAATGAAGTGTACATATTTTGTATATATATATATATATATATATATATATATATATATATATATATATATACACAAAGAAGAATGACCCATGATATAGAAGTATGGCATACCAGTAGCATTATCTTTAAATGAAATATTAATAACTCTTACCATAATCTTAATTTTATTTTTTTTTTCTTGCATGTATGCATTTCACTACAATAACCCATGTACATACTGTATTACAGTTAAATAGTTTACCTTTAGTGCATTTATTCAAATATGTATACAACTTGTTTAAAATGTAATATTACTAGATCACTGCAATTTACTATGAATATTATATGTATACAACATTATAATCAATATTATGTACTAATAGATTAGCATATGTCAATGATAATTACTGTTGGAGGACCTCCAGTGCGTGACCGAGCAATGTTAGGACTCCATTTAATAATTACAATTAATTATAGAAAACATGATAGATAGATAGATAGACAGATAGACAGACAGAGCACCAGGCAAGCCTGGGAACGGGAAATGAGCTTGCAAGTCTAATTGACGAAATGTTGACAATACACTGGAAGCAGCAAGTCAGGGGATGATATAGGTAGTGTGTCAGCAAGATAGCATACGAACAACGCCTAGTGACCATACACACACATACACACATACTCACACACAGGTTTCTAGAACATTCCAACAACAGTGTAACACACGTGGCACCACCCCTGCTACACCAGAATTTAGGAAGCAGAGCTCAGAAGGAGGCTAGTTATAGAACCGACAGGTAGTGGAGAAAATGAACAAGAAGAGGGGTCCAACTAGACTTACTTAGTATATTAGTTCTTTGTAAGACATACCCTGCTCAACTTAGATTTTCTCTGAAGATAATAAATTAAGATCAACTCCCTGTATTCATCTTTAACTCCTACTACAAGAATCGAGAGTCACAGCCCATCTCTCCGTCAGCAGCCCTGGGAATGTGGATCGAGCTATGGAGGGGCATACAGGAAGATCGTTGAAGAGTACCCTCCTCATCTTGTGGTGTCTTAGTGGAGATTCCAGTCTACAGCCCCATGACTCCACATCTCCAGTTAACAGTATCTTTCTCTGTTCTCTTAAGAGTATAATTTAGCTTGACTGATTGAGTGAGTGAATTTACTTTGCTTGAGATGCTTGTAACATAAATTTATTTTGTTGTAATTAATAAATTTACAGGACTTCTCTTATGAGCTCAATTAAATGTAAGAATTGCGTCTGATTTCTCCACATTGATTTTCTTTAATTTGCTTACTCCCGTTGCACAAACATTCAATGATTTTAATCGCAACTGGTAGTTAAGCCAGTTCTTTCATATCAATTCTTAAAATTGCTTGCGCCACCTAGGAGTAAGCATCAGCAAGAACATGTTCCTTATTATTAGTATTAGTTATCGATTGTCAGGGGTATGGACACTTTCCCAGAGGCCAACGGTATCATAATTTAGCATTCGAGTGAATGTACTGTTGAGAAAGTTTATGAAATTCTCCTCTTTAGAGAATCGGCGAAGTAGGCCGGCATAAATTAAAACTTACTACTTTATTCATAAGTCAATTCCCTTGTGATAAGTGGCAACTTTCCTCTTCTCCCATAAGTAGGAGAAATATTCAATATATTCTTTTCGTCTCAGCAACAGACAGGCGATCATTAACTTATTCATTCCATTCACTTGGATATTTATCCAAATATCTTCAACCCCCTGTGACAGCTTCAATATACAGTATGGTACATGGCAAGATAACCTAGCATGGAGAGTGACTGACTCAAAAACAAACACACACAAGATTTCTTACTCAATTTTAAACAATTCATCTAACAACAGCCATCCTCCATGTATGAAAACTTTCTAATACACTTACCAATGGTCACTCAAAGCATGACCTGGCATATCTATCTCATTCAAGTCTATCTATATATAAACTCACTCACATACCCATCAATACCCATCCATGTCCACTTACATATCTACCGGTACCGGTACTGCATATTCAAGGAAAAAAGTTGACCTAATCTTTCACCACTTTCTTCTGCTGGTTAACATTTCTCAGTCGTGAAAGGCTCAGTATGTTTCCCTACCCATTAATGACTGTGACGTAATGCTTCAGGGAAAAAAGTGACTGACATGCCTTTAATGTGACACACATACAATGGATCACTCAGTCCCTGACTATACATTAATCTTCATTTTCTCCATCCACTGCTGCTCCCATTTATAACCCCCTTACCTGTGACTGTGTCGCTGCACCCGGCCTTCTGTGGAATTTCTGCTTTTGAGCTTCAAGGAATTTCTTAAAAGGTCCTTCCAGCCGAGGACCAATTACTGGGATGAGGCCCAGCAATCCAACAGCCCGAGCCAACAGAGCCTCATTGAATGCAATAATAACAAAAAGTTTTTGTATATGCATCTTGATGACTGCCTTCCCAATCAATGTTGCTCCAAAGAATGTCCAAAAAGGAACCAGGAAGTGACCACATGTTATTCCAGCAAGGTCAAATAGTGGGTTGGGAATCTGAAAAGAAAATACACACAATCAAAACTACAAAGATATGACAATTTGGTTCAAGAAACAACTACTAATGCTGTGTGTATCAATATGGATGAAATACAGTTTATTCTCCAAAAGATCACCTTCCAATGCTGTAGTAATTTTGGGGGGCGGGGCAGGGGGTGGGGGATTGGCATCAAGTCAACCCGCAATACTACATCTACTCATTTGAGATGCATGAGCTGCTTTGCCACTTGATATGCATAAGTTACTTTGCCAATGTAAAAAAACAATGTTAGAATCAACAGCCAAAGAGCATAAAACAAAGCAAATCAGCATGGACTGACAGACTGAAGCAGATTAGTTGAAGGCACTCCAGAAGAAAAAGACAGTGGAATGAGAGAGAGATTAAGTAGGAGACAAAAATAAATGAGATGCTGCAAGACAGGGACTACACAATGACATGCAGGTGATGATACCCATGTTAGACATAAACCAATCAAACTGAACCACTATCCCGACAAGGAGATCCTGGCTCATGCATTACGCAAGACAAAAACCGTACTTGAAAGGCAGTCAGGTGAAAGTACACAGATTGTTTGTTATACTGAGGCTACAGGCAAAGAAAATGAAATCAAGGGAATAAAGTAAGCTATTTGATGCTATCTGTCTTACTGCATGTTGTGCAAGAGAAAGAAAAGGTGTGTGATGTAGAAAATGCCATTTCATGAGAGGTATAAATATTCCTAGAAATTTTACTGTCAATGTCATCTTTCAGAGGAAGCAGCCACAGGTAACAGATACAGGCAAATAATTGACAGGTAAAAATAATTATAAATGCAAAAAACATTATGATGCTGATGATGATGATGATGATGATGATATGGAGATTTTAAAAAAAAGAAAAAGAAAGAAAAAAAAAAAAATGTATAATATACAATATAATGCAGTACACACTGACCTTTTCAGTGTAATATCAAAATGGAGAGTAGACCAAATGGAGAGTAGACCAGTGTAATCACCTGAACACTTCCTCTATCTTATGCACTACACCACATGTGCTTTACGTATCACATAACGTACCCCACTACGTTACAGGGTTTGACGCCAGCAAGGGCATGCCGCCTGAAAACCTTGCCCTTACTACCTAGTGGTGAACTTTTGCGGGGACGCGTGACGGGCTCCGCCAGCATAGATTGTGGGTCCAGGGCGAGATGGGGTTCGAACCTGTGCTAGAGGGTACTGGGCATTGCGGTTTCAAGGCTGCTGCTTCCACCCAGTAGAGAGGGGCCTGAACCAGGAAGTTGTGCCCCAGGAGGCTGCCCTAATAGTGGGTGCATAATTGTGGGGCAGTTACAGTGCCATGGTGCACTTGGAGGGTGTCTCTGTAACTGTTCTGGCAGGGTGCCCCGAGGCCATTACCACGGCCACTGGTAAAACTGGTGGGCTAGGGGTCCAAGATCCATTGCCTGGATCTGGGATTATGCAGTGGGTGGGGCCTGTGGCATGTCTATCTATCTATCTATAGCCCGATGCCCTAATCCCGCAAAGGGTGGCCACAGACAAAATGCCTCCAAGTCGCTCTGTCACCCACCATTTGACTGCCCTCCCCCCAGTTCATTCCCCCCTCCCTCATATACCTCTCAACTCCATCCCTCCACCTCATCCTCAGTCTTCCCCTCCCTCTCCCTCCCTCCACTTTACCCACATACACCCTCTTAGTCAGTCTTTCATTCTCCGTTCTCTCCACATGTCCAAACCACCTCAGTGTATTTCTAATTTTCTCAACCACAACCATATCCACCTCATAACGTTCCTTCACTTCTTCATTCGTCAACCTGTCCCTCCATGTCACTCCACATGCTCCTCTCAAGTAACTCAATTCCACTGTTCTCACTCTTGACTTGTTCCCCTCTAGCAAGGTCCATACCTCATTCCATACATCAGGATAGGGATCACAATACTATCATGCAGTGACTTAACTTCCATACTCACCTCCCTATTTCTCATCACTGCTTTCAGTGAACCATCAACCTTCCTTCCCTGCTGTACCCTTTCAAGCACTTCATCCCCAAAAGTTCCATCCTTACTCATCACACTACCCAAGTACTTGAATGCACTCATTCTCCATATCCTCACCATCCAACCTCACTGTACATTCTGTCACTTCATTCCTCTCAAACACCATAACTTTACTCTTGTTTACATCACCTTCAGATTCCTCTTCCTACACACTGTCCCAAATTCATTCCCCAAACCTTGCAACTCCCATTCATTGTCACTCAACAATACTGTATCATCAGCAAACCGCAACACCGGAATCTTCCACATTTTACACTCATTCATTAGAGCCACCCCCACATCCATGCACTACCTTGCATCTCCTTTACAACCCCATCCATGTATATATTAAACAGTCATGGAAACATCACACATCCCTGTATCAGTCCCACATTTAGATCAAAGAACTCACTCAGCTCATCATCCACTTGATCCACGTGCACTGTTGCCCTAGCTCCTTCGTACATACTCTTCACGGCACTCAACAATTTCCCCTCCACTCCATGTATTCTTAATACCTTCCACATACCTTGCCTATCTATTCTGTCATAAGCTTTCTCCAAGTCCATGAAGGCAGCATACACTTTCTTTCCCTTCCCTAGATACTTCTCCACTAAACATCTTAGAACAAATATCTGATCTACACACCCTTTTCCCTTCCTAAATCCCCCTTGTTCTTCTCCAACTAGCTCCTCTGTCATATGTCTAACCCTATCAATGAGTATTCTACCATATATTTTACCAGTCACACTAAGAATGCAAATACCCCTATGGTTACCACATACTTCTCTCTCCCCTTTTCCTCTGTATAAAAGAACAATTATACCTGATTTCCAGTCCTCTGGAACACTTCCCTCTTCCCAAGCCAATCTACATAACTTCTATATCCACTCCACAACAATCTCACCCACATACTTCAGCATTTCACCACACACTCCATCAACTGCTGGGGTCTTTCCCATCTTGATCTTCTTCACTGCTTCTACCTTACTGATCTCTTCCTCCCTCCTCTCATCTCTTCTTCTCCCAGACATTCCCCAACCACTTATACTCGCACTGCTCTCACTCTCTACATTCAACAAATCCTCAAAGTGCTCCTTCCATCTCCTCAATTTCTCTCTTCTCCACCAACAATCTATTATTCTCATCTTTCACCTCTACTATTTCCCCTTTCACACTGTCTTTCTTTACCTCCTTCCAAAACAATTTCTTACTCTACCTCCATTTTACACTCAGGTTCCTCACAAACTCTTCATCCCCTTTCCTCTTACTCTCCTTCACCAATCTCTTCAACTCCCTTCTCCTGCTCACATTTACCTCTCTCTTCTCTCTCTCATCTTCCTTACCTCTACTCACTAGCCATTCACTATATGCCTTCTTTTGTTCCACAGTTTGTTTCACCTCAACATTCCATCATGCTGTCCCTTGCACATCCCTGCATCTCCTCCTCACTTCACAAACCACCTCACACACTCATCTATCTCTTTGTGAATATCTTACATACATCTTCCATCTCTTCCATCTGCTCTAACTCATATCTTCCCAATCTTTCTTCCACTATGCTCTTATACTCAGCCATTTTCTCACTATCTTGCAACTTCTCCACTCTCTGTAGCACGTCTCTCCCCTTTTATTATTACTGACTATGACAAAGTATAAGAATGAGTTTCAGAGCAAGCCAGAGGACATTAAATCACCCAGGGGGATGAGAATGGGTTCACAGAATGTAGGAAGTTTCACCCCTTGGCTGTGATGTTCCCTTTAAAAGGTCCGATCGAAAGGCTGCCCCATTCCGTTTAAAATCCACGAACCAATTTCAAAAGTCGTTCCCCATATTTTGGCATAAGTACTTTGTGTATTTATCTGCCCACACTAGGGGTTGCCAGGTTGTCCTCTTAGCATCCTCCACACCATCTCATGCATTACATAACCACGTGAGCCCAGTTTGCTTCTGGGAGTCATGGCATCTACATGTGGTTCGATGTGTTCACCTCAGCCCTTAACTTCGCTAGATGTTACCAAGAAAAGAGGTGCTAGAGGTCATATTCCACAGAAAACGAAGTATGCACCAACTCGTGACAGCAATTTTAGTGATTCTAGTGTGAAATATACTGTTAAACCTCTGAAAAAACAAGCCAGCACACCATGCTCCAAGTGGCACCAACCCACCTACAGTATATTACACCATCATGACTTTCACACATGTGTCAACTTCTAGCCCCTCTGGAAAAGTGATTGCTCAAATGTAAATATGAAATAGAGAGTAAGTATGACTAAAATATCACGTAAATGAAAGTGTCTGGTGTAGGCTATGTAAATATTTTCCGTTGGGCTTAGCGTCATTTACTATCACTGGGTAGTTTTTCACAGTTTAGTATCACACCAAGTAAATAAGTGATAGAGAGTAATTGTAAGTGACTAAAATATAAGGTAGTGAGAGTGTCTGGTGTAAGCTACGTAAACATCTCTCGCAGACTTTAGCGTCATTTACTATTACTGAGTTGTTTTTCACAGTTCAGTATCACAATATTTTATTTTATAATGATTGTAAAAACACTGCACTTGCCTAACTCATGGTAATTTCCTTCTGAACTCATGCTGTGAGTTGGAAAAACTTGAGTTTAAAAAAAAAAACCTTATGGGGAAAAACATACTTGAGTCTGCCATGGTGTTGGGTACCCCAGTATAACATTACTGGAACCCCTCTTAATGCCACTTAGCACTAACATCCTGTCTCAGATGTAAGTAATGCATATCTTATAATGATAATAAATAATATTAAAAGAATTATATATCCTAGTATGATAAGATACAATACTGAAAAGCATTTACCTTAATCCTACTGATGACAATGCTTACGTCGATGAGAGACGAGTAGCAGTTTCGGCACACTTGCCCATGGTGCCTCATGCTGCTGCTGCATTAATGCGTCTTCTTCAGCAACCTCACTGAGGAAGCCCTGAAAATCAGCTGCAGAGATAACAAAAGCTGTGTCGCCGTCATCGTCATCTGCTTGGGAAGGGCCAGGCTGTGACTCAGGCTGTTGGCGGGCTAAGTAGCGTGTGATCAACTGCTGGTGATGTTGATTTAAATGGCTGTCATGCATTTCCTTTTAACAAAAAGGCAGGGAAGAAGCTCGCAGGTAGGTGTCCAAGTGTAGACTAAAAATCCCGCTTGGCAGGCCTAGTTGCAGTACTGGCCACTAGGCATAGGTGGCATGGGTGGAGAAAGCATTGATTTGATTGGCTGCACAATCACAAGGACTGTGCTTAAATATGATTGGCTTCCAGTCTCAGGTTGCGGCTATAATACCATAAGTTAAACATTTCCTCAGAAATAAGTAATTTTCTAGAGGAAAAATGTGAGTTACAGCATTTTCCATGAGTCTGATGATAATGGTGACTTAGATGAGGACACCGTGAGTTAGATAATTCGTGAGTTAGTAGTGCATGAGTTATGCGAGTGCACTGTAATGATTTTTGTCGTAGTCAGGGACACTCACCATCCACTTACTCGATGTAGTGCCGCTTTGGGTGTCTGCCTTTTCCTGTCTTCCATCCTTCCTCTTCAGTCTTTCTTTCCTTCATTCTTTCCTCTTTCTTCTGCCTACGGATGACTCTACACTGAGTGACAACCCAAATGGTTTCCTGTACATCAGGAAACCATTTACTACACTGGGTGGTAACCATATAATCAAATTATGGTGCTTGGTGGTTTAGTGGGTAATTAAGGAGCTCCAATCGGATTGAGTCTCTGTAGGTATATATCCAAGAGGTGACTGGGGTTTATTGCTCATGTAATGCCACTCAGGGATGAGTGTGGCTGGTCACTCTCATTATGTCAGGACCAACTTGCCTAGCCCCAGATTCCCACACTCCTTATGGGGCAACATAGGACTGAATAAGTAGATAGATAGATAGATAGAATAATGATTTTGAAGTGCTAAGTTAATCATTCGAGATAATGAAAAGAAAGTGATGCGTATAATGGTGTGTGGTGGGAAACGAAGTTTGGTGAGAGGCGGTGTGGGTGGTGGTGTGTGACGGACAGCTACAGTGATGCAAAAAAACACCGAAAATGGCCTTGCATCTCTCTCTATGGCATTGTAGGAGCATCTAAACATTCACTGATGAGCTCATGGGTCAGAGGAATGGTTTTCCCTTCTTGTGCATGTTTTATTTTTTACTTTTTTATCTTATGTATTAATATGAAGATTATTGCACTGAAAATGGCTAACTTTTGTGAAGTGTGGCAAGCGGTGGTGCGCGACAGACAACTACAGCGACACAATAAAAACACCTAAAATGGCATTGCTTCCATCTCTCTCTACGGCATCGCTGGGGCATCTGAACATTATGAAAGGTTTCACTTTCTTGTGCATGTTTTATTTTTTTTTAATCTTCTTTATTAATACGAAAGTTATTGCACTCAAAATGGGCAACTTTTGTGTGGATTGCCGTAACAGGGGCATCGCTCTTGCCACCTTAACCTCAGTCAGAGGTTAAGAGGTAGAGTGGGGGAAGTGGTTGAGGCATTCAGTAGGTGGGTGGATGTGGGATGTCTGCAGGAAGTCCAGTACAGGGGTGGATCAGCCAGAAAGAGTGCTGGGAAGGACTGTTATTATAGGCTGCTTTGGCAGGGGGGACAGATGGATATGGGGGTGTGGATGTGTTGGCTGCGGATAAATGGATGGAATATGTTACGAATGTTATGCAAGTAAGTGATGGGATATTAGTAATGAATTTTTTTTCAGTGGAATGATGTTTGCAATTATATCAGCATAGGCTCCACAAGCAGGCTTGGATGAGGTACAGAAGGATAAATTTTGGGATGATTGAGTACGTGTATTAGGTGGTATGGGGGATGATGAGATAGTGGATTTGGGAAGGGAATTAAATGGTCATGTAGGTGAAACCATCTATCTTTCCATCATCCAATCCTATGCCACCTCATGAGGAGCGTAGGAACCTGGGGCTAGGGAAGTTGGTCCTGACATTTAAGATGAGAGTGACCAGCCTCATTCATCCCTGAGTAGCATTACGTGACCAATTAACCTCAACCATCCCTTGGATATAAACCTACACAGGCTCAATCCAATTGGAGCACCTTTACCCACTAAACCACCAGGCACCATTGTTTGATTATATAGTTACCATCCAGCATAGTAAATGGTTTCCTGGTGTGCAGGAAACCATTTGGCTTGTCACTCTGTACAGTCACCCATACAGTAGGCAGAAGGAAAAAGAAAGAAAGAATGAAAGAAAGAAGAGGGAGTATAAAGTCACCTAAAGACAGCAGGAGGAGGAAAGAATTAAGGAAAGAGAGACAGCTCAAGGATATGAAGGGAGTACATAGCGGATGTGCATATGGTACATGAAATGAGGAAGGGGAAAGAATACTTGAATTTGGGGAGGCAATGAACATAATTGTGTGCAACACACATTTTAGGAAAAGATGATTATACTTGTTAAAAAGGAACTGATAGATTTGCCGGCCATTAACCCACTGGATCCCTGAATTGCTGGGTGAGGCACTGTTCCGGGAGGGTCCTAAGTGTACTGCCCTCAGCCTGTCAGCTCATAGTCGTGAAGCTCATTAGGTCCTTACCCGGGGGTTCCCTACTTTATTAAGGTTTGGAAATTCCCAGTTCTGTCCAATACTGTGGACACTGGGCTCCAATGGGATATGAGTCTGGGGGCAATAGCAGTCTGATGAATTATTTCCTGGTCAGGAGGGCTGATAGGAGGCTAGTGAGGGATGTTAAAGTTATATGAAACGAGAAGTGTGTGCAGCAGCACAAATTATTGATGCGTGACATGGTACTCAAAGAGCAGGTGATGAAAAAGAGGACTTATGTACCTAGGCGGAAAATGTGGATGCTGGAAAACCAAGCAGTAAGTGATGCTTTCTATCGTGAAATGAGGAGAGTGGCCGATGAACAGGAAGCCTTTGACAGAGGCATTAATGAACAATACAGAGCCCTCAAGAACAACTTCTTGAGAGTTACTGACACAGTATGTGGTTGGAAAAGAGGCCAACCAAGGCATAAAGCGACTTGGTGCTGGGATGAGGGTGTAGAAGTTGCAGTTAAGGAGAAAAGAAGGCATTTCTGGGAATGGAGGAAGGGTGGTAACAAAGAGGGACACTTGGCTGCCAAGCGTAGGGCTAGAAAAGAAGTACACAAGGCGAAGTCTGAGTCACAGAGACTTTTACTTGATAACCTAAATCATGTGGATAGGAAGAATATGATATTTAAGGTGGTAAATCAGGTGAAGTGGGAGAATTGGGATATTATAGGTGAGCAGTGTGTGAAGAATGATGAAGGAAGGGTAGTGGAGAACAGTGGGGCTATTAAAAACACATGGAGAAAGCATTATAGCCAGTTGTTGAACGAGGAGTTGGACCGGGACAGGGAAGGTTGGGAGACAGCAGACCCAGTGTTTGGCCCTTGGCCTTTGATTGACGCTGCTACTGTGAGTGAGGCAATACGCAGGATGCAGGTGGGGAAGGCAGCAGGTGGGTCTGGGTTGACTGCTGAAATGTTGAAGGCCTCAGGAGATATGGAAATAGGGTTAGTCAATGACCTGATAAATATGATTATATATGTGTGTGTTGTCCCAGATGATTGGCTGAAGAATGTAACTGTAAATGTGTACAATGGCAAAGGTGATGCCCTAGAAAGACGAAATTATAGGGATAAAACTTTTAGATCTGATAATGAAGGTAATGGAGAGTTCTAGAGGGTATGATCAGAAAAAGAGTGAATACTGATGAGATGCAGTTTGGGTTTATGCCAGGCAGGGGGACCACTGATGCCATATTCATTGTTCAACAGCTTCAGGAACAATATATAGGAGAGAAAAGGGAAATGTACTTTGTTTTTGTTGATTTGGAGAAGGCCTCTGACAAAGTCCCTAGAGAGGTAGTGAAGCAGGCAATGAAAAAGCCTGGGATCGAGGAGTGGTTGGTCAGGGTGGTTATGGACATGTATGCAGGTGCTCGCACCGAGGTAAGAATGGAGATTTGAGTGATGAGTTTTCCGTGAATGTTGGTGTGCATCAGGGGTCAGTTTGGAGTCCCTTGTTGTTTATCGTGGTACTTGAAGCTCTCTCACGTGACTTCAGAAATGGACTCCTGTGTGAGATGTTGTATGCTGATGATTTGGTGTTGATAGCAGAGAATGAAAGGGAGGCAAAGGAAAGATTTAGGAAGTGGAGAGATGGAATGGAGTACATGGGCTTAAGAATAAATGCAGATAAAACAAAAGTGACGATATCTAGGGTTGGTGGCAGTACGGTCAAAGACGAGGGAGAGTGGCCATGTGCAATCTGCCACAAGGGCGTGGAAAGTAACTCCGTCTTGTGCAGTGGCTGTGATAAGTGGGTGCCTAAGAGATGCAGTGGTATTTGAGGTAGACTGCAAGATAATGCTGACTTTATGTGTGCGGTGTGTCAGGGAGAGCAGATGGAGTTTGTCAGGCGTTAAAGGATTGAACTTGATGGTTAATCTCTTGAGCGTGTGGAAGAGTTTTGTTATTTGGGAGACACCCTGACATTGAGCGGACTCTCCTAACATGCTAAGGGATCTTTGTATGCACCATGTGTTAGTAGTGTAATGATGTATGGTAGTGAGACCTGGGCAATAATGGAACAGGATATTCGCAGGCTCAAACGTACAGAAATGATATTGACTAGGTGGACGTGCAGTGCGTCCCTGAGTGCAAGGCTGGGGGGGGGGGGGGCTAGGTTTACGATGGAAGAGACGAAAGGTAGGATGTGACTGAAGTGCGTTGGTGTTGTAATGAGGAGAGGTAGATTGAGGTGGTTTGGGCACGTGGAAAAGACGGGGGATGATAATTGCGTGCAGAAAGTGAGAAGCGTTAACATTAGGGGCGGGGTTGCGAGGGGAAGACTAAAAAAAAAAAAAGACCTGGGACAAGGTCATTAAGTGTGACCTCAGGGTTAAAGGATTGAACAGGGAGGCTGTCGGAGATCGAGCAGCACGGAAAGTTGCCATGAGGTGACCATGGCCAATGCATGCAAGCATGTTGGAGCCTTCAAAATTAAACAAAACAAACAACACAAAATCAGATCTATTGAGCAAATGCAAGAATTCGGAAAATTCTATGGATAAGATTAAACTAACACCAACACAGGAAAACGGACAAAAAATGAGAAAGCAACGCCAGAAATGATATCACAACTCACCGAAGCACAAGCCAGAATTCCAAAGAAGCCAACTCGCTCTACCAGCTTTTCAACCGAGAGCTTTGCCCGGTCAAGCCAGGATGCCTCACCAGGCTGCTCCTTTAACCGCTGCAGCTCCTCAAACTCGGCCATCTCCTCATCTTCAGGGTCATGCCCTGATAATCTTGCCCCTCGAGCCATGAAGTATGGAGGCAGCTCTCCTGCGAAAGTGAGAATAGTTTAACATAAGGCTCAAAATCGGGCTCCAAGATATAAATATGGTACTGGTACTTAATGTACAATGTATTAACCACCCAAACAATGAATAATACAGTACAGTCTCCATACAACATGAGACAAGTTATGCAGAATCTCATGCAAAATCAATTTTGCACTAAAACGTGACATATATTTACATGTAAAATAGGGGGTTAAGTTCTAGAAGCCCCATATTTTTTGTTAAAAAGATATCTACAGATAGGTTATTTCAAATATATTTGTCTTAAGACACCCAAGAGAGTGTGTCTACATACAATCTCGCCGACTGGACACATCAGTGCATACACTGACTGGTTTTGCCACCTAATGCTCACCATAAAAATTTTTCCATCCATCCATCATCCAATCCTACATTGCCCCATGAGGAGTGTACGAGCCCGGGGCTAGGCAGTTGGTCTTGACATTTAAGATGAGAGTGACCAGCCTCACTCATCCCTGAGTGGCATTACATGAGCAATCAACCCCAATCACCCCTTGGATATAAACCTTCACCGGCTCAATCCGACTGGAGCACAATAAATACCCACTAAACCACCAGGTGCCAAAATTTGGCTAACACCACCAAGAATTGCCACTAAGCCACTTGAAAGTCCTCATTACCAACCACGCAAAAACTTCTGACCTAATCAACACGTGAATAATGGCCACCCAGCATCACGCAGATTTCGCCAGGAATAACTTTCGGCGCACTCAAAAAAAAAAAAATATATATATATATATATATATATATATATATATATATATAAAGGTGTATATATATATGTATATATATATATATATATATATATATATAAAGGTGTATATATATATATATATATATATATATATATAAAGGTGTATATATATATATATATATATATATATATATATATATATATATATATATATATAAATGTGTATATATATATACTGTATATATAAATGTGTATATATATATATATATATATATATATATATATATATATATATATATATACATATATATATATGTATATATATATATATATATATATATATATATATATCTCTATATATAGACAGTACATACAGTAATCCCCATACTTTCTGGACGCCTGCTTTCCAGACACCCCACTCACCGGACATTGTGGGCCTGGACCTTCGGAACCCAAAAATGGCCAAAAAAAGAAAAAAATCCCCCCAAAATCCAAAATTTTTTCCCACCGGTAATTTGAAATTGTCACGCGGCACTGAACAGCTGTTACACCACAGACCCTTCACCCCTTCCTTCCTCCCCCCTCCCCCCTTCCCTGTCAGGGTTGCCATTTGGTATTTTTCATTACCAAATGTGGGCCAATTTGGTAATGAATAATTCGTTTGGTAATGAATCAGAACAATGCATTACCAAACGGATTTTTCACATGTATGAGGATACACAGGATGGAGACGGTGGATTGTCTGCTTTCTCTGATTAATCTGCTAGCCAAAACAGAGTGAAAATAATCAACATGCTGTTAATTATAAGGAGAATGTTGGTGGTAGGTGGTGGCGACCATCATCCACTCACTTGATGTAGTGCTGCCTACTTCTTCCTTATCCATTATCATTCTTTTTCTGTGGCTGCCCTCCTCTCTTTCCTGTCACTTCTTATTGGTCTTCTTTCCTTTACAGGTGGCTTTACACTGAGTGACAAGCCAAATGGTTTCCTGTAAGCCAAGAAACCATTTACAACACTGGGTGGTAACCATATAACCAACCCATACGTGCTCCCTACGTGTCAACAAGTGGGTTGCTAGAGGGTTAGTGCCCCTCCCCATAAAACCAATAAGTCAAATGGCCACCCCTTAAGGGATTATGGCATCTGGCAATAGACAGACAGATAGATTACATGTATTTCCACTTGTATATATAATTAGTGAAGAATAAATGCTAGCTTTACGAATTTGGTAATGAAAAGTTAAATTTGGTAATGAAAATTGAAGAGTTTGGTAATGTGGCCGTTGCGATCTGGCAACTCTGATTCCCCATCACCAACACTCCAACAGTCACTGCCTAACTTCGATCGCGAGTAGATGCTTATCACAATGGAAGCCACACGTGCTCATTTTTTGTGAATAAACAGTGATAAACTGCAATACCTCGCCACTAGACCACACAGGAATTTACAGTGCTGTGCAGTGTTAAGAAACTAGAATTTAGAGTGCAAAGGATTAACTGTAGAGTGCAAATTGGCGGTTGAAACTGGTGTGGTGCAGTTAAGAACAATGTGCAGTGTTAAACATTATAACTCACAGTGCAAAGAACTAAGTGCAGCACAACACTGGATTACTGTACGTGCTTCAAGAGCATTTTCACCACTGCCAAAACAGAAAAGGCGGCCACAAATGTGCTGTAAGTACCCTGGCTGAGGTACAGTCACTTCTAATTCCTCATTCTTGGGTTCCTTTTCATTTATTTCATGCTTTATGTTCATAATTGGTGTGAATAGGGTCTCAAATAGGTTTAAACAGGTGCTATGCATGTCTGGTAGGGAGTTATTTAGGTGGCTTTCAAAGTTAGGCTGTGTTAGGGTCCTTAAGTACCAGTCCAGGAGACAGGGGCCCAATTTCCAGACATGCCTTTGGCTCTATTACATCGGACAATAGAGGGATTACTGTATATATATATATATATATATATATATATATATATATATATATATATATATATATGTACAGTCGGCGCAATGGAAGTCTGGACCCTCTAATTCACATCATATATTTGGTAGGGTCCTAGAAATATTGTAGGAAAATTCCTGTAGTTGGCGGATTTTTTTCTGGTGGTTTCTAGCGACTTTTCTGGCTTACCACCACGTGCTGTGAGTTTATGAGCTCAGTGCCTGCCTGACTTTGGATGGGAAAGCACGTCAGAGTTTCTTGTCCTGCCTGGCCCTTTTTAATTTCATAGCTCTCGTTTTCACACCCTTCTCTGCCTTAGTGAATCATTGGAGATGGGTCCCAAGCCACTAACTGATGTAGAAAAAGCCTGAATTTTAACCGTGAGAGAGGAAAATGTAAAAATTAAGGATATTTATATTCGAACTGGGTGAGGAAAATCTACTGTCATGTCACTCCTTGCTGCTGCCCGCCACCTGCTAAAAAACACAATTCCCCAACATAAAGACAGGCTAGGACCTAAAAGGAAGACATCACCAACTACAGACAGGTTACTGAGGCAAGCTGTGATAAAAGACCCACGTTTGACTGCTAGACAACTGAAAGATATGTATCCACAATTGCTGAAAGATGTGTCTGAAAGAACCATACAGGATCGACTTCATACAGACTTCAAGATCCCCAGCCGTACTGCTGCACTGAAGCCTCTCCTTAATTTTTACATTTTCCTCTCTCAAAGTTAAAATTCAGGCTTTTTCTACATCAGTTAGTGTCTTGGGACCCATCTCCAATGATTCACTAAGGCAGAGGAGAGTGTGAAAACGAGAGCTTTGATAATTAACAAAGGCCAGGCAGGACAAGAAAATCTGACGTGCTTTCCCATCCACAGTCAGGATGACACTGAGCTCATAAACTCAAGAGCACATGGTGGTAAGCCTGTAAAGTCGCTAGAAACCACCAGAAAAAAATCCACCAACTACAGGAATTTTCCTGCAATATTTCGTGGACCCTACCAAATATATGGTGCGAATTAGAGGGTCCAGACTCCCATTGCGCCGACTGTATATAAAGTCATTACTCATCAATAAAAAAAATTAAAAAAAACTATATTAAAGTCGTCATCATGGAGTGATTGTGTACTTCTCACTTCTCAGATACACACGAACGCAGTAATCATGAATAATAAACATGTTAGCCAAGCAGCATAATTTGTGTGACAGTATAATTCACAAGAAATGAACTCACATAATTATCTTACCTGACTATTTACATCAGGATATAGTATCTTCACATACCATAGGAGCTGAATTTTCTCAACCAAAGACCGTCAGTTCATAATAAAGACTGGGCACAAAGACTCTTTTTTTTTTTTTTTTTTTTTTTTTTTTTACTCGTTGCACTAAAGGTGAAAACATGACTTTTACTGTTCCTTCATCATTAACTTTTTTTTCCAACAAAGAAACTATCCACATCATAAACACATCCAACTCATCTTATCAGTCTGATAGTTTGCATTCAAACCCTCACACAACACGCCACTTCGTCCAACAATTTTACATTTTCCTTTGGAATAAATACTTTTCTTGTGTTCACAGCACTTTCAGGGTGTGTAGGCTTTACTAAACTTAGTTTGGAACCATGTGCTAAGAGCTCTGAGAGAAAATGAGGAGCAAGGAAATAAGCAAATAAACACTTTTAATCACAGTGACAGTCCACTCAACACTGATGCAGGCAGTGGCAGGCAGTATGGGAC
The DNA here is from genome assembly GCF_032717465.1 of Coenobita brevimanus. Taxonomy (NCBI): domain Eukaryota; kingdom Metazoa; phylum Arthropoda; class Malacostraca; order Decapoda; family Coenobitidae; genus Coenobita; species Coenobita brevimanus. The sequence goes on along the minus strand of NC_136979.1, from coordinate 44,583,314 downwards.
ATGGGTCACGTGGGTTGACGAAGCCAATCAGCGACTGACAAAAGCATAACACACGAGTTGTAAACAAATGCAGTCATCTGGAAATCCAATACCTAAATGCACCCACTTCCCACACAGTTTCTCTTGTGCAATTGAGTGATATTACCATGCTATTAAGTAATTATGGGAGAAATTAAATGCCCATGTTATTGTAAGATTGTTGTTTCTTTTTGTCTTAAATCGCAACTCTACTGTATTTATGTTACATGAGCAACTAGTTCTGCAGTTAACTCATATCATAAACATGAAAAGTACAGGTACCGTAACAATACTGTATACTCTTCCCAAAAGACAAGCTCAAAATGAACCCATCCATCCATCATCCAATCCTACACTGCCCCATGAGAAGCGTAGAAGCCCGGGGGCTAGGCAAGTTGGTCCTGACATTTAAGATGAGAGTGAAACAATGTAAATGCAATACATAACTTGACAGCAAATGAAATAAAGAGCATTCACAGTTACAGGCTGCAGAAATCACCTGACAGTGAATACACTATTTGAAAATGAGACTGAAGGTAAAGGTGGACCTAAGTTGTATGGAAAGGTGAAACAGTACATTACTTGGAGAGAGGAGGGTTGAGTAAATAAGATTGAAAAATAAATACAAGGAAAAAGTATCCACAAGATGGTTCTGCCACTGTGACCCCATCTGGGGGTCACATGTATATCCCAGCTAAATGCATAACTTTTAGGCTGTTTCTAGTTTCACCTTTCAGTACAGCAGAGAAAACGTAACAGTACTAAAGATGTTAATGATGTGGATATTGGTATGACTCACCAAGAGCAGTTCCAGCCCCCCACATAAAGGCCTCTAATCGCACCTTGGACATAATAGTAAGAATGGACATCTCCATCACTGGTCCAGTAGTCTCCTCCTCATCTGGACACAGGATACTGAAACAGATCCACTTGCTCAAATCATTATCTCTAAACAAGAACATTATGACAATGACTATGTTTGGTATAGTCACATTCACCTTCAAGGAAATCTACCTATCTATAACCAGTTGCCATAATCCCTTAAGGGGTGGCCATTTGTCTTTGATTCAGTTGCTTTACAGGGAGGGACACTAACTCGAGGCAATCAACAATTTTTCCATTAACTCTCACAACAGCAGTCTTGTTATTTGTGGATAAAATAATACAGTAATACAGTACAATCCCAGTTAACCGGGTGGCTTGGGGAATTTACCTTCCCGGTTACAGATTTTTCCCGTATTTCTGATTTTCAAGTCAAATCTATACAAAGGCTATCACAGCAGTAAATACAGTTCAGGTACTCACCAGTCACATTAGGGGTTTAGGTTGATTTATAAACTGTTTTTAGATGCTGATTATTGTGTTTTAGTCACAGGTAGGGAGAACATTGTCATTTTGGGGTACAGTTTGCTAAGCTTGAATTTTTCCAGACTTATATTTGACATTACTCAGATTTGATTTGTTGGTTTTAGTGAGTTATTTACAGGTGTTAGGCTTAGGTTAGTTTCTTTTACATCTGTCACGCCATTTAGATTGCCTTTGAACCTGTTTTGGGGCTAATCTGGGTGGGTTTTGGACTTGGTTTAGGGAAACCCAAGGCTGGTAAACAGTCCACATTGAAGTACAGTACAAGTTAAAAGTACCCCGATATTCGATACCCCACCTAACGATGGGGTTTTACCTAACCAATAAGATTGTTAAACCGGGATATGCCTGCACATGAACACCAACTCCAGTTATATGGACATTTCCCTGAGGCTGATCCTAATCACAGGGTGGTATCTGAAAAAGTCAACTCAGGATGGAGAAGACCAGGGGGAAGGTAATGAAATTCATGGTTTGAGCATGTCTACCATTTCTATGGGGAGATACTTAGGTGGGGAGGAGCTATTACCTGGAGGCTTGCATGGATGGACCAACATGGGTAGAGACGGAGGGGAGGTGAGGCTATGCACTGTGGTTGGTATTCGCCTTTAGTGAGATAACAATCATATTGTTTATAAAGACTCCTACATGCTTGCATATGTTGGCCTTGGTCACCTAATGGTAGCTATCCAAGCTGTACAATCTCTGGCAGCCTCCCTATCCATTACCACTGATGTTAGACTCAATGACCTCGTTCCTGGTCATTTTTGGTCTTCTTCTCGCAACCCTAACCCCCCACGTTCACACTTTTCACCTTTCACACCCAGCTATCATCCTCCATCCTATCAATATGCTCAAAGCATCCTAATATACCCCTCTTCATCACATCATCAATACATTCAAGTCTCATCCTTCCTCTCAACTCTTTAATTACAATCCTAGTCTTCCCCAGGCCTCACATTCAAGGACACACTAGACATTCATATAATGGTCATTTCTGTACGTCTCAGCCTATGAATATCCTCTGCCTTTACTGCCCTTGTCTCACTACCATACAGCATTACACTCCTAACACATGCTGCAAACAAAGATCCCTTAACACAGGGGTAGAGCCCTCTCAATGTTAGAGGAGGCAGCTGCTCCCTTAACTTCCTCCAACCACTCCTTACCCTAGTCACAGTGCTAGCTCCAGCCTAACGTCCAGAACATAAAATGTCCCCCAGAAAACAAAACTCTTCCACACACTCATGAGACTTTCCTGCAAGATCAATCCTTTCATGCTTGACAATTTCTATAAGCTTTTCCTGACACATTGCACACATGAAATCAGCATTATTCTGCACCCTACCTTTAATAACACAAAATCTCTTATGCACCCACTTATTACATACACTGCACAAGATGGAGCTAATTCCTCCCACGCCTGTGTGGCAGACTGCACATGTCCACACTCCCTCTGCTTTGACAATATTGCTACTAGCAGTACTGTCAAAGCAGATGGACATACATTTGGAGTACATATGGACAGTATGACAATACAGCAATATTATCACCTACCAGTACAATAAAGTACTCAAGGAACAATAATGATCTATACTCTGACCTGGCTGCTACGATACCATACATATACATCGTACATATACACATTATGACAACAAAACAATTGCTTGCCAGTACTCAGGGTACACAAATACAATACATGGAAAGAGAACAGTTTTAGGAAAATGTAATTAATATGACAATGTACTCTTATACATTTCAATATAAAATCCACCACAAACCAACAAACTAAAAACAAAGGCACTCACTCGTCCGGATAAGGTGGTGAAGGAAACTCGACTGTATTGCATGAGTACGCTGCGAGTGTGACTGAGGCTATGTGAGGACCGAGGTAGAGGAGGAAGGTGTGGAGGCCTGTACCCAGCCCCACCGAGGATAGTATACCCAGCCAAACCCACCATGCACACCACCAGAACATGTGACCTGTCCTCTCTAGCATCTGTGGGTATGAAAAGATGGTGCGTGGGTGAGAAATGAGTGTGTGTAATTCACAAGGTCAGTCAGCATCACATGATGCCTGTGATCATTAGCTTTTTACCCTCCCAGAAGAGAGCTGAGACCTCATATACTCTGATCTAAGGGCAAAGCCTTGACCTTCACACACGCACACACCCATACCTTTGCTCAACGGAGACAGTACCCACTCGCTTCGTCAGTGAAACTTTTTGCATTCTGAACAAGGAGTGAACCCGTCTTAGCAGACACTAGGTGAGAGCATTACCACTGAGCCCGTGTGTGTGTGTGTGTGTGTGTGTGTGTGTGTGTGTGTGTGTGTGTGTGTGTGTGTGTGTACAGAATAAATATATATATATATATATATATATATATATACAGTATATATACAGGAAATGAAGTTAGCAGGGGAGTGAAAGATAAAAATGGTAGGTTACTAGTGGAGAAGGGTGAAAAAGTGAGCAGATGGAGAGAACACTTTAAGGAATTGTTTAACATAAAGGATGGAAGGAATGCGAGTATAAGTGGCTGGGGAATGGCTGGGAGAAGGAGGGAGGTGAGAAGGCAGGAAGAAATCAGTAGGATAGAAGTTGTGGAAGCAATGAAGAAAGTTAAATTGGGGAAAACCTCAGGAATTGATGGAGTGTGTGGTGAAATGCTGAAGCATGGGGGAGAGATAGTAGTAGAATGGATCTGGAAAGTGTGCAGATTGGCCTGGGAGGAAGGTGGAGTCCAGGAGGATTGGAAGTCAGGTATAATTATTCTCTTCTACAAAGGAAAAGGGGAAAAAGAAGTGTGTGGTGATCATAGGGGCATTTGTCTTCATAGTATAATAAGAAAAGTGTATGGTAGGATACTTACTGACAGAGTTAGAGAAAGAACAGAGGAATTAGTTGGAGAAGAACAGGGAGGCTTTAGGAAGGGAAGAGGTTGTGTAGATCAGATATTAATTCTTAGATCTTTAGTGGAAACGTTTCTAGAGAAGGGAAAGAAGTTGTATGCGGCTTTCATGGATTTGGAGAAAACATTTAACAGGGTGGATAGACAAGTATTTTGGAAAGTATTAAGAATATATGGAGTAGATGGGAAGTTATTGAATGCTGTGAAGAGTATGTATGATGGTGCGAAGGCTGCAGTGCATGTGGATGGTGAACTGAGTGAATTTTTCTCTTTGAAGGTTGGGTTGAAACAGGGATGTGTCATGTCTTCATGGTCGTTCAATCTGTACATGGATGGGGTAATACAATAGGTACAAGGTAGGGTAGTGGATGTTGGAGTGGCCCTGGTGAGGGTAGTGTTTGGAAACTCCCTGTACTGTTGTTTGCAGATGATACTGTGTTGTTGAGTGAAGACGAAGAAGGTTTGGTGGATGAGTTTGGGAATGTGTGTAAGAAACGGAATCTAAAGGTGAATGTAGGGAGGAGTAAAGTGATGGTCTTTGAGAGAGGTGAACTCAGTGAATGTACAGCGAGGTTGGATGGTGAGGAATTGGAAAATGTGAGTATGTTTAAGTACTTGGGTAGTGTGATGAGTAAGGATGGAAGTTTGGAGGGTGAAGTGCTTGAAAAGGTACAGCAGGGAAGAAAGGGTGCTGGTTCCTTGAAAGCAGTGATAAGAAGCAGGGAAGTGAGCATGGAAGTGAAAAAGTTACTACATGACAGTATTGTGACAACAACTCTAAAGTATGGAAGTGAAGCTTGGACATTGTTGGAAGGACACAAGTCAAGAGTGAGAGCAGTGGAAATGAGTTATTTAAGAGAAGCCTGTGGAGTCACATGGAGAGACAGGCTGACAAATGAGGATATAAAGGAGCGTTGTGGTGTGGATGTGGATGTGATAGGAAGCATTAGGAGAAATACACTGAGGTGGTTTGGCCATATGGAGAGGATGGAGGGTGAAAGACTGACGAAGAGAGTGTATGTGAGTGAGGCGGAGGGGGGAAGAGGGAGGGGGAGGCCGAGGATGAGATAGAGGGATGGGGTGGAGAGGTATATGAGAGAGGGGGGTGTGAGTTGGGAGCAGGGCAGTGAAATGGCGGGGGACAGGGCGACATGAAGGCGATTTGTTTGTGGCCATCCCGAATGGGACTGAGGCGTCTGGTAATAGATAGATACATATATATACATATATATATATATATATATATATATATATATATATATATATATATATATATATATATATATATATATATATATATATATATATATACAGCATACAGTACCCTTGTGTCCAACACGCGTTTGTCCAGTACGATTCATGTCCAGCACGGAGAGCAATAATTAGTAAGATTTCTATCTATCTATCTATTGCCAGATGCCTCAATCCCGTTTGGGGTGGCCACAAACAAATCGCCTCCAAGTTGCCCTGTCCCCCGCCATTTCACTGCCCTGCTCCCAACTCACACCCCACTCTCTCACATACTTCTCCACCCCATCCCTCCATCTCATCCTCGGCCTCCCCCTCCCTCTTCCCCCCTCCACCTCACTCACATACACTCTCTTCGTCAGTCTTTCACCCTCCATCCTCTCCACATGGGCAAACCACCTCAGTGTGTTCCTCATAACGCTTCCTATCACATCCACATCAACACCACAACGCTCTTTTATATCCTCATTCGTCAGCCTGTCTCTCCATGTGACTCCACAGGCTCCTCTTAAATAACTCATTTCCACTGCTCTCACTCTTGACTTGTGTCCTTCCAACAACGTCCAAGCTTCACTTCCGTACATTAGAGTTGGTATCACAATACTGTCATGCAGTAACTTTATCACTTCCATGCTCACTTCCCTGTTTCTTATCACTGCTTTCAAAGAATCAGCAACCTTTCTTCCCTGCTGTACCCTTTCAAGCACTTCACCCTCCAAACCTCCATCCTTACCCATCACACTACCCAAGTACTTAAACGTACTCACATTTTCCAATTCCTCACCATCCAACCATGCTGTAAATTCACTGACTTCACCTCTATCAAAGACCATCACTTTACTGTTCCCTACATTCAAATTTAGATTCCGTTTCTTACACACTCTCACTAACTCATCCGCCAAGCCTTGCAGCTCCCCTTCATCTTCACTCAACAACACAGTATCATCTGCAAACAACAGTACAGGGAGTTTCCAAACACTATCCTCTCTCACCAGGGCCACTCCAACATCCACTAACCTACCTTGTACCACTTTTATTACCCCATCCATGTACAGACTGAACAACCATGGAGACATGACACATCCCTGTTTCAAACCAACTTTCAAAGAGAAAAATTCACTTAATTCACCATCCACACGTACTGCAGCCTTCGCACCATCGTACATACTCTTCACAGCATTCAACAACTTCCCATCTACTCCATATATTCTTAATACTTTCCACAATCCTTGTCTATCCACCCTGTCATATGCTTTCTCCAAATCCATGAAAGCCGCATACAACTTCTTTCCCTTCTCTAGAAACTTTTCCACTAAAGATCTAAGAATGAATATCTGATCTACACAACCTCTTCCCTTCCTAAAGCCTCCCTGTTCTTCTCCAGCTAATTCCTCTGTTCGTTCTCTAACTCTGTCAGTAAGTATCCTACCATACACTTTTCCTATTATACTAAGAAGACAAATGCCCCTATGGTTACCACACACTTCTTTTTCCCCTTTTCCTTTGTACAAGGGAATAATTATACCTGACTTCCAATCCTCCGGGACTCTACCTTCCTCCCAGGCCAATCTGCACATCTTCCACATCCATTCTACTACTATCTCTCCCCCATGCTTCAGCATTTCACCATACACTCCATCAATTCCTAGGACTTTCCCCAATTTAACTTTCTTCATTGCTTCCACAACTTCTATCCTACTGATTTCTTCCTGTCTTCTCACCTCCCTCCTTCTCCCAACCATTCCCCAGCCACTTATACTCACATTACTTCCATCCTCTACGTTCAACAATTCCTTAAAGTGTTCTCTCCATCTGCTCACTTTTTCTCCAGTCTCCACTAGTAATCTACCATTTTTATCTTTCACTCCCCTGCTAACTTCACTTCCACCCTGTCTTACTCTTTTCACCTCTCTCCAGAACATTTTCTTACAGTCCCTCCACTTTACACTCAAATTCCTTCCAAATTCCTCATCCACTCTCTTTTTACTCTCTCTTTCTAATCTTTTCACCTCTCTCTTTCTTTCTACATATAACTCTCTCTTCCGCCTCTCAACTTCTTCCACACCCCTATTTCTCATCCATTCATTGTATGCTTTCTTCTTTTGTGCCACAGCCTGTTTCACCTCTTCAGTCCACCACGCTGTTCCTTGCACCCCCCTCCGTAAGTAAGTAAGATTTAATTCGGTTTAATTACTGTAACGCGGGTGCATTAGCAGAACATGGACGGAGCTCTGAGAAGTGGGCGAAATCTGCAGAGTTCGCCTCTAGAACGATCACCCCTGGTCCAACACGGTCATACTGGACGTTCCCGTGATGCTGACAGACAATAAAAACTTCTGATCAAGTAGCCTTCCCCGCCCGCTATTGTGTCGTGATTGTGATGTCGCCCAATTAAAAACGCTTCTGCTATCATGTGATGTTTTGTTTAAATTTCTCCTGCCACAGCGCCACTCAGTCACATAATTCGCATTAGAAGGTGCTTTTTTCTTGCTGCATTTTTCTGCCCTTGTTACTGCATTTTACCCTGCTCACAATGCCTAGGAAGCCTTCTGAGAACCCCAAGAAGCAGCGGCACCTCCCTCAGGCCACCAAGCTAGAAAGCATCGAGAGGAAGAAGAAAGGGGAGAGGAAAGTGGACATTGACAAGGCCTACGACATGAATGAAGCCAACGTGAGGACCATAATAAAAAACCAAGACAAGATCCTGGCAGCAGTGAAGGCTTACAGAGTGCTAGGACAGGCAGAAGCAGGACCTTCCATGGCTGTGGACAAAGATAGTGATTCTGAGTGTAATTTCGAAGGATTTATGAGGGAGGTTGAGGAGGAGCAGCAGCCATTAACCGCTAGTGACACCAGCAGCCATCCTCCGGGGACCCAGTAGGACTACCTACAGCCTTGGATACCACGTTCCATTCCCAGCAAGCCCACCAACACTATCCTAAAAAGTTAGTTATCATTCATAGCACAGTACCACTTATTATAATTACAGTAGTACCGATATATGTATAGGTATATGGTAGGTATTTAGGGTGACTTTTCCTAGGGTTGCTGACATAATTCATTTTTCCCCATAAGCTCTGTTGTTTGTCCAACACGTTTTTGGTCCAACACGGGACCCATGCGTGACAATATTACCGCGTTGGATGCGAGGGTACTGTATACTGTATATATCAACCTATCTATTGCCAGACGCCTCAATCCCGTTTGGGGTGGCCACAAACAAATCGCCTCCAAGTTGCCCTGTCCCTCGCCATTTCACTGCCCTGCTCCCAACTCACACCCCCCTCTCTCATATACCTCTCCACCCCATCCCTCCATCTCATCCTCAGCCTCCCCCTCCCTCTTCCCCCCTCCACCTCACTCACATACACTCTCTTCGTCAGTCTTTCACCCTCCATCCTCTCCACATGGCCAAACCACCTCAGTGTGTTCCTCATAACGCTTCCTATCACATCCACATCAGCACCACAACGCTCCTTTATATCCTCATTCGTCAGCCTGTCTCTCCATGTGACTCCACAGGCTCCTCTTAAATAACTCATTTCCACTGCTCTCACTCTTGACTTGTGTCCTTCCAACAACGTCCAAGCTTCACTTCCATAAGTTAGAGTTGGTATCACAATACTGTCATGTAGTAACTTTATCACTTCCATGCTCACTTCCCTGTTTCTTATCACTGCTTTCAAGGAACCAGCAACCTTTCTTCCCTGCTGTACCCTTTCAAGCACTTCACCCTCCAAACCTCCATCCTTACCCATCACACTACCCAAGTACTTAAACGTACTCACATTTTCCAATTCCTCATCATTCACCTCTCTCAAAGACCATCACTTTACTCTTCCCTACATTCACATTTAGATTCCTTTTCTTACACACACTCCCAAACTCATCCACCAAGCCTTGCAGCTCCCCTTCGTCTTCACTCGACAACACAGTATCATCTGCAAACAACAGTACAAGGAGTTTCCAAACACTATCCTCTCTCACCAGGGCCACTGCAACATCCACTACCCTACTTGTACCTCTTTTATTATCCCATCCATGTACAGATTGAACAACCATGGAGACATGACACATCCCTGTTTCAACCCAACCTTCAAAGAGAAAAATTCACTTAGTTCACCATCCACACGCACTGCAGCCTTAGCACCATCATAAATACCATTCATAGCATTCAACAACTTCCCATCTACTCCATATATTCTTAATACTTTCCACAATCCTTGACTATCCACCCTGTCATATGCTTTCTCCAAATCCATGAAAGCCGCATACAACTTCTTTCCCTTCTCTAGAAACTTTTCCACTAAAGATCTAAGAATGAATATCTGATCTACACAACCTCTTCCCTTCCTAAAGCCTCCCTGTTCTTCTCCAACTAATTCCTCTGTTCGTTCTCTAACTCTGTCAGTAAGTATCCTACCATACACTTTTCCTATTATACTAAGAAGACAAATACCCCTATGATTTCCACACATTTCTTTTTCCCCTTTTCCTTTGCACAAGGGAATAATTATACCTGACTTCCAATCCTCCGGGACTCTACCTTCCTCCCAGGCCAATCTGCACATCTTCCACATCCATTCTACTACTATCTCTCCCCCATGCTTCAGCATTTCACCACACACTCCATCAATTCCTGGGGCTTTCCCCAATTTAACACTCTTCATTGCTTCCACAACTTCTGTCCTACTGATTTCTTCCTGTCTTCTCACCTCCCTCCTTCTCCCAGCCATTTCCCAGCCACTTATACTCGCATTACATCCATCCTGTTTGTTCAACAATTCCTTAAAGTGTTCTCTCCATCTGCTCACTTTTTCACCCTTCTCCACTAGTAATCTACCATTTTTATCTTTCACTCCCCTGCTAACTTCACTTCCACCCTGTCTTACTCTCTTCACCTCTCTCCAGAACATTTTCTTACAGTCCCTCCACATTACACTCAAATTCCTTCCAAATTCCTCATCCACTCTCTTCTTACTCTCTCTTACTAATCTTCTCACCTCTCTCTTTCTTTCTACATATAACTCTCTCTTCCACCTCTCAACTTCTTCCACGCCCCTATTTCTCATCCATTCATTGTATGCTTTCTTCTTTTGTGCCACAGCCTGTCTCACCTCTTCAGTCCATCATGCTGTTCCTTGCACCCCCTTTCGTCTTCTCTTCCTCCCACACACCACATCACATACTGCACATATTTCTTCTGTAAATATCCTGCACACACCTTCCACGTCCCCCATCTGCTCCAATTCATATTTGCCCAATCATTGCTCCACTCCTCTCTTGTACTCTGCCTTTTTCTCATCCTCCTGTAACCTTTCCACTCTCCTTGCAACTACTCCTTCCTCTCGTACAGTACAATACACATAAACATGGCTTTTGCTTATCTAACTGGCTGGTGAACGTAGCTGAAATGGTCAGGCAGTCCGGACTACTTCTGACTTTATCGGACTTTTTCCGATATACTGTATATGAATTTAGTCCAACAGCTCCTTGATTCCGAAAAAAGAGAATTCCGGTATATTGAAGTCCATTATATCAAGGTTTTACTCATTATCATCATTTGGACCTCCTTTCTCACCCTAGGGCAGGGAGAGAAGTAGCCAGCTCCAGACAGCCAAAGTCTGCCCAATTCAATGGGTCACACATCCATTCACTCATCATTCAAGCCCTCGAAATCCTAGCTCCGTCAGATTGACCAAAAAAATTTCACCACATTCTGTAGCTTCACATATACCTATCTGATATATTATAACAGCAAGTACTTGGCAATCATTTTTCATGATTTTCAGGCCATTTTACACACATTTTCATAATAATTTTATAAAGCAAGTTCAAAATTATTGGAAATTCCACAAAAACATTTAAAAAGTCACTGTTTTTAAATAGCTTATTACAAAGCAAAACTAAGTTATATTAACAAAAATATCTTTAGAATTCCCAAGTCACACTGCAACTTTCTGCACCCATCATACTTGGAATCTAAAAGCTGAAATTTTCAACACATGCTATTAAGGTGTGTGTGTGTTGTGTTGTGTAGAAAAATAATAGGAAGAAAGTAGACTTTCTGTGAGTTGTAGTTTATGATGTGAGGGGTAAATGGGTTGCTTAAGAGTTGCATTTTATATTGGTCATGTTGGAGAGAGAAGCCTTTAGGTGGTGGCACCAACATGGCCAGATGGTTCAACTGCCAGGTTATAAAAACATCCCTCATCTACTTCCCAGTCGCTAGTAAGGAGGCTGGTTAACTGTGGAGGACAGACAACTACAGCCTGCAGTCCACTGGGTTAACATTTTAGATGAGCCTTGGGTTGCAACTCCTACTACAGAACTTCTATTTCATGCTGGAGGTTGGTTAGCTGTGGAAAATGGGCAACTACAGCCTGCAATCCACTGGGTTAATATTTCAGATGAGCCTGGGGTTGCAACTACTACTACAGTACTTCTATCTCATACTGGAATCACAAACAGCTACTAACAGCTCTGTGTGGTCCTGGGGTATTGTAGGCAGCGTAGTAGCCACCCACCAACATGGCCACCAGCAGAACCAGTCTTTTGTTGTGCCATAATCTGCAGAGGAAACATGTCATCAGAGCTGCTTGTTATAATGGGTTTTTACTGTTTAGTATATTACATCACCACCCTTTTCATCATTTTAACTCAATTTCAGATACATCACATTCACATGGAATACAAGACCTCCAAAGCATAGTGCTTTAAGTTCAATGAAACCATTAACCTGTGAGAAAAAGTCTACAAACACTCTTTCTATGCCACACAAGGTACAAAACTGTAACCCAAGTGTTGACTAGCAGGGTTGACAATAATGAAATCACAGAACTATGATGCTGCATTCTAGGATTTTGAGAAGGTACAACAGAGGTACTGGGATTACCAAGTATGGTACTGAAAGGAAGCCGTCAGGTGCAATAAACAAGCAGTCCTCCCCTAACGTGGTTTGATGCAGCACGATATTGCTCTAATGCAACACAATTAACATTCTAACGCGGGAACTGTAAGCCTAACGCGGTAATTTGAATCCTGAGTCAAGCTGAGTCTCTCAAGGAGTTCATTTTTGACAGCGACCCATCCCTTGCAAGAGGTAACGATGTGATTAAGCAGATTGTTGATGCAGTCAGCATCTACAATTGTATGCACACCGACCGAGTAAACCGTCGTACACAGTCACTGATCACTCGTTACTTCGCCAGACAAGCTGCCACTGGTCTAAAGCAAGAGGATATCCAGCGACAAGAGGATGAAGAAGCTATGAAGGACCTAGAAAGAAATATTTGGAGTGTTGCTTGTGAAACAGACTTTGATGAATTTTAGTGTGTGTTCTCCTCCTCCACCTCATCTCCAGCGACGTGTGTCCGTTCTCCTCACATAAAGTACAGTACAAAAAATAAAAATAGTCCTGGATTGACATAATGTATTTTTTATAACCATATTAATGCTTTTAGGAGGTTTAAATTGGGGGGTATAAAAATTTTTTTTGTACCACAAGGGGAGAAAAGTGGACTTTGGGCAAGGCTGTGGAAGGAAATAGGGGTTTTCAATAGTCCCTCTAATACAATATTTGCCTAATGTGAGGTCAGTGAGGATGCAAATACCCGCTTTAGGGGAGGACCCCTTGTATTCATTCAGAGTCTTGTATAGTGTGTGCAACAATTCATTTTGTTTTGTTTCATTTCGTTTTTAAAGGCTCCAATATGCTCACATGAGTTGGCCTTTATCATCTATTGGCGGCTCTCCATGCTGCTCAACCTCTGGCAGCTTTCCTATTCAGTCCCTTATCCTTGAGATCACACTCAATGACCTCATCCCAAGTATTTTTTGCCTACCTCTTGCAATCCTACCCCTAACGTTAACACTTCTCACTTTCTGCACTCAATTATCATCCCCCATCCTCACCACATGCCCAAACCATCTCAATCTACCTCTCCTCATCACAATACCAATACACTACAATCTCATCCTATCTCTCAACTCCTTCATCGTAAATCTAGTCTCCTCAGGCCTAGCGCTCAAGAACGCACTGCACGTCCACCTAATCATTGTCATTTCTGTACGTCTGAGCTGGCGAATATCCTCTTCCTTTGTTGCCCAGGTCTCACAACCATACAGCATTACACTCCTAACATATGCTGTATAAAAAGATCCCTTAGCACCGAGGGAGAGCCCTCTCAAGGTCAGGAGAGGCAACAGCTCCCCGAAGTTCTTCTAACCATTCCTCACTCTAACCACAGAGCTCCAGCCCCACCTCCAGCATACAAGATGTCTCCCAAATAACAAATCTCTTCCACATACTCAAGAGACTCACTAGCAAGATCAATCCTTTCACACCTGGCAATCTCCACATGCTCTCACCGACACACCATACACAAGATATCAGCATTATCTTGCAGTCAACCTCTAATACCACTACATCTTGTATGCACCCACTTATCACAAACATTGCACACGATGGAATTAATTCCCATGCCCTTGTGGTAAATCACACAAGGCCACTCTCCCTCTTCTTTGACAGTACCACCATCAGCCCTGGATACCATCACTCTTGTTTTATCTACATTTACTCTTAAGCCCTTGTGTCTCATACCATCTCTCCACTTCCTAAATCTTTCCTCTGCCTCCCTTTCATTCTCTGCAATCAATGCCAAATCATCGGCATACATCTCCCACGGAAGTCCATTTCTGAAGTCATGTGAGAGGGCTTCAAGTACTGTACCATCATAAACATGGAACTCAAGACTGACACCTAATGCACACCAACAGTCACAGAAAACTCAATCACTCAAATCTCCATTCACCCTTACTTGGGTGTGAGCACCCACATACATGGCCACAACCACACTAACCAGCCACTCCTCAATCCCAAGCTTTCTCGTTGCCCACTTCACCACCTCCCTTGGGACTCGGTCAAAGAACATCACCAAATCAACAATAACAAAGTACAGATCCCTTTTCTTTCCTATTAATTTTTCCTGAAGCTGTCAAACAATGAATATGTCATCAGTGGTCCTTTTGCCTGACATAAATCCAAACTGCATCTTACCAATGTTCACTCTTTCTCTCGTCAAAGTACAGATCCCTTTTCTTTCCTATTAATTTTTCCTGAAGCTGTCAAACAATGAATATGGCATCAGCAGTCCTTTTGCCTGATATAAATCCAACTGCATCTTACCAATATTCACTCTTTCTCTCGCCATACCTTCTAGAACTCTCTCCATTACCTTCATTATCTGGTCCAAAAGCTTTACGCCTCTATAATTTCCTTTTTCCAGGGCATCACCCTTCCCCACGTACAATCAAAAACACAATTATCTTCCTAGTTCCGTGTGAAGAAAATTTATGATGGGCGAAATACAATGAAACATCTATCTCTGCCAGTGCGTGTTTCAGATGGTTTGATTTTTCCACTATGTATTCATCAAACATTGGGAAGATGCTTGTGTCTTTGCTTGTACACATGTAAAAGTACACTCTTCAGCCAGTCATCTGGGACGACACCTTCATATACGATCGTATTTATCAAGTCTTAAACTAACCCCTTTCTCCTGAGGCTATCAGCATTCGGCAGTCAACCCAGACACATCTGCTGCCTTCCCCACCTGCACCTTGCCTAATGCCCTGCTCAAAGTCGCACCGTCAATTAAAGGCTAAGGGTTAAATACTGGATCTGCTGGCTCCAAATCTTCCCTGTTCCAATCAAACTCCTCACTGAACATCCAGTTGTAATGCTCTCTCCAGGCGTCTTTAACATCCGAGTGTTCACCACTACCTTCCTTCATCATTCTTCACACACTGCTCACCTATGATATCCCTGTTTTCCCCTTTCATCTGATTTGCCACCTTAAATATCATATTCTTCCCTTCCACACTATTTAGGTTATCAAGTAAAAGTCTCTGAGACTCGGATTTTCCCCTGTAAACCTCTTTTTTTTAGCCCTACACTTGGCAGCCAAATATTCCTCTTTGTTACCACCCCTTTTCCATTCCCTGAAAAGCCTTCTTTTCTCCTTAATTGCAGGTTATACACCCTCATCCTACCATTAAGTTACTTTAGGTCTTGGGAGGGCCCCTTGTCCATCCATACACTGAATCAGTAACTCTCAGGAGATTGTTCTTGAGAGCTCTGTACTGTTCATTAATGCTTCTGTCAATGGTTTCCTGCTCAGCCACCAATCTACTTTTCTCGCTATAGAAGGCATCCCTTACCGCCTGGTTTTTCAACTTCCATATTCTCCTCCTAGGTGCATAAATTCTCTTTTTCATCACCTGCTCCTTAAGGACCATGTCACATGCTGCACACACTCCTTGCTCCCTAAAACTTATCCCTCATCAACTTCCTATCAGACCTCCTGACCAGGAAGTAGACTATCTGGCTACTATTTCCCCCCAGACTTGTATGTAATCAGCCTACTCTCTCTTTTCCTAAAATATGTGTTGCACACAATAATGTTCACTGCCTCCCCAGAATCGAGTATCCTTTCCCCTTCCTCATTCCTTGCACCATATGCACATCCCCCATGTACCCCTCCATATCCTTGAGCTGCTTCACCTACTTGACCATACAGGTCCCCTCCCAAAACTACAATTTCATCATCCCCCATACCACTTACCACATGTACCAGTATTTAGTCATCCCAGATTCTATCTTTTTCTAAATCATCCAATCCAGCCTGTGGAGCATACGCCAATATAAATGAAAATGTGACCCTATCGAACAAAGTTTTTACTATTATCCTTTCACTCACTCTCAATACATTCATGACATATTCCACTCATTCCTCCTTAACCTGTGGACTGCGCAATTACCTTTTTTTTATCCCACCCCCTGGTGCCCAAAAAAATGAAGGAAATTTTTTTTTTTCTTACAGTTTTTGTTTATTATAAACTTGAAGATAAACATCCAGGGCATCTTCTGGTGAAAAAAAAAAAAATCTCTCCCTCCATCTTTGCGTAGGGCCATGCGTAAGTTTATGTAGGTGAAAAAAAAAAAGAAAAAAAAAAATCATTTTTTTTTTTTTATTATAAACTTGAAGATAAACATCCATGGTATCACCTGATGAAAAAAAAAAAAATCTCTCTCTCTTTGTCTTTGCATAGCACCATGTGTAAGTTTGCGTGGGGATCAAGCTGTTAAAGGTGATGCACGGCCAGAACAGCCTGAGCTGTGGCTCGCAATGCGACACTACCCAGCCTGAGCTGTAGCTCGCAATCCACAGGTTAACCAACACATCCACACCACTATATCCATCTGCCCTACCCT
Organism: Coenobita brevimanus; assembly: GCF_032717465.1. Taxonomy (NCBI): domain Eukaryota; kingdom Metazoa; phylum Arthropoda; class Malacostraca; order Decapoda; family Coenobitidae; genus Coenobita; species Coenobita brevimanus. Next base: position 44,566,495 of record NC_136979.1, on the reverse strand, counting down.
GCCAAAATATCTTGTATCGACAATCCCTCCAACCAATCATTCTGGCTGATCCACCCCTGTAATCCTACACACAGCCAACATCCACTCACCTCCTACTCAACACTTCAACCACTTCCTCCACTCTACCACTCAAACTACCCACATTCCATGATGCCACTCTGATCCCCTTGGGTGATTTAGCTTCCTCAGGCTTGCTTTGATTTTTCTCCTTTTTTGTCATAATCAGTAAAAACAATAGGGAGAGAGAGAGCACAGACCCCACCCACCTGCACAGTCCCAAGTCCAAGCATGGGACCTGTGATCCATAGCCCACTGGCTGTGGCCTCAAGACATCCTACCAGGACAGCTAGAGGGACACCCTCCAAGTGTACCTTGGCACCCTGAAATATTGGCAATACTGGGGGGGGGGGGGGGAAGCCTAACCCTCTCAAGTATTCTGATATAAAATAAGTTGCATTTGGCTTTCCATTAGAGAGTCTTCTGTGAGTGAAGTTTTGAATGAGGGATCTGTTTAGTTTTCGGCAAGTACAGCTATTCTAACTGTCAATTTATAATCTGGTTCTCAGAGGAGGTAGCCACAAACAAATTGCCTTCATGTTAACCTCTCCTTTGCCATCGGGCTGTCCTTTTTCCAACTAGCACTAACGTCATTCATATATAGAACTGCTCTACCCTGTCACTCCAACTCATTTTTGGTCTCTACCCTAGCATCTGTACTTACTTGACCAAATACTCTGATGCGAGGATGAAACACTCCCTAGTGAAATAATTTAGCGTCTGTACCGGCCGCCGCCACAGCACCAGCTTGGCCCGCTCCTCCTTCTCAGCCAGTCGCTGTTCCAAGCTGGGCCCACTGAGGATGCCCACCATGCTACCAGACCCGTTGGCCTGCTTCCCACACCCCGCTCTGCCCTGCCGCTTCTGTGCTGATGTCTCCCCCATGGCTACCACGTGGTTACCCCGCGACTCTCTCCCTGCCTGCATGGGGGATACATACTGTTATACATTCATACAATTAAATAGTCAGTTCTAAAATTAAGTAAAGGATGTGTTCAAAAAGAGTACAATTTTTTTTTTCCATCAACAGTAATTTAATGAAAGATTGCCTATTAAAGTTCCACTGCTTCCTACAAGACTGCTTTACCGATCTCCACAAATGTGCAGTACTAGCTGAATGGAACCAACTGTAATATGTTGGAATGCATCCTGTCTTATACATTAGACCCTGGCTATAACAAGCCTCAATATAATGGATTTTGGATTTAACGAACGCCTTAGAACCCTCTGAACTTTCGTCAGCTATACCGAACAATGGTCATTAAATGGGGCACATCATATGGCCCTTTCAAACACCTCCTCTGGGCCCACCTAACTGTTTTCAGTTATACCAAATGATGGTTATTAAATGTGGCTCATTCTATGGCCCTTCCAAATCAAAACTACCCTCTACCCACCATGATTGCTGAGCTGTAAAAACCGATTAATAGTGTACAGTGATCCCTCGGTTATCACACACTTGGTCATAGCAGTTTTCGTTACCACTGTTAGATGAAGTTCTGCACTCCTGCCGTTATCAAGTATTTTGGGGAGTTTAAAAAAAGGAAAAAAGAAACTTCGTTATTTTGTACCAGATCTGGTTTCTGCCAACAATGATGGTGCAAAACCTGTGGTTTCTTATGGCTTTGGGGGATTCAAAAATAAGGCTCTACATAAGGAGTTAATTGAAGGTGGGGGAAGTCACTAACACTCCACCCCCTAGCTTCAAAACCACATAACTCAAGCCCAGCTCATGTCTTTATATGGTACTTGTTCTACCTTACTGTGCCCTTTTAATCATTTTCTATTAACCTAACCATGCCCGTGTGTGTATCTGATACCATAACAGGATGTACATATTTAGTGGATTGTTGTAAAAAGGAACATTTGGGTTTACAAGTGGGGTGCCTGGTACCAATTAGGATAAATCTCATAAGTTCTGTGCCTTCCTTATGGAACAATTTCATTTTTACACACTAGGCGTGGTACCAGGTACAAGTATGTGCAATAACCGAGGGATCACTCTACTAGTCATGGCAAAGTACTGTACAATGAAATGGATGTGAAGTAAGCTGCAAAAGGGTGAAATTATAGGTCAAATTAGTGTACAATGGATATAGTTTTCATTTTTAGTACAGGAATATTATTTTTTAAAAATTCAAACGTGCTTGAAATCCCACCAGTGGGGGGGGAGGGGACCCTCAGATATAACAACTTTCTAATTTACCGAACCTGACTCCCTCAATTAGTCTGTTATATTGAGGGTCTATTGTAATTTTACTACAATTAGGGAGGACAACAACAAAAATACAGTAATGCAGTCTGTCATCATTTAAAGTTGCTTCATTATTAAACTGCTCATGAATTACTATTTTTCTCATTTACAGTAGTTAGTTATGATTCACTTTTATTTGTACGGTAAAAAATGAACTGTGTGTGTGTGTGTGTGTGTGTGTGTGTGTGTGTGTGTGTGTGTGTGTGTGTGTGTGTGTGTGTGTGTGTGTGTGTGTGTGTGTGTGTGTGTGTGTGTGTGTGTGTGTGTGTGTGTGTGTGTGTGTGTGTGTGTGTGTGTTTCAAGTTTTAACCCCTCAATCACAAATTAGAAGTAACATGTCACAATTAAATTTGTTTCACTTACAATGGCCTTTTCCCAACACACGTCAGACTTTAACTGATGACTGCCTGTGATACTGTGACATAATCTTTTCAAAATTACTGCCATGGGATGTAAACTCTAAGAAGCTATGTGCAAGTTCAAAATACACAAACAGGTAAAAATCAGTCATTGTTAGAAACTGACTGTTGTGTGACTTTTGTGTTACAGAAAAGCTTGTGACTTACAGTATAACAGTGGAATACAGCATACTAGCACAAAAGTAAGCTCCTGTTTTGTAAGAACAATCACAAGTCCAGTTAAATCAACTTATTGCAGCAAGCTTACTGCTCTCTAACACTGCATTATAGAATGGTAACACACTAATGCATTAACCCTACCACTAGTAGGGGTTCTCTCAGCAGAATAAATCAATCCTGGTGTCTGCCAGAATACAAAAACTAAGTATGCTTTCACCACTGAAGGGGTTACTGCAACAAAGCTGTCATACAGACAAAAACTTGATACCACACATACTGTGGTTCTCAAATCATTACAGTATAATACAAATCATGCAACATGGATGAAAAACATCACAGCTGGATACTTTGTCAGTTTTGTACCCCAGTGCTGAAACACACAAACTAGGGTGAAGGTTTTGCTTACATTGCATTGCAATATCCTGTAAATCAGTGGTCCCCAAACTTTTGTAGGCTTTAGGCCACATTTACCTGTGTGTGTGTGTGTGTGTGTGTGTGTGTGTGTGTGTGTGTGTGTGTGTGTGTGTGTGTGTGTGTGTGTGTGTTCAGTTTTAACCCCTCAATCATGAATTAGAAGTAACATAAATCATACTTAAATTTGTTTCACTTACAATGGCCTTCTGCCAATACCAAACACGACGAACTAGTAATATGTAATAGTAATAAACTATTACATGGTTTTCAAAGTAATAGTAACAGATCACAAATTCCTGGCTGTAGGAGTAATAGTAACAAAAGGCAAAGTAACAGATAACTGTATATCACTTTCCTATTACAGACACTTCTTTTGTCTCAGGTGTCAACAAAATAAATTATATATGCATTGTCAACCTATCTATCTATCTCTATCTATTGCCAGACGCCTCAATCCCGTTTGGGGTGGCCACAAACAAATCGCCTCCAAGTCGCCCTGTCCCCCGCCATTTCACTGCCCTGCTCCCAACTCACACCCCCCTCTCTCATATACCTCTCCACCCCATCCCTCCATCTCATCCTCGGCCTCCCCCTCCCTGATCCCCCCTCCACCTCACTCACATACACTCTCTTCGTCAGTCTTTCACCCTCCATCCTCTCCACATACCCCTGGGGGTAGGGGGGTTTTTCAAGAATACTCCCCCAGTATCCCTGCTTGTCATAAAAGGCGACTAAAAGGGTTGGCGGAAGGTTAGTGCCCCTCTCCGGAAAACAACTAACTAAAAAAACAAACAATTGTCAACCTACTGATAATTATTTGTCACAGTACTATCTGGCAACTGCATCTCCTACAACAATAACCATATATATCCATAAATAACAGAGATTCTCATTAGCATATATTGTTCTTGAGCCTGTAGTGATTTGTGTGAAACAAGTATCAATATTTGTTACAAAAGTCAATTAAAATAGCCTTCTCATCTTGGTTACCTGTTGGTAGTAACAGTTAGTGTGACATTTTTCCACAATTATGTAGTGTGACATTTTTCTTTCAGTAATGTTATATACAGCATTATTTACACAAAAACTTGATCTTTGCAGAAGTTCTTTAGTTTGTGAAATATGAATTTGATGTTTCCAAGAATTTAAAAGTGGCAAACTTTTCTTTCAATAAAATATAATACAGTACTTCACTGACTACATACAGTCCTTGAAATTGTAGTAATCTGCTTGAAACAAATATCAATACTGGTTACTATCTATTCATCTACCTATTGCCAGATGCTTTAATCCCATACGGGGTGGCCACAAACAAATCACCTCCACGTTGCCATTCCACTGCCCTGCTCCCAACTCACACCCCCCTCTCTCATATACCTCTCCATTCCACCCCTCCATCTCATCCTTGGCCTCCCCCTCCCTCTTCCCCCCTCCACCTCACTCTCATACACTCTCCTCATCAGTTTCTCACTCTCCATCCTCTCCACATGGCCAAACCACCTCAGTGTGTAGTAGTAGTAGTAGTTGTTCCCTAGGCAGTCTGGCCAAACAGCCCCGAGTCCCTTAGGAAGGCCATGGCCGAGACCAGGCTTTCCCACACAGCTCTCAAAGAGTGTATGTTGTGTTGTTGGCGTAGGTGATTGTGTGCAATGCAGTCTTCCATAATATGCTTAATAGTATGGGGTGCTGTGTTGCAACCTGGACAGGCATCAGCGACGGAGTCATCCAGCCTCTTCTGGTAGCTTAAGAGGGCTGGATGGTGCCCACATCTCAGCCTGGCCAGGTGGACCCTGTCCTCACGAGGAAGATAGGATTCAGAAGGGTGGATGTCAGGAGGCCGTGCATGCAGCTGTGTGTTGTCTTTTAGTAACTGAATGGAGCGGCGAGTGATCTGAGTGTGGATATGCTTCTGGAAGCTGGTCTGAGGTGGGCGAGGGGGTAGAGATGACAGTATTTGTGTATGGTATCATGTGCTGGGTGTTGTTTTGATGTTCCTTGGTTTGGGTGGATGTGCTGCCATGTACTGTAGTGGATGTTGTGGGTTTGTGGAGGCTGCAGCAAGAAACTGGGTGCCTCTCATGTCTAGGTGATCCTTGACTTTGAGGACTTTGGTTTCTTGATGTAGGTGGTCTGTGGGTGTAGTAGCTGTGCAGCCCATGATTATTTTTAGGGCCTTGTTCTGTATGGTCTGTAGAATGTTGTAGTGTGTTTTGGTCAGGTTAGAAGCCCAGGCAGGGCTTGCATAATTCATCACTGAATGTATGTATTGTTTGTATACTGTGGTGGTGGTTTCTTTGCTGTGTCCGAATGTTGTATGGGCAAGTGACCTCAAAGCATTGAGTACTGGTGTTATTTTATTTTTAATGTTTGTGATGTGTTGTTTAAATGACATTGATGTATTGTATGTTACACCAAGGATTTTTTTTTTTTGGGGGGGGCAGGGGAGTGTTGTTTATGGTGAGGTGTGGGATGTGACTGTGTTCTGCTGTCCAGTTTGTGAGAAGAGTCACTGTAGATTTGGCTGGGGCTATTTTGAGCCTGTTTGTGGTGAACCATTCATGTAGTGTGTTTTTCCTAATGCTTCCAATCATATCCACATCCACACCACAAAGCTCCTTCACTTCCTCATTTGTCAGTCTCTCTCTCCATGTGACTCCACAAGCTCCTCTCAAATAACTCATTTCCATTGCTCTCACTCTTGATTTGTCTCCAAGAACATCCAAGCTTCACTTCCATATGTTGGAGTTGGTACCACAATACTATCAAGTAGTAACTTTTTCACTTCCATGCTCACTTCCATGTTTTTTATCACTGCTTTCAAGTAAGAAGGTGTATCTGAAGCACCTGCAGTAATCAAATCTTGCACTGAACTTAGTCATTTGCACTCTGAATTCTATTTTCTTAACACTGCACACTCAGTTCTTACTTGAGCTCCATTGTACCTTAATGAAATCAGTGTTGCACTCTGCACTTAGGTCTTTGCACTCAGAATTCTAATTTCTTAACACTGCGCACTCTGTTCTTGATTTGCCCTCCATTGTACTTCAGTGAAATCAGTGTTGCACTCTGCACTTAGGTCTTTGCACTCAGAATTCTAATTTCTTAACACTCCGCACTCTGATCTTATCCGCGCTCCATTGTACCTTAATGAAATCAGTGTTGCACTCTGCAGTTAAGTCTCTGCACTCAGAATTCTAATTTCTTAACACTGCACACTGTTCTTTTCACTTTCCGGACATGCCTTTGGCTCTATTACATTGGATAGTGGAGGGATTACTGTATACAGTATATATATATATATATATATATATATATATATATATATAGTAAGACCTAACTATAACGGATTAATTGGGGCCGAAACCATTCCGAAAAATGCGAAATTCTGATAAAAGCGACATCCAGACTTTCTCCTGTTAACCCTGGCTTTTTCCGATATATCAGACATTAGTCCGCATCGTTTGAATGGTTTTTAAACCGTTTTGACTACCAATGCAGTACTGTGCTGTATTATAACTTGACTACATTAATCAAATGGTATAATATATATAATAAGAATGTACTGTACACTGATAAATATGTCTTTTATTTACCACATTGTGGTGAACATAGCTGACGTGGTCAGGCAGTCTGGACTCCTCCTGGCTTCATTGGACATTTTCCGATATATAGGAATTTAGTCTGGTGGCTCCTTGAGTCCGATAAAAGCGAATTCCAGTCTATTGAAGTCCGTTATATCGAGGTTTAACTGTGTGTATATATATACAGTATATATATATATATATAGAGTCGACCTTCTGTCTTCGCGGGGGTCAGTGGCCTGAGACCCCCACGAAGATCGAATATCCGTGTAAAATTGGTACTCCCCTAAAAACACCCCTAGCCCCCCATTTCCTTCTTTAATGAAAGAAAACCCGTGTGTACATGTCAATAAACACTTTATTTATAATTAAAGTATGAAAAAAATAGTTTAATTGCGTTGGTGGATGGCCGCTCACACCGCTCGTCACAGCTACACTCTCACCCTCCACCACCGTTACCAGGATTTTCCCATTCTACCTTCTCCAGCACGGTCATTACCTTCTTCTGGCGCTTTGGGGTGCCTTCAGGAGATGTCTTGGCTGCTCTCTTAGGGCCCATGGTATATAAAATGATGGTGTCACGGAGAGATCAGCGAGTACAAGCACACACAAGCGTGGTCACAGTGAGAATGGGTTTCGGGATAATTCGCCGTCAAGTCAATTCGCAGTCACAACAATAACAAGACAATTCGCCGTCAGGACTTTTCGCTGTCGAGACGATTCCCCGTCATTTATTTATTTATCTTTTAAATATACGAGTTTTAAAAGTGGTGGTGGTTTATTGTTTTTATAATAAATGTAGTGACGACTGCTGAGGCTCAGCCATATCTTTCCCCACGGTTTGCGTCCACTATGGCTGATCAGAATAACACGTTGGATATTGTCATTTAAGATGAATATATACTTGTACCTCTTCAGAGTCGTTTTAAAATATACCCAGGACGTTGTAGTACCAATGAAAATTAATGAAGACAGCTACGGGTGACGCTAGAATATAATTCGAAGTAGACTACAGCGAAGTAGAAACACGTTAATTATTGGCTAAAAGTGCAACTTATAAATGATATCCAAAGCCTACGCTATTGAATGAACATAGACTTTGATAGATCCCCCTGATATTTAGTTATTAAAGTATTAATTATTCAAAAATAAGTATATTTATAGAATGACGGGGAATCGTCCAGGGTGCGAATTGTCCTGATGGGGGAATCGTCCACGCTTTGACAGCGAATTGTCTGACAGCGAATTGACTTGACAGAGAATTATCTCTAAACCTGAGAATTAGAGACCCTGCTGCAAGAGATTCAAAACACTGCGCGGGTGGTGCTGTGGGCGGTATGCAGCGTGTGGCGCGCAATTTGAATGTGTTTCCATTTTTCTCTGGACTTCAAAAAAGGTGATTTGGTTTCCCTGGTGACAAACTGCGAATATTCGAAACTGCAAACAGAGAAACCGCGAGGACAGAGGGTCGCCTGTATATATACCGGTATATATGTATCTTTATAACTCTGAGAAAGAATGACCAATACAGTATATCACAAGTTTCCAAGGCACCCTCCGGGCTCCTAATAAGGCTCCCAGGGCGCCATGGCACCTGTGGACTACAGGTTGGGGACCACTGCTATAAATATTTGGAAATACCATACCATTAAAAAAACTAAAGTATTTGGTAACGTGCAAAGAAAAGCCATACTGAGCACATGATTATACCTGCTCCAGCACTTCAGAAGCTTGTCATCCTAACTGGGTTAAAAAATTCACTCAACATCTGCTCCTCCCTCCTGACTACCAGCCCCTCACAGACCAATTATTAAAATAACAAAATGCACTTAGCCTATACCTTACACAGTACAACTCCAAGCCCAATTACTATTCAAAAAGCTAATTAGCCTCATCATTCACCCCATTCCATAACATCTAAATCAAACACAAAACGAGATATTTAATACAAAATTCCATTATCTTGAATCATACAACACCAAGTACGGCAAATAACATCATGGCTGATCAACAGTAAGAAAAACTATGCTGCACCTAACACCCCCCACCACCAACAGTCAACAATAATAATAATTAGTACAACACTATCTATCTATCTATCTACCTATTGCCAGACGCCTCAATCCCGCAAGGGGTGGCCACAAACAAATCACCTCCATGTGTCCTGTCCCCTGCCATTTCACTGACCTGCTCCCAGCTCACACCCCCCTCTCTCATATACCTCTCCACTCCATCCCTCCATTTCATCCTTCTCTCCTCCTCCACCTCATTCACATACACTCCTCATCAGTCTCTCACTCTCCATCCTCTCCACATGGCCAAACTACCTCAATGTGTTTCTCCTAACACTTACTATCACATCCACATCCACACCACAATGCTCCCTCACTTCCTTATTTGTCAGTCTGTCTCTCCATGTGACTCCATATGCTCCTCTCAAATAACTCATTCCCACTGCTCTCACTCTTGACTTCTGTCCCTCCAGCAAGGTCCAAGCTTCACTTCCATACATTAGAGATGGTATCACAAAACTGTCATGTAGTAACTTTTTTGCTTCCATGCTCACTTCCATGTTTCTTATCATTGCTTTCAAGAAACCAGCAACCTTTCTTCCTTGTTATACCCTTTCAAGCACTTCACACTCGAAACTTCAATCCTTACTCATCACACTACCCAAGTACTTAAATGCACTCACATTTTCCATTTCCTTCTTATCCAACCTCACCGTATATTCACTGATGTCAATTCTCTCGAAGACCATAACTTTACTCTTCCCTACATTCACCTTTAGATTCCCTTTCTTACACACTCTCCCAAACTCATCCACCAAGCCTTGCAGCTCTCCATCGTCTTCACTTAACAACACAGTATCATCTGCAAACAACAGCACAGGGAGTTTCCAAACACTGCCCTCTCTCATGAGGACCACCGAACATCCACTATCCTACCTTGTATTTCTTTTATAACCCCATCCATATACAGAATGAACAACCTTGGAGACATGACACATCCCTGTTTCAATCCAACCTTCAAATAAAAAAATTCATTCAGTTCACTATGCACACACTGCAGCCTTAGCACCCTCATACATAATCTTCACAGCATTCAACAGCTTCCCATCTACTCCATATATTTTTAATACTTTCCACAATCCTTGTCTATCCACCCTGTCATATGCTTTCTCCAAATCCATGAAGGCCACATACAACTTCTTTCCCTTCCCTAGAAACTTTTCCACTAAAGATCTAAGAATGAATATCTGATCTACACAACCTCTTCCCTTCATAAAACCTCCCTGTTCTTCTCCAACTAATTCCTCTGTTATTTCCCTAACTCTGTGAATAAGTATTCTACCATGTACGTTTCCTCATTACACTAAGAAGATAGATGTCCCTATGATTACCACATACTGTACTTCTTTTTCCCCTTTTCCTTTGTACAGGGGAATAATTATACCTGACTTCCAATCCTCCAAGACTCTACCTTCCTCCCAGGCCAATCTACACACCTTCCACATCCATTCTACTACTATCTCTCCCTCATGCTTCAGCATGTCACCACACACTCCATCAATTCCTAGGGCTTTCCCCATTTTAACTTTCTTCACTGCTTCCACAACTTCCTCCCTACTGATTTCTTCCTCTCTTCTCACATCCCTCTGTCTCCCACCCATTCCCTATTAATCTACCATTTTTATCTTTTGCTCCCCAACTAACTTCTTTGGCACCCTGTCTAACTTTCTTTACCTCTTTCCGAACTTTACACTCAAATTCCTTCCAAATTCCTCATACAGAACTATATATATATACTGTACAGTATATGTTGTATAAGTATTAAGACTGCAAATACAGACAACATAAAAACCCAAAACCTACAATCCATACAGATGTAACTCATCAATACTCACAAGATGAAAGCCAGTAATCTGTGGGTTAATGATGCGTTCAATATATTCCAGGTCTATTGCTGTTGACATCTTTCCTTATTAGGCACAATGATTCCAGCCGGTCTCTGGTGCTAAAACCCCCTCTCCTCCCACGAGTTACAATTCAGCAAATGTATATCTTATCATAACCTACATTTCAGACATTCTGAAATTTTTTTTTTAAGTCAATAACATTTCAGAATTTTCACAACTTATAAGTAGTGCCTGTTTATATGATTAAATAAAAGTCTGTGACTGTTCCAAGTTCCAACCAAGTCAGCATTTGTTTTTGTTCTTTCCAATTACCAAAAGTAAATCATTACATCTGTATGGCTCAGCTATGATAGGTCAGTTCCAGTCTAGTGCGTGACCAACTTATAAAAATAAATAGATCATAATTTCAACTATTAATGAAAACTCATGAACTTTTCTCAACTCCAACATTCATTAAATTCAACTTCACTGTAATACTTCGCTGAAATTCACTTCCTTCACCCCCAGCTGACATGCCCAGCCTCTCCCACACTTGTGCTAGTGAGGACTGATTGGAAGCAAGGTCAGAGGGACGAGGGTGAGGGAGGGGAGGGAGGGAAGGTGATGGGGCAGAAAGGATGAGGGAGATTAAGATATGGGAGGGAGCAAGAGAGGGGAGAGAAAGGTATGGTTATGGGAGACAGAGAAAGAGAAGTGTGGAGTGGTGGGAGAGGGATGGAGAATAGGGAAAGATGGAATAGTGGGAAAATAGAATAGAGAAGGGAGGAAAGAGGGAAGGAGAAGGGGGGAAAGAGAGATGAAGAATGACAGACAAATGGATAAGATGAGATGGTTACGAAATGCATAGGTACAAATGGGTGGAAATGAAAATATGAAGCACTAAAGGGTAAGATTTACAATAAGTAGGTGGGACAATCAAACAGATAAGATATAATTACAGAAAGAAATGAACAGAATGAAGCCAGATAAAAGTAGCACAACAAAATGTAACAAATGCAGAATGGAAGACCAATATGGAATGAAATCAGGTAACAGAATAAACTGGAATGACTGAATATGATTAACAGGGTAAGGTGAAAGGAGGTAGAGGGGTGGGGGAACTAGATAAATTAGAGATAAAGGTGCCCTCCTGACCAATGACCCTTGTAACCAGTATCAGCACACACAACAGCCCATGATAGTAGCAAGTGGGGGCATAGATATAAAGCATACACCTGAGACAGAGTGATAATTACAGGCATAACTTCTTTGTATCTATCTACCTATTACAAGACGCCTTGATCCTGCAAGTGGCCACAAACAAATCACCTCCATGTTTCCCTGTCCCCTGCCATTTCAATGCCCTTCCCCCAGCTCACACCCCCCTCTCATATACCTCTCCACTTAATTCCTCCTCCTCGTCCTCAGCCTCCCCCTCCTCCTCCCCCCCTCCACCTCACTCACATACACTCTCCTCTTTAGTCTCTCACCCTCCATCCTCTCCATATAGCCAAACTGCCTTGATGTATTTCTCCTAACACTTTATCACATCCACATCCACACCACAATGCTCCTTCACTTCCTCATTTGTCAGTCTGAAGGAATAATTTAACACTGATAAAGATAACTTGCTTTTCTCACTGTTTGATAATAATAATAATAATAATAATAATAATCCTTCCATCCATCATCTAATCCTATGCTGCCCCATTAGGAGTGCACAAGCCCAGAGCTAGGCAAGTTAGTCCTGACATTTAA